>NW_026558087.1:0-293462 GCF_026930045.1 Uloborus diversus | reverse complement strand
CCCGGGGTTTCGAGTCCCAGCCTGAACGAAAATCTTCAATGTATACTTTTAGTTTCTAATTTAAAATTTCTTCTTCTTTTTTTTTTAATTTTTCTCTTTTGCGAATATTGATTATTTATGTAGGGAGAAAAATTCTGAGTCAGTTTAATTATTCGACCTGTAAATTTCAAAGTGTTTGAATCAATAATTACCAAGGTGCATTTTTTGTTTTTATTATATTTAAGACTTCCATCGACAGAGCTCCGATAGCCTAATGGCTAGACCGTTGGGTTCCAAGCGCTTGGTACTGGGTTCGAGTCCCGGCCGGAACGAAAATCTTCCATGTATATATTTCTCTTCTAATTTGAAGATTCTTTTTTTTTCAATTTCTTTCTTTTGCAAATATGGATTATTTATGTACGGAAGAAAATTCTGAGTCAGTTTAATCATTCGACCTTTAGATTTCAAAGATTTTAGATCAATAATTACTAAGGTGCATTTTTTGTTTTTATTATAATTAAGACACCGATCAACAGAGATCCGATAGTATATTGGCGAGAGCGTTGGGCTTCCATGAGTGTCGCCCTGGGTTCAAATCCCAGCCGGAAAGGAAATCTTAAATGCAAATATTTTTTTCTAATTTTATAATTCTTTTTTTTTTTATTTTTCCCTTTTGCGAAGTCAGTTAGTCAGTCTGACAGTCAATCAGTCAAGCACTCAGTCATTCAGTCTCAGTCAGTCAGTCCAGTCAGTCAGTCACTCAGTCAGTCAGTTAGTCCTTCAGCCAGTCAGTCAAGCAGTCAGTCATTTAGTCTCAGTCAGTCAGTCATTCAGTCAGTCAGTCAGTCAGGCAGTCAGTCAGTCAGTCAGTCGGTCAGTCCTGTGCAGTCAGTTAGTCACTAAAGCAGTCAGTCAGTCTCAGTCAGTCAGTCAGTCAGTCAGTCCAGTCCAGTCTCAGTCAGTCAGTCAGTCAGTCTCGGTCAGTCAGTCAGTCAGTCATTCAGTCAGTCAGTCAGTCAGGCAGTCAGTCAGTCGGTCAGCCTTATTCAGTCAGTCTGTCAGTCAGTCAGTCAGTCAGCCTTATTCAGTCAGTCTGTCAGTCATCCTTATTCAGTCAGTCTGTCAGTCAGTCAGTCGGTCAGTCCTGTCCAGTCAGTTAGTCAGTCAAGCAGTCAGTCAGGTAGTCAAGCAGTCAGTCAGTCAGTGTCAGTCAGTCATTTAGTCATTCAGTCAGTCAGTGAAATAGCCAGTCAGAGAGTCAAGCAGTCAGTCAGTCAGTCTCAGTCAGTCAGTCAGTCAGTCAGTCCAGTCTCAGTCAGTCAGGCAGTTAGTCAGTCAGTCTCGGTCAGTCAGTGAGTCAGTCAGTCAGTATCAGTCAGTCAGTGAGTCAGTCTGTCAGTCAGGCAGTATCAGTCAGGCAGTAAGACTCCGCTCGACGGAACTCCGATAGCCTAATGGCTAGACCGCTGGTCTTCCAAGCGAGTGGCCTGGGTTCGCGTCCCAGCCGGAGCGAATGTCTTCAATGTATATATTTCTTTTCTAATTTGAAAATTCTTTTTTTTTTCAATTTCTTTCCTTTGCAATTATTGATTATTTATGTAGGGAAGAAAATTCTGAGTCAGTTTAATTTTTCGACACGAAGATTTCAAAGTGTTTAAATAAACAATTACCAAGGTGCATTTTTTGTTTTTATTATATTTAAAACTCCCACCGACAGAGCTCCCATAGACTAATGGCTAGAGTGTTAGGCTTCCAAGCGAGTGGCCCTGGGTTCGAGTCCCAGCCTGAACGAAAATCTTCAATGTATACTTTTAGTTTCTAATTTGAAATTTCTTCTTCTTTTTTTTTTTTTAATTTTTCTCTTTTGCGAATATTGATTATTTATGTAGGGAGAAAAATTCTGAGTCAGTTTAATTATTCGACCTGTAAATTTCAAAGTGTTTGAATCAATAATTACCAAGGTGCATTTTTTGTTTTTATTATATTTAAGACTTCCATCGACAGAGCTCCGATAGCCTAATGGCTGGACCGTTGGGTTCCTAGCGCGTGGTACTGGGTTCGAGTCCCGGCCGGAAAGGAAATCTTAAATGCAAATATTTTTTTCTAATTTTATAATTCTTTTTTTTTTATTTTTCCCTTTTGCGAAGTCAGTCAGTCAGTCTGACAGTCAATCAGTCAAGCACTCAGTCATTCAGTCTCAGTCAGTCAGTCCAGTCAGTCAGTCACTCAGTCAGTCACTCAGTCAGTCAGTTAGTCCTTCAGCCAGTCAGTCAAGCAGTCAGTCATTTAGTCTCAGTCAGTCAGTCATTCAGTCAGTCATTCAATCAGGCAGTCAGTCAGTCAGTCAGTCGGTCAGTCCTGTGCAGTCAGTTAGTCACTAAAGCAGTCAGTCAGTCTCAGTCAGTCAGTCAGTCAGTCCAGTCCAGTCTCAGTCAGTCAGTCAGTCAGTCTCGGTCAGTCAGTCAGTCAGTCATTCAGTCAGTCAGTCAGTCAGGCAGTCAGTCAGTCGGTCAGCCTTATTCAGTCAGTCTGTCAGTCAGTCAGTCAGTCAGCCTTATTCAGTCAGTCTGTCAGTCATCCTTATTCAGTCAGTCTGTCAGTCAGTCAGTCGGTCAGTCCTGTCCAGTCAGTTAGTCAGTCAAGCAGTCAGTCAGGTAGTCAAGCAGTCAGTCAGTCAGTGTCAGTCAGTCATTTAGTCATTCAGTCAGTCAGTGAAATAGCCAGTCAGAGAGTCAAGCAGTCAGTCAGTCAGTCTCAGTCAGTCAGTTAGTCAGTCAGTCAGTCAGTCAGTCCAGTCTCAGTCAGTCAGGCAGTTAGTCAGTCAGTCTCGGTCAGTCAGTGAGTCAGTCAGTCAGTGAGTCAGTCTGTCAGTCAGGCAGTATCAGTCAGGCAGTAAGACTCCGCTCGACAGAACTCCGATAGCCTAATGGCTAGACCGCTGGTCTTCCAAGCGAGTGGCCTGGGTTCGAGTCCCAGCCGGGGCGAATATATTCAATGTATATATTTCTTTTCTAATTTGAAAATTCTTTTTTTTTTTCAATTTCTTTCCTTTGCAATTATTGATTATTTATGTAGGGAAGAAAATTCTGTGTCAGTTTAATTTTTCGACACGAAGATTTCAAAGTGTTTAAATAAACAATTACCAAGGTGCATTTTTTGTTTTTATTATATTTAAAACTCCCACCGACAGAGCTCCCATAGACTAATGGCTAGAGTGTTAGGCTTCCAAGCGAGTGGCCCTGGGTTCGAGTCCCAGCCTGAACGAAAATCTTCAATGTATACTTTTAGTTTCTAATTTGAAATTTCTTCTTCTTTTTTTTTTTAATTTTTCTCTTTTGCGAATATTGATTATTTATATAGGGAGAAAAATTCTGAGTCAGTTTAATTATTCGACCTGTAAATTTCAAAGTGTTTGAATCAATAATTACCAAGGTGCATTTTTTGTTTTTATTATATTTAAGACTTCCATCAACAGAGATCCGATAGTATATTGGCGAGAGCGTTGGGCTTCCATGAGTGTCGCCCTGGGTTCAAATCCCAGCCGGAAAGGAAATCTTAAATGCAAATATTTTTTTCTAATTTTATAATTCTTTTTTTTTTTATTTTTCCCTTTTGCGAAGTCAGTCAGTCAGTCTGAGAGTCAATCAGTCAAGCACTCAGTCGTTCAGTCTCAGTCAGTCAGTCCAGTCAGTCAGTCACTCAGTCAGTCAGTTTGTCCTTCAGCCAGTCAGTCAAGCAGTCAGTCATTTAGTCTCAGTCAGTCAGTCAGTCAGGCAGTCAGTCAGTCAGTCAGTCGGTCAGTCCTGTGCAGTCAGTTAGTCACTAAAGCAGTCAGTCAGTCTCAGTCAGTCAGTCAGTCAGTCAGTCCAGTCCAGTCTCAGTCAGTCAGTCAGTCAGTCTCGGTCAGTCAGTCAGTCAGTCATTCAGTCAGTCAGTCAGTCAGGCAGTCAGTCAGTCGGTCAGCCTTATGCAGTCAGTCTGTCAGTCAGTCAGTCAGTCAGCCTTATTCAGTCAGTCTGTCAGTCATCCTTATTCAGTCAGTCTGTCAGTCAGTCAGTCGGTCAGTCCTGTCCAGTCAGTTAGTCAGTCAAGCAGTCAGTCAGGTAGTCAAGCAGTCAGTCAGTCAGTGTCAGTCAGTCATTTAGTCATTCAGTCAGTCAGTGAAATAGCCAGTCAGAGAGTCAAGCAGTCAGTCAGTCAGTCTCAGTCAGTCAGTTAGTCAGTCAGTCAGTCAGTCAGTCAGTCAGTCCAGTCTCAGTCAGTCAGGCAGTTAGTCAGTCAGTCTCGGTCAGTCAGTGAGTCAGTCAGTCAGTATCAGTCAGTCAGTGAGTCAGTCTGTCAGTCAGGCAGTATCAGTCAGGCAGTAAGACTCCGCTCGACAGAACTCCGATAGCCTAATGGCTAGACCGCTGGTCTTCCAAGCGAGTGGCCTGGGTTCGAGTCCCAGCCGGGGCGAATATCTTCAATGTATATATTTCTTTTCTAATTTGAAAATTCTTTTTTTTTTTTCAATTTCTTTCCTTTGCAATTATTGATTATTTATGTAGGGAAGAAAATTCTGAGTCAGTTTAATTTTTCGACACGAAGATTTCAAAGTGTTTAAATAAACAATTACCAAGGTGCATTTTTTGTTTTTATTATATTTAAAACTCCCACCGACAGAGCTCCCATAGACTAATGGCTAGAGTGTTAGCTTCCAAGCGAGTGGCCCTGGGTTCGAGTCCCAGCCTGAACGAAAATCTTCAATGTATACTTTTAGTTTCTAATTTGAAATTTCTTCTTCTTTTTTTTTTAATTTTTCTCTTTTGCGAATATTGATTATTTATATAGGGAGAAAAATTCTGAGTCAGTTTAATTATTCGACCTGTAAATTTCAAAGTGTTTGAATCAATAATTACCAAGGTGCATTTTTTGTTTTTATTATATTTAAGACTTCCATCGACAGAGCTCCGATAGCCTAATGGCTGGACCGTTGGGTTCCTAGCGCGTGGTACTGGGTTCGAGTCCCGGCCGGAAAGGAAATCTTAAATGCAAATATTTTTTTCTAATTTTATAATTCTTTTTTTTTTATTTTTCCCTTTTGCGAAGTCAGTCAGTCAGTCTGACAGTCAATCAGTCAAGCACTCAGTCATTCAGTCTCAGTCAGTCAGTCCAGTCAGTCAGTCACTCAGTCAGTCACTCAGTCAGTCAGTTAGTCCTTCAGCCAGTCAGTCAAGCAGTCAGTCATTTAGTCTCAGTCAGTCAGTCATTCAGTCAGTCATTCAATCAGGCAGTCAGTCAGTCAGTCAGTCGGTCAGTCCTGTGCAGTCAGTTAGTCACTAAAGCAGTCAGTCAGTCTCAGTCAGTCAGTCAGTCAGTCCAGTCCAGTCTCAGTCAGTCAGTCAGTCAGTCTCGGTCAGTCAGTCAGTCAGTCATTCAGTCAGTCAGTCAGTCAGGCAGTCAGTCAGTCGGTCAGCCTTATTCAGTCAGTCTGTCAGTCAGTCAGTCAGTCAGCCTTATTCAGTCAGTCTGTCAGTCATCCTTATTCAGTCAGTCTGTCAGTCAGTCAGTCGGTCAGTCCTGTCCAGTCAGTTAGTCAGTCAAGCAGTCAGTCAGGTAGTCAAGCAGTCAGTCAGTCAGTGTCAGTCAGTCATTTAGTCATTCAGTCAGTCAGTGAAATAGCCAGTCAGAGAGTCAAGCAGTCAGTCAGTCAGTCTCAGTCAGTCAGTTAGTCAGTCAGTCAGTCAGTCAGTCCAGTCTCAGTCAGTCAGGCAGTTAGTCAGTCAGTCTCGGTCAGTCAGTGAGTCAGTCAGTCAGTGAGTCAGTCTGTCAGTCAGGCAGTATCAGTCAGGCAGTAAGACTCCGCTCGACAGAACTCCGATAGCCTAATGGCTAGACCGCTGGTCTTCCAAGCGAGTGGCCTGGGTTCGAGTCCCAGCCGGGGCGAATATATTCAATGTATATATTTCTTTTCTAATTTGAAAATTCTTTTTTTTTTTCAATTTCTTTCCTTTGCAATTATTGATTATTTATGTAGGGAAGAAAATTCTGTGTCAGTTTAATTTTTCGACACGAAGATTTCAAAGTGTTTAAATAAACAATTACCAAGGTGCATTTTTTGTTTTTATTATATTTAAAACTCCCACCGACAGAGCTCCCATAGACTAATGGCTAGAGTGTTAGGCTTCCAAGCGAGTGGCCCTGGGTTCGAGTCCCAGCCTGAACGAAAATCTTCAATGTATACTTTTAGTTTCTAATTTGAAATTTCTTCTTCTTTTTTTTTTTAATTTTTCTCTTTTGCGAATATTGATTATTTATATAGGGAGAAAAATTCTGAGTCAGTTTAATTATTCGACCTGTAAATTTCAAAGTGTTTGAATCAATAATTACCAAGGTGCATTTTTTGTTTTTATTATATTTAAGACTTCCATCAACAGAGATCCGATAGTATATTGGCGAGAGCGTTGGGCTTCCATGAGTGTCGCCCTGGGTTCAAATCCCAGCCGGAAAGGAAATCTTAAATGCAAATATTTTTTTCTAATTTTATAATTCTTTTTTTTTTTATTTTTCCCTTTTGCGAAGTCAGTCAGTCAGTCTGAGAGTCAATCAGTCAAGCACTCAGTCGTTCAGTCTCAGTCAGTCAGTCCAGTCAGTCAGTCACTCAGTCAGTCAGTTTGTCCTTCAGCCAGTCAGTCAAGCAGTCAGTCATTTAGTCTCAGTCAGTCAGTCAGTCAGGCAGTCAGTCAGTCAGTCAGTCGGTCAGTCCTGTGCAGTCAGTTAGTCACTAAAGCAGTCAGTCAGTCTCAGTCAGTCAGTCAGTCAGTCAGTCCAGTCCAGTCTCAGTCAGTCAGTCAGTCAGTCTCGGTCAGTCAGTCAGTCAGTCATTCAGTCAGTCAGTCAGTCAGGCAGTCAGTCAGTCGGTCAGCCTTATGCAGTCAGTCTGTCAGTCAGTCAGTCAGTCAGCCTTATTCAGTCAGTCTGTCAGTCATCCTTATTCAGTCAGTCTGTCAGTCAGTCAGTCGGTCAGTCCTGTCCAGTCAGTTAGTCAGTCAAGCAGTCAGTCAGGTAGTCAAGCAGTCAGTCAGTCAGTGTCAGTCAGTCATTTAGTCATTCAGTCAGTCAGTGAAATAGCCAGTCAGAGAGTCAAGCAGTCAGTCAGTCAGTCTCAGTCAGTCAGTTAGTCAGTCAGTCAGTCAGTCAGTCAGTCAGTCCAGTCTCAGTCAGTCAGGCAGTTAGTCAGTCAGTCTCGGTCAGTCAGTGAGTCAGTCAGTCAGTATCAGTCAGTCAGTGAGTCAGTCTGTCAGTCAGGCAGTATCAGTCAGGCAGTAAGACTCCGCTCGACAGAACTCCGATAGCCTAATGGCTAGACCGCTGGTCTTCCAAGCGAGTGGCCTGGGTTCGAGTCCCAGCCGGGGCGAATATCTTCAATGTATATATTTCTTTTCTAATTTGAAAATTCTTTTTTTTTTTTCAATTTCTTTCCTTTGCAATTATTGATTATTTATGTAGGGAAGAAAATTCTGAGTCAGTTTAATTTTTCGACACGAAGATTTCAAAGTGTTTAAATAAACAATTACCAAGGTGCATTTTTTGTTTTTATTATATTTAAAACTCCCACCGACAGAGCTCCCATAGACTAATGGCTAGAGTGTTAGCTTCCAAGCGAGTGGCCCTGGGTTCGAGTCCCAGCCTGAACGAAAATCTTCAATGTATACTTTTAGTTTCTAATTTGAAATTTCTTCTTCTTTTTTTTTTAATTTTTCTCTTTTGCGAATATTGATTATTTATATAGGGAGAAAAATTCTGAGTCAGTTTAATTATTCGACCTGTAAATTTCAAAGTGTTTGAATCAATAATTACCAAGGTGCATTTTTTGTTTTTATTATATTTAAGACTTCCATCGACAGAGCTCCGATAGCCTAATGGCTAGACCGTTGGGTTCCAAGCGCGTGGTACTGGGTTCGAGTCCCGGCCGGAACGAAAATCTTCCATGTATATGTTTCTCTTCTAATTTGAAGATTCTTTTTTTTTTCAATTTCTTTCTTTTGCAAATATGGATTATTTATGTACGGAAGAAAATTCTGAGTCAGTTTAATCATTCGACCTTTAGATTTCAAAGATTTTAGATCAATAATTACTAAGGTGCATTTTTTGTTTTTATTATAATTAAGACACCGATCAACAGAGATCCGATAGTATATTGGCGAGAGCGTTGGGCTTCCATGAGTGTCGCCCTGGGTTCAAATCCCAGCCGGAAAGGAAATCTTAAATGCAAATATTTTTTTCTAATTTTATAATTCTTTTTTTTATTTTTCCCTTTTGCGAAGTCAGTCAGTCAGTCTGACAGTCAATCAGTCAAGCACTCAGTCATTCAGTCTCAGTCAGTCAGTCCAGTCAGTCAGTCACTCAGTCAGTCAGTTAGTCCTTCAGCCAGTCAGTCAAGCAGTCAGTCATTTAGTCTCAGTCAGTCAGTCATTCAGTCAGTCAGTCAGTCAGGCAGTCAGTCAGTCAGTCAGTCGGTCAGTCCTGTGCAGTCAGTTAGTCACTAAAGCAGTCAGTCAGTCTCAGTCAGTCAGTCAGTCAGTCAGTCCAGTCCAGTCTCAGTCAGTCAGTCAGTCAGTCTCGGTCAGTCAGTCAGTCAGTCATTCAGTCAGTCAGTCAGTCAGGCAGTCAGTCAGTCGGTCAGCCTTATTCAGTCAGTCTGTCAGTCAGTCAGTCAGTCAGCCTTATTCAGTCAGTCTGTCAGTCATCCTTATTCAGTCAGTCTGTCAGTCAGTCAGTCGGTCAGTCCTGTCCAGTCAGTTAGTCAGTCAAGCAGTCAGTCAGGTAGTCAAGCAGTCAGTCAGTCAGTGTCAGTCAGTCATTTAGTCATTCAGTCAGTCAGTGAAATAGCCAGTCAGAGAGTCAAGCAGTCAGTCAGTCAGTCTCAGTCAGTCAGTTAGTCAGTCAGTCAGTCAGTCAGTCAGTCAGTCCAGTCTCAGTCAGTCAGGCAGTTAGTCAGTCAGTCTCGGTCAGTCAGTGAGTCAGTCAGTCAGTATCAGTCAGTCAGTGAGTCAGTCTGTCAGTCAGGCAGTATCAGTCAGGCAGTAAGACTCCGCTCGACAGAACTCCGATAGCCTAATGGCTAGACCGCTGGTCTTCCAAGCGAGTGGCCTGGGTTCGAGTCCCAGTTGGGGCGAATATCTTCAATGTATATATTTCTTTTCTAATTTGAAAATTCTTTTTTTTTTTTCAATTTCTTTCCTTTGCAATTATTGATTATTTATGTAGGGAAGAAAATTCTGAGTCAGTTTTATTTTTCGACACGAAGATTTCAAAGTGTTTAAATAAACAATTACCAAGGTGCATTTTTTGTTTTTATTATATTTAAAACTCCCACCGACAGAGCTCCCATAGACTAATGGCTAGAGTGTTAGGCTTCCAAGCGAGTGGCCCTGGGTTCGAGTCCCAGCCTGAACGAAAATCTTCAATGTATACTTTTAGTTTCTAATTTGAAATTTCTTCTTCTTTTTTTTTTAATTTTTCTCTTTTGCGAATATTGATTATTTATGTAGGGAGAAAAATTCTGAGTCAGTTTAATTATTCGACCTGTAAATTTCAAAGTGTTTGAATCAATAATTACCAAGGTGCATTTTTTGTTTTTATTATATTTAAGACTTCCATCGACAGAGCTCCGATAGCCTAATGGCTAGACCGTTGGGTTCCAAAAGCGTGGTACTGGGTTCGAGTCCCGGCCGGAACGAAAATCTTCCATGTATATATTTCTCTTCTAATTTGAAGATTCTTTTTTTTTTCAATTTCTTTCTTTTGCAAATATGGATTATTTATGTACGGAAGAAAATTCTGAGTCAGTTTAATCATTCGACCTTAAGATTTCAAAGATTTTAGATCAATAATTACTAAGGTGCATTTTTTGTTTTTATTATAATTAAGACACCGATCAACAGAGATCCGATAGTATATTGGCGAGAGCGTTGGGCTTCCATGAGTGTCGCCCTGGGTTCAAATCCCAGCCGGAAAGGAAATCTTAAATGCAAATATTTTTTTCTAATTTTATAATTCTTTTTTTTTATTTTTCCCTTTTGCGAAGTCAGTCAGTCAGTCTGACAGTCAATCAGTCAAGCACTCAGTCATTCAGTCTCAGTCAGTCAGTCCAGTCAGTCAGTCACTCAGTCAGTCAGTTAGTCCTTCAGCCAGTCAGTCAAGCAGTCAGTCATTTAGTCTCAGTCAGTCAGTCATTCAGTCAGTCAGTCAGTCAGGCAGTCAGTCAGTCAGTCAGTCGGTCAGTCCTGTGCAGTCAGTTAGTCACTAAAGCAGTCAGTCAGTCTCAGTCAGTCAGTCAGTCAGTCAGTCCAGTCCAGTCTCAGTCAGTCAGTCAGTCAGTCTCGGTCAGTCAGTCAGTCAGTCATTCAGTCAGTCAGTCAGTCAGGCAGTCAGTCAGTCGGTCAGCCTTATTCAGTCAGTCTGTCAGTCAGTCAGTCAGTCAGCCTTATTCAGTCAGTCTGTCAGTCATCCTTATTCAGTCAGTCTGTCAGTCAGTCAGTCGGTCAGTCCTGTCCAGTCAGTTAGTCAGTCAAGCAGTCAGTCAGGTAGTCAAGCAGTCAGTCAGTCAGTGTCAGTCAGTCATTTAGTCATTCAGTCAGTCAGTGAAATAGCCAGTCAGAGAGTCAAGCAGTCAGTCAGTCAGTCTCAGTCAGTCAGTCAGTCAGTCAGTCCAGTCTCAGTCAGTCAGGCAGTTAGTCAGTCAGTCTCGGTCAGTCAGTGAGTCAGTCAGTCAGTATCAGTCAGTCAGTGAGTCAGTCTGTCAGTCAGGCAGTATCAGTCAGGCAGTAAGACTCCGCTCGACAGAACTCCGATAGCCTAATGGCTAGACCGCTGGTCTTCCAAGCGAGTGGCCTGGGTTCGCGTCCCAGCCGGAGCGAATGTCTTCAATGTATATATTTCTTTTCTAATTTGAAAATTCTTTTTTTTTTCAATTTCTTTCCTTTGCAATTATTGATTATTTATGTAGGGAAGAAAATTCTGAGTCAGTTTAATTTTTCGACACGAAGATTTCAAAGTGTTTAAATAAACAATTACCAAGGTGCATTTTTTGTTTTTATTATATTTAAAACTCCCACCGACAGAGCTCCCATAGACTAATGGCTAGAGTGTTAGGCTTCCAAGCGAGTGGCCCTGGGTTCGAGTCCCAGCCTGAACGAAAATCTTCAATGTATACTTTTAGTTTCTAATTTGAAATTTCTTCTTCTTTTTTTTTTAATTTTTCTCTTTTGCGAATATTGATTATTTATGTAGGGAGAAAAATTCTGAGTCAGTTTAATTATTCGACCTGTAAATTTCAAAGTGTTTGAATCAATAATTACCAAGGTGCATTTTTTGTTTTTATTATATTTAAGACTTCCATCGACAGAGCTCCGATAGCCTAATGGCTAGACCGTTGGGTTCCAAAAGCGTGGTACTGGGTTCGAGTCCCGGCCGGAACGAAAATCTTCCATGTATATATTTCTCTTCTAATTTGAAGATTCTTTTTTTTTTTCAATTTCTTTCTTTTGCAAATATGGATTATTTATGTACGGAAGAAAATTCTGAGTCAGTTTAATCATTCGACCTTAAGATTTCAAAGATTTTAGATCAATAATTACTAAGGTGCATTTTTTGTTTTTATTATAATTAAGACACCGATCAACAGAGATCCGATAGTATATTGGCGAGAGCGTTGGGCTTCCATGAGTGTCGCCCTGGGTTCAAATCCCAGCCGGAAAGGAAATCTTAAATGCAAATATTTTTTTCTAATTTTATAATTCTTTTTTTTTATTTTTCCCTTTTGCGAAGTCAGTCAGTCAGTCTGACAGTCAATCAGTCAAGCACTCAGTCATTCAGTCTCAGTCAGTCAGTCCAGTCAGTCAGTCACTCAGTCAGTCAGTTAGTCCTTCAGCCAGTCAGTCAAGCAGTCAGTCATTTAGTCTCAGTCAGTCAGTCATTCAGTCAGTCAGTCAGTCAGGCAGTCAGTCAGTCAGTCAGTCGGTCAGTCCTGTGCAGTCAGTTAGTCACTAAAGCAGTCAGTCAGTCTCAGTCAGTCAGTCAGTCAGTCAGTCCAGTCCAGTCTCAGTCAGTCAGTCAGTCAGTCTCGGTCAGTCAGTCAGTCAGTCATTCAGTCAGTCAGTCAGTCAGGCAGTCAGTCAGTCGGTCAGCCTTATTCAGTCAGTCTGTCAGTCAGTCAGTCAGTCAGCCTTATTCAGTCAGTCTGTCAGTCATCCTTATTCAGTCAGTCTGTCAGTCAGTCAGTCGGTCAGTCCTGTCCAGTCAGTTAGTCAGTCAAGCAGTCAGTCAGGTAGTCAAGCAGTCAGTCAGTCAGTGTCAGTCAGTCATTTAGTCATTCAGTCAGTCAGTGAAATAGCCAGTCAGAGAGTCAAGCAGTCAGTCAGTCAGTCTCAGTCAGTCAGTCAGTCAGTCAGTCCAGTCTCAGTCAGTCAGGCAGTTAGTCAGTCAGTCTCGGTCAGTCAGTGAGTCAGTCAGTCAGTATCAGTCAGTCAGTGAGTCAGTCTGTCAGTCAGGCAGTATCAGTCAGGCAGTAAGACTCCGCTCGACAGAACTCCGATAGCCTAATGGCTAGACCGCTGGTCTTCCAAGCGAGTGGCCTGGGTTCGCGTCCCAGCCGGAGCGAATGTCTTCAATGTATATATTTCTTTTCTAATTTGAAAATTCTTTTTTTTTCAATTTCTTTCCTTTGCAATTATTGATTATTTATGTAGGGAAGAAAATTCTGAGTCAGTTTAATTTTTCGACACGAAGATTTCAAAGTGTTTAAATAAACAATTACCAAGGTGCATTTTTTGTTTTTATTATATTTAAAACTTCCACCGACAGAGCTCCCATAGACTAATGGCTAGAGTGTTAGGCTTCCAAGCGAGTGGCCCTGGGTTCGAGTCCCAGCCTGAACGAAAATCTTCAATGTATACTTTTAGTTTCTAATTTGAAATTTCTTCTTCTTTTTTTTTTAATTTTTCTCTTTTGCGAATATTGATTATTTATGTAGGGAGAAAAATTCTGAGTCAGTTTAATTATTCGACCTGTAAATTTCAAAGTGTTTGAATCAATAATTACCAAGGTGCATTTTTTGTTTTTATTATATTTAAGACTTCCATCGACAGAGCTCCGATAGCCTAATGGCTAGACCGTTGGGTTCCTAGCGCGTGGTACTGGGTTCGAGTCCCGGCCGGAAAGGAAATCTTAAATGCAAATATTTTTTTCTAATTTTATAATTCTTTTTTTTTTATTTTTCCCTTTTGCGAAGTCAGTCAGTCAGTCTGACAGTCAATCAGTCAAGCACTCAGTCATTCAGTCTCAGTCAGTCAGTCCAGTCAGTCAGTCACTCAGTCAGTCACTCAGTCAGTCAGTTAGTCCTTCAGCCAGTCAGTCAAGCAGTCAGTCATTTAGTCTCAGTCAGTCAGTCATTCAGTCAGTCATTCAATCAGGCAGTCAGTCAGTCAGTCCAGTCTCAGTCAGTCAGGCAGTTAGTCAGTCAGTCTCGGTCAGTCAGTGAGTCAGTCAGTCAGTCAGTCATTCAGTCAGTCAGTCAGTCATTCAGTCAGTCAGTCAGTCAGGCAGTCAGTCAGTCGGTCAGCCTTATTCAGTCAGTCTGTCAGTCATCCTTATTCAGTCAGTCTGTCAGTCAGTCAGTCGGTCAGTCCTGTCCAGTCAGTTAGTCAGTCAAGCAGTCAGTCAGGTAGTCAAGCAGTCAGTCAGTCAGTGTCAGTCAGTCATTTAGTCATTCAGTCAGTCAGTGAAATAGCCAGTCTGAGAGTCAAGCAGTCAGTCAGTCAGTCTCAGTCAGTCAGTTAGTCAGTCAGTCAGTCAGTCAGTCCAGTCTCAGTCAGTCAGGCAGTTAGTCAGTCAGTCTCGGTCAGTCAGTGAGTCAGTCAGTCAGTGAGTCAGTCTGTCAGTCAGGCAGTATCAGTCAGGCAGTAAGACTCCGCTCGACAGAACTCCGATAGCCTAATGGCTAGACCGCTGGTCTTCCAAGCGAGTGGCCTGGGTTCGAGTCCCAGCCGGGGCGAATATCTTCAATGTATATATTTCTTTTCTAATTTGAAAATTCTTTTTTTTTTTTCAATTTCTTTCCTTTGCAATTATTGATTATTTATGTAGGGAAGAAAATTCTGAGTCAGTTTAATTTTTCGACACGAAGATTTCAAAGTGTTTAAATAAACAATTACCAAGGTGCATTTTTTGTTTTTATTATATTTAAAACTCCCACCGACAGAGCTCCCATAGACTAATGGCTAGAGTGTTAGGCTTCCAAGCGAGTGGCCCTGGGTTCGAGTCCCAGCCTGAACGAAAATCTTCAATGTATACTTTTAGTTTCTAATTTGAAATTTCTTCTTCTTTTTTTTTTAATTTTTCTCTTTTGCGAATATTGATTATTTATATAGGGAGAAAAATTCTGAGTCAGTTTAATTATTCGACCTGTAAATTTCAAAGTGTTTGAATCAATAATTACCAAGGTGCATTTTTTGTTTTTATTATATTTAAGACTTCCATCGACAGAGCTCCGATAGCCTAATGGCTAGACCTTTGGGTTCCTAGCGCGTGGTACTGGGTTCGAGTCCCGGCCGGAAAGGAAATCTTAAATGCAAATATTTTTTTCTAATTTTATAATTCTTTTTTTTTATTTTTCCCTTTTGCGAAGTCAGTCAGTCAGTCTGACAGTCAATCAGTCAAGCACTCAGTCATTCAGTCTCAGTCAGTCAGTCCAGTCAGTCAGTCACTCAGTCAGTCACTCAGTCAGTCAGTTAGTCCTTCAGCCAGTCAGTCAAGCAGTCAGTCATTTAGTCTCAGTCAGTCAGTCATTCAGTCAGTCATTCAATCAGGCAGTCAGTCAGTCAGTCAGTCGGTCAGTCCTGTGCAGTCAGTTAGTCACTAAAGCAGTCAGTCAGTCTCAGTCAGTCAGTCAGTCAGTCAGTCCAGTCCAGTCTCAGTCAGTCAGTCAGTCAGTCTCGGTCAGTCAGTCAGTCAGTCATTCAGTCAGTCAGTCAGTCAGGCAGTCAGTCAGTCGGTCAGCCTTATTCAGTCAGTCTGTCAGTCAGTCAGTCAGTCAGCCTTATTCAGTCAGTCTGTCAGTCATCCTTATTCAGTCAGTCTGTCAGTCAGTCAGTCGGTCAGTCCTGTCCAGTCAGTTAGTCAGTCAAGCAGTCAGTCAGGTAGTCAAGCAGTCAGTCAGTCAGTGTCAGTCAGTCATTTAGTCATTCAGTCAGTCAGTGAAATAGCCAGTCAGAGAGTCAAGCAGTCAGTCAGTCAGTCTCAGTCAGTCAGTTAGTCAGTCAGTCAGTCAGTCAGTCAGTCAGTCCAGTCTCAGTCAGTCAGGCAGTTAGTCAGTCAGTCTCGGTCAGTCAGTGAGTCAGTCAGTCAGTATCAGTCAGTCAGTGAGTCAGTCTGTCAGTCAGGCAGTATCAGTCAGGCAGTAAGACTCCGCTCGACAGAACTCCGATAGCCTAATGGCTAGACCGCTGGTCTTCCAAGCGAGTGGCCTGGGTTCGAGTCCCAGCCGGGGCGAATATCTTCAATGTATATATTTCTTTTCTAATTTGAAAATTCTTTTTTTTTTTTCAATTTCTTTCCTTTGCAATTATTGATTATTTATGTAGGGAAGAAAATTCTGAGTCAGTTTAATTTTTCGACACGAAGATTTCAAAGTGTTTAAATAAACAATTACCAAGGTGCATTTTTTGTTTTTATTATATTTAAAACTCCCACCGACAGAGCTCCCATAGACTAATGGCTAGAGTGTTAGGCTTCCAAGCGAGTGGCCCTGGGTTCGAGTCCCAGCCTGAACGAAAATCTTCAATGTATACTTTTAGTTTCTAATTTGAAATTTCTTCTTCTTTTTTTTTTAATTTTTCTCTTTTGCGAATATTGATTATTTATATAGGGAGAAAAATTCTGAGTCAGTTTAATTATTCGACCTGTAAATTTCAAAGTGTTTGAATCAATAATTACCAAGGTGCATTTTTTGTTTTTATTATATTTAAGACTTCCATCGACAGAGCTCCGATAGCCTAATGGCTAGACCTTTGGGTTCCTAGCGCGTGGTACTGGGTTCGAGTCCCGGCCGGAAAGGAAATCTTAAATGCAAATATTTTTTTCTAATTTTATAATTCTTTTTTTTTTATTTTTCCCTTTTGCGAAGTCAGTCAGTCAGTCTGACAGTCAATCAGTCAAGCACTCAGTCATTCAGTCTCAGTCAGTCAGTCCAGTCAGTCAGTCACTCAGTCAGTCAGTTAGTCCTTCAGCCAGTCAGTCAAGCAGTCAGTCATTTAGTCTCAGTCAGTCAGTCATTCAGTCAGTCAGGCAGTCAGTCAGTCAGTCAGTCGGTCAGTCCTGTGCAGTCAGTTAGTCACTAAAGCAGTCAGTCAGTCTCAGTCAGTCAGTCAGTCAGTCCAGTCCAGTCTCAGGGAGTCAGTCAGTCAGTCTCGGTCTGTCAGTCAGTCAGTCATTCAGTCAGTCAGTCAGTCAGGCAGTCAGTCAGTCGGTCAGCCTTATTCAGTCAGTCTGTCAGTCAGTCAGTCAGCCTTATTCAGTCAGTCTGTCAGTCATCCTTATTCAGTCAGTCTGTCAGTCAGTCAGTCGGTCAGTCCTGTCCAGTCAGTTAGTCATTTAAGCAGTCAGTCAGGTAGTCAAGCAGTCAGTCAGTCAGTGTCAGTCAGTCATTTAGTCATTCAGTCAGTCAGTGAAATAGCCAGTCAGAGAGTCAAGCAGTCAGTCAGTCAGTCTCAGTCAGTCAGTTAGTCAGTCAGTCAGTCAGTCAGTCAGTCAGTCCAGTCTCAGTCAGTCAGGCAGTTAGTCAGTCAGTCTCGGTCAGTCAGTGAGTCAGTCAGTCAGTATCAGTCAGTCAGTGAGTCAGTCTGTCAGTCAGGCAGTATCAGTCAGGCAGTAAGACTCCGCTCGACAGAACTCCGATAGCCTAATGGCTAGACCGCTGGTCTTCCAAGCGAGTGGCCTGGGTTCGAGTCCCAGCCGGAGCGAATATCTTCAATGTATATATTTCTTTTCTAATTTGAAAATTCTTTTTTTTTTCAATTTCTTTCTTTTGCAAATATGGATTATTTATGTACGGAAGAAAATTCTGAGTCAGTTTAAGCATTCGACCTTTAGATTTCAAAGATTTTAGATCAATAATTACTAAGGTGCATTTTTTGTTTTTATTATAATTAAGACACCGATCAACAGAGATCCGATAGTATATTGGCGAGAGCGTTGGGCTTCCATGAGTGTCGCCCTGGGTTCAAATCCCAGCCGGAAAGGAAGTCTTAAATGCAAATATTTTTTTCTAATTTTATAATTATTTTTCTTTTATTTTTCCCTTTTGCGAAGTCAGTCAGTCAGTCTGACAGTCAATCAGTCAAGCACTCAGTCATTCAGTCTCAGTCAGTCAGTCCAGTCAATCAGTCAAGCAGTCAGTCATTTAGTCTCAGTCAGTCAGTCATTCAGTCAGTCAGTCAGTCAGGCAGTCAGTCAGTCAGTCAGTCGGTCAGTCCTGTGCAGTCAGTTAGTCACTAAAGCAGTCAGTCAGTCTCAGTCAGTCAGTCAGTCAGTCAGTCCAGTCCAGTCTCAGTCAGTCAGTCAGTCAGTCTCGGTCAGTCAGTCAGTCAGTCATTCAGTCAGTCAGTCAGTCAGGCAGTCAGTCAGTCGGTCAGCCTTATTCAGTCAGTCTGTCAGTCAGTCAGTCAGTCAGCCTTATTCAGTCAGTCTGTCAGTCATCCTTATTCAGTCAGTCTGTCAGTCAGTCAGTCGGTCAGTCCTGTCCAGTCAGTTAGTCAGTCAAGCAGTCAGTCAGGTAGTCAAGCAGTCAGTCAGTCAGTGTCAGTCAGTCATTTAGTCATTCAGTCAGTCAGTGAAATAGCCAGTCAGAGAGTCAAGCAGTCAGTCAGTCAGTCTCAGTCAGTCAGTTAGTCAGTCAGTCAGTCAGTCAGTCAGTCAGTCCAGTCTCAGTCAGTCAGGCAGTTAGTCAGTCAGTCTCGGTCAGTCAGTGAGTCAGTCAGTCAGTATCAGTCAGTCAGTGAGTCAGTCTGTCAGTCAGGCAGTATCAGTCAGGCAGTAAGACTCCGCTCGACAGAACTCCGATAGCCTAATGGCTAGACCGCTGGTCTTCCAAGCGAGTGGCCTGGGTTCGAGTCACAGCCGGGGCGAATATCTTCAATGTATATATTTCTTTTCTAATTTGAAAATTCTTTTTTTTTTCAATTTCTTTCCTTTGCAATTATTGATTATTTATGTAGGGAAGAAAATTCTGAGTCAGTTTAATTTTTCGACACGAAGATTTCAAAGTGTTTAAATAAACAATTACCAAGGTGCATTTTTTGTTTTTATTATATTTAAAACTCCCACCGACAGAGCTCCCATAGACTAATGGCTAGAGTGTTAGGCTTCCAAGCGAGTAGCCCTGGGTTCGAGTCCCAGCCTGAACGAAAATCTTCAATGTATACTTTTAGTTTCTAATTTGAAATTTCTTCTTCTTTTTTTTTAATTTTTCTCTTTTGCGAATATTGATTATTTATATAGGGAGAAAAATTCTGAGTCAGTTTAATTATTCGACCTGTAAATTTCAAAGTGTTTGAATCAATAATTACCAAGGTGCATTTTTTGTTTTTATTATATTTAAGACTTCCATCGACAGAGCTCCGATAGCCTAATGGCTAGACCGTTGGGTTCCAAGCGCGTGGTACTGGGTTCGAGTCCCGGCCGGAACGAAAATCTTCCATGTATATATTTCTCTTCTAATTTGAAGATTCTTTTTTTTTTCAATTTCTTTCTTTTGCAAATATGGATTATTTATGTACGGAAGAAAATTCTGAGTCAGTTTAATCATTCGACCTTTAGATTTCAAAGATTTTAGATCAATAATTACTAAGGTGCATTTTTTGTTTTTATTATAATTAAGACACCGATCAACAGAGATCCGATAGTATATTGGCGAGAGCGTTGGGCTTCCATGAGTGTCGCCCTGGGTTCAAATCCCAGCCGGAAAGGAAATCTTAAATGCAAATATTTTTTTCTAATTTTATAATTCTTTTTTTTTATTTTTCCCTTTTGCGAAGTCAGTCAGTCAGTCTGACAGTCAATCAGTCAAGCACTCAGTCATTCAGTCTCAGTCAGTCAGTCCAGTCAGTCAGTCACTCAGTCAGTCAGTTAGTCCTTCAGCCAGTCAGTCAAGCAGTCAGTCATTTAGTCTCAGTCAGTCAGTCATTCAGTCAGTCAGTCAGTCAGGCAGTCAGTCAGTCAGTCAGTCGGTCAGTCCTGTGCAGTCAGTTAGTCACTAAAGCAGTCAGTCAGTCTCAGTCAGTCAGTCAGTCAGTCAGTCCAGTCCAGTCTCAGTCAGTCAGTCAGTCAGTCTCGGTCAGTCAGTCAGTCAGTCATTCAGTCAGTCAGTCAGTCAGGCAGTCAGTCAGTCGGTCAGCCTTATTCAGTCAGTCTGTCAGTCAGTCAGTCAGTCAGCCTTATTCAGTCAGTCTGTCAGTCATCCTTATTCAGTCAGTCTGTCAGTCAGTCAGTCGGTCAGTCCTGTCCAGTCAGTTAGTCAGTCAAGCAGTCAGTCAGGTAGTCAAGCAGTCAGTCAGTCAGTGTCAGTCAGTCATTTAGTCATTCAGTCAGTCAGTGAAATAGCCAGTCAGAGAGTCAAGCAGTCAGTCAGTCAGTCTCAGTCAGTCAGTCAGTCAGTCAGTCCAGTCTCAGTCAGTCAGGCAGTTAGTCAGTCAGTCTCGGTCAGTCAGTGAGTCAGTCAGTCAGTATCAGTCAGTCAGTGAGTCAGTCTGTCAGTCAGGCAGTATCAGTCAGGCAGTAAGACTCCGCTCGACAGAACTCCGATAGCCTAATGGCTAGACCGCTGGTCTTCCAAGCGAGTGGCCTGGGTTCGAGTCCCAGCCGGAGCGAATATCTTCAATGTATATATTTCTTTTCTAATTTGAAAATTCTTTTTTTTTTCAATTTCTTTCCTTTGCAATCATTGATTATTTATGTAGGGAAGAAAATTCTGAGTCAGTTTAATTTTTCGACACGAAGATTTCAAAGTGTTTAAATAAACAATTACCAAGGTGCATTTTTTGTTTTTATTATATTTAAAACTCCCACCGACAGAGCTCCCATAGACTAATGGCTAGAGTGTTAGGCTTCCAAGCGAGTGGCCCTGGGTTCGAGTCCCAGCCTGAACGAAAATCTTCAATGTATACTTTTAGTTTCTAATTTGAAATTTCTTCTTCTTTTTTTTTTAATTTTTCTCTTTTGCGAATATTGATTATTTATGTAGGGAGAAAAATTCTGAGTCAGTTTAATTATTCGACCTGTAAATTTCAAAGTGTTTGAATCAATAATTACCAAGGTGCATTTTTTGTTTTTATTATATTTAAGACTTCCATCGACAGAGCTCCGATAGCCTAATGGCTAGACCGTTGGGTTCCAAGCGCGTGGTACTGGGTTCGAGTCCCGGCCGGAACGAAAATCTTCCATGTATATATTTCTCTTCTAATTTGAAGATTCTTTTTTTTTTCAATTTCTTTCTTTTGCAAATATGGATTATTATGTACGGAAGAAAATTCTGAGTCAGTTTAATCATTCGACCTTTAGATTTCAAAGATTTTAGATCAATAATTACTAAGGTGCATTTTTTGTTTTTATTATAATTAAGACACCGATCAACAGAGATCCGATAGTATATTGGCGAGAGCGTTGGGCTTCCATGAGTGTCGCCCTGGGTTCAAATCTCAGCCGGAAAGGAAATCTTAAATGCAAATATTTTTTTCTAATTTTATAATTCTTTTTTTTTATTTTTCCCTTTTGCGAAGTCAGTCAGTCAGTCTGACAGTCAATCAGTCAAGCACTCAGTCATTCTGTCTCAGTCAGTCAGTCCAGTCAGTCAGTCACTCAGTCAGTCAGTTAGTCCTTCAGCCAGTCAGTCAAGCAGTCAGTCATTTAGTCTCAGTCAGTCAGTCATTCAGTCAGTCAGGCAGTCAGTCAGTCGGTCAGTCCTGTGCAGTCAGTTAGTCACTAAAGCAGTCAGTCAGTCAGTCAGTCAGTCCAATCCAGTCTCAGTCAGTCTCGGTCAGTTAGTCAGTCAGTCATTCAGTCAGTCAGTCAGTCAGGCAGTCAGTCAGTCGGTCAGCCTTATTCAGTCAGTCTGTCAGTCAGTCAGTCAGTCAGCCTTATTCAGTCAGTCTGTCAGTCATCCTTATTCAGTCAGTCTGTCAGTCAGTCAGTCGGTCAGTCCTGTCCAGTCAGTTAGTCAGTCAAGCAGTCAGTCAGGTAGTCAAGCAGTCAGTCAGTCAGTGTCAGTCAGTCATTTAGTCATTCAGTCAGTCAGTGAAATAGCCAGTCAGAGAGTCAAGCAGTCAGTCAGTTAGTCAGTCAGTCAGTCAGTCAGTCAGTCAGTCAGTCAGTCTCGGTCAGTCAGTGAGTCAGTCAGTCAGTATCAGTCAGTCAGTGAGTCAGTCTGTCAGTCAGGCAGTATCAGTCAGGCAGTAAGACTCCGCTCGACAGAACTCCGATAGCCTAATGGCTAGACCGCTGGTCTTCCAAGCGAGTGGCCTGGGTTCGAGTCCCAGCCGAAGCGAGTATCTTCAATGTATATATTTCTTTTCTAATTTGAAAATTCTTTTTTTTTTTCAATTTCTTTCCTTTGCAATTATTGATTATTTATGTAGGGAAGAAAATTCTGAGTCAGTTTAATATTTCGACACGAAGATTTCAAAGTGTTTAAATAAGCAATTACCAAGGTGCATTTTTTGTTTTTATTATATTTAAAACTCCCACCGACAGAGCTCCCATAGACTAATGGCTAGAGTGTTAGGCTTCCAAGCGAGTGGCCCTGGGTTCGAGTCCCAGCCTGAACGAAAATCTTCAATGTATACTTTTAGTTTCTAATTTGAAATTTCTTCTTCTTTTTTTTTTAATTTTTCTCTTTTGCGAATATTGATTATTTATGTAGGGAGAAAAATTCTGAGTCAGTTTAATTATTCGACCTGTAAATTTCAAAGTGTTTGAATCAATAATTACCAAGGTGCATTTTTTGTTTTTATTATATTTAAGACTTCCATCGACAGAGCTCCGATAGCCTAATGGCTAGACCGTTGGGTTCCTAGCGCGTGGTACTGGGTTCGAGTCCCGGCCGGAAAGGAAATCTTAAATGCAAATATTTTTTTCTAATTTTATAATTCTTTTTTTTTTATTTTTCCCTTTTGCGAAGTCAGTCAGTCAGTCTGACAGTCAATCAGTCAAGCACTCAGTCATTCAGTCTCAGTCAGTCAGTCCAGTCAGTCAGTCACTCAGTCAGTCACTCAGTTAGTCCTTCAGCCAGTCAGTCAAGCAGTCAGTCATTTAGTCTCAGTCAGTCAGTCATTCAGTCAGTCAGTCAGTCAGGCAGTCAGTCAGTCAGTCAGTCGGTCAGTCCTGTGCAGTCAGTTAGTCACTAAAGCAGTCAGTCAGACTCAGTCAGTCAGTCAGTCAGTCAGTCCAGTCCAGTCTCAGTCAGTCAGTCAGTCAGTCTCGGTCAGTCAGTCAGTCAGTCATTCAGTCAGTCAGTCAGTCAGGCAGTCAGTCAGTCGGTCAGCCTTATTCAGTCAGTCTGTCAGTCAGTCAGTCAGTCAGCCTTATTCAGTCAGTCTGTCAGTCATCCTTATTCAGTCAGTCTGTCAGTCAGTCAGTCGGTCAGTCCTGTCCAGTCAGTTAGTCAGTCAAGCAGTCAGTCAGGTAGTTAAGCAGTCAGTCAGTCAGTGTCAGTCAGTCATTTAGTCATTCAGTCAGTCAGTGAAATAGCCAGTCAGAGAGTCAAGCAGTCAGTCAGTCAGTCTCAGTCAGTCAGTTAGTCAGTCAGTCAGTCAGTCAGTCAGTCAGTCCAGTCTCAGTCAGTCAGGCAGTTAGTCAGTCAGTCTCGGTCAGTCAGTGAGTCAGTCAGTCAGTATCAGTCAGTCAGTGAGTCAGTCTGTCAGTCAGGCAGTATCAGTCAGGCAGTAAGACTCCGCTCGACAGAACTCCGATAGCCTAATGGCTAGACCGCTGGTCTTCCAAGCGAGTGGCCTGGGTTCGAGTCCCAGCCGGAGCGAATATCTTCAATGTATATATTTCTTTTCTAATTTGAAAATTCTTTTTTTTTTTCAATTTCTTTCCTTTGCAATTATTGATTATTTATGTAGGGAAGAAAATTCTGAGTCAGTTTAATTTTTCGACACTAAGATTTCAAAGTGTTTAAATAAACAATTACCAAGGTGCATTTTTTGTTTTTATTATATTTAAAACTAGCACCGACAGAGCTCCCATAGACTAATGGCTAGAGGGTTAGGCTTCCAAGCGAGTGGCCCTGGGTTCGAGTCCCAGCCTGAACGAAAATCTTCAATGTATACTTTTAGTTTCTAATTTGAAATTTCTTCTTTTTTTTTTTTAATTTTTCTCTTTTGCGAATATTGATTATTTATGTAGGGAGAAAAATTTTGAGTCAGTTTAATTATTCGACCTGTAAATTTCAAAGTGTTTGAATCAATAATTACCAAGGTGCATTTTTTGTTTTTATTATATTTAAGACTTCCATCGACAGAGCTCCGATAGCCTAATGGCTAGACCGTTGGGTTCCTAGCGCGTGGTACTGGGTTCGAGTCCCGGCCGGAAAGGAAATCTTAAATGCAAATATTTTTTTCTAATTTTATAATTCTTTTTTTTTTTTATTTTTCCCTTTTGCGAAGTCAGTCAGTCAGTCTGACAGTCAATCAGTCAAGCACTCAGTCATTCAGTCTCAGTCCAGTCAGTCAGTCACTCAGTCAGTCAGTTAGTCCTTCAGCCAGTCAGTCAAGCAGTCAGTCATTTAGTCTCAGTCAGTCAGTCATTCAGTCAGTCAGTCAGTCAGGCAGTCAGTCAGTCAGTCAGTCGGTCAGTCCTGTGCAGTCAGTTAGTCACTAAAGCAGTCAGTCAGTCTCAGTCAGTCAGTCAGTCAGTCAGTCCAGTCCAGTCTCAGTCAGTCAGTCAGTCTCGGTCAGTCAGTCAGTCAGTCATTCAGTCAGTCAGTCAGTCAGGCAGTCAGTCAGTCGGTCAGCCTTATTCAGTCAGTCTGTCAGTCAGTCAGTCAGTCAGCCTTATTCAGTCAGTCTGTCAGTCAGTCAGTCGGTCAGTCCTGTCCAGTCAGTTAGTCAGTCAAGCAGTCAGTCAGGTAGTCAAGCAGTCAGTCAGTCAGTGTCAGTCAGTCATTTAGTCATTCAGTCAGTCAGTGAAATAGCCAGTCAGAGAGTCAAGCAGTCAGTCAGTCAGTCTCAGTCAGTCAGTTAGTCAGTCAGTCAGTCAGTCAGTCAGTCAGTCAGTCAGTCCAGTCTCAGTCAGTCAGGCAGTTAGTCAGTCAGTCTCGGTCAGTCAGTGAGTCAGTCAGTCAGTATCAGTCAGTCAGTGAGTCAGTCTGTCAGTCAGGCAGTATCGGTCAGGCAGTAAGACTCCGCTCGACAGAACTCCGATAGCCTAATGGCTAGACCGCTGGTCTTCCAAGCGAGTGGCCTGGGTTCGAGTCCCAGCCGGAGCGAATATCTTCAATGTATATATTTCTTTTCTAATTTGAAAATTCTTTTTTTTCAATTTCTTTCCTTTGCAATTATTGATTATTTATGTAGGGAAGAAAATTCTGAGTCAGTTTAATTTTTCGACACGAAGATTTCAAAGTGTTTAAATAAACAATTACCAAGGTGCATTTTTTGTTTTTATTATATTTAAAACTCCCACCGACAGAGCTCCCATAGACTAATGGCTAGAGTGTTAGGCTTCCAAGCGAGTGGCCCTGGGTTCGAGTCCCAGCCTGAACGAAAATCTTCAATGTATACTTTTAGTTTCTAATTTGAAATTTCTTCTTCTTTTTTTTTTAATTTTTCTCTTTTGCGAATATTGATTATTTATGTAGGGAGAAAAATTCTGAGTCAGTTTAATTATTCGACCTGTAAATTTCAAAGTGTTTGAATCAATAATTACCAAGGTGCATTTTTTGTTTTTATTATATTTAAGACTTCCATCGACAGAGCTACGATAGCCTAATGGCTAGACCGTTGGGTTCTTAGCGCGTGGTACTGGGTTCGAGTCCCGGCCGGAAAGGAAATCTTAAATGCAAATATTTTTTTCTAATTTTATAATTCTTTTTTTTTTATTTTTCCCTTTTGCGAAGTCAGACAGTCAGTCTGACAGTCAATCAGTCAAGCACTCAGTCATTCAGTCTCAGTCAGTCAGTCCAGTCAGTCAGTCACTCAGTCAGTCAGTTAGTCCTTCAGCCAGTCAGTCAAGCAGTCAGTCATTTAGTCTCAGTCAGTCAGTCATTCAGTCAGTCAGTCAGTCAGGCAGTCAGTCAGTCGGTCAGTCCTGTGCAGTCAGTTAGTCACTAAAGCAGTCAGTCAGTCTCAGTCAGTCAGTCAGTCAGTCAGTCCAGTCCAGTCTCAGTCAGTCAGTCAGTCAGTCAGTCAGTCAGTCAGGCAGTCAGTCAGTCGGTCAGCCTTATTCAGTCAGTCTGTCAGTCAGTCAGTCAGTCAGCCTTATTCAGTCAGTCTGTCAGTCATCCTTATTCAGTCAGTCTGTCAGTCGGTCAGTCCTGTCCAGTCAGTTAGTCAGTCAAGCAGTCAGTCAGGTAGT
Organism: Uloborus diversus; assembly: GCF_026930045.1. Classification (NCBI taxonomy): domain Eukaryota; kingdom Metazoa; phylum Arthropoda; class Arachnida; order Araneae; family Uloboridae; genus Uloborus; species Uloborus diversus. The sequence continues at coordinate 267,875 of NW_026558087.1, read as the reverse complement.
CAAGCAGTCAGTCAGTCAGTGTCAGTCAGTCATTTAGTCATTCAGTCAGTCAGTGAAATAGCCAGTCAGACAGTCAAGCAATCAGTCAGTCAGTCTCAGTCAGTCAGTTAGTCACTCAGTTAGTCAGTCAGTCAGTCAGTCCAGTCTCAGTCAGTCAGGCAGTTAGTCAGTCAGTCTCGGTCAGTCAGTGAGTCAGTCAGTCAGTATCAGTCAGTCAGTGAGTCAGTCTGTCAGTCAGGCAGTATCAGTCAGGCAGTAAGACTCCGCTCGACAGAACTCCGATAGCCTAATGGCTAGACCGCTGGTCTTCCAAGCGAGTGGCCTGGGTTCGAGTCCAAGCCGGAGCGAATATCTTCAATGTATATATTTCTTTTCTAATTTGAAAATTCTTTTTTTTTTTCAATTTCTTTCCTTTGCAATTATTGATTATTTATGTAGGGAAGAAAATTCTGAGTCAGTTTAATTTTTCGACACGAAGATTTCAAAGTGTTTAAATAAACAATTACCAAGGTGCATTTTTTGTTTTTATTATATTTAAAACTCCCACCGACAGAGCTCCCATAGACTAATGGCTAGAGTGTTAGGCTTCCAAGCGAGTGGCCCTGGGTTCGAGTCCCAGCCTGAACGAAAATCTTCAATGTATACTTTTAGTTTCTAATTTGAAATTTCTTCTTCTTTTTTTTTTAATTTTTCTCTTTTGCGAATATTGATTATTTATGTAGGGAGAAAAATTCTGAGTCAGTTTAATTATTCGACCTGTAAATTTCAAAGTGTTTGAATCAATAATTACCAAGGTGCATTTTTTGTTTTTATTATATTTAAGACTTCCATCGACAGAGCTCCGATAGCCTAATGGCTAGACCGTTGGGTTCCTAGCGCGTGGTACTGGGTTCGAGTCCCGGCCGGAAAGGAAATCTTAAATGCAAATATTTTTTTCTAATTTTATAATTCTTTTTTTTTATTTTTCCCTTTTGCGAAGTCAGTCAGTCAGTCTGACAGTCAATCAGTCAAGCACTCAGTCATTCAGTCTCAGTCAGTCAGTCCAGTCAGTCAGTCACTCAGTCAGTCAGTTATTCCTTCAGCCAGTCAGTCAAGCAGTCAGTCATTTAGTCTCAGTCAGTCAGTCATTCAGTCAGTCAGTCAGTCAGGCAGTCAGTCAGTCAGTCAGTCGGTCAGTCCTGTGCAGTCATTTAGTCACTAAAGCAGTCAGTCAGTCTCAGTCAGTCAGTCAGTCAGTCAGTCCAGTCCAGTCTCAGACAGTCAGTCAGTCAGTCTCGGTCAGTCAGTCAGTCAGTCAGTCATTCAGTCAGTCAGTCAGTCAGGCAGTCAGTCAGTCGGTCAGCCTTATTCAGTCAGTCTGTCAGTCAGTCAGTCAGTCATCCTTATTCAGTCAGTCTGTCAGTCAGTCACTCGGTCAGTCCTGTCCAGTCAGTTAGTCAGTCAAGCAGTCAGTCAGGTAGTCAAGCAGTCAATCAGTCAGTGTCAGTCAGTCATTTAGTCATTCAGTCAGTCAGTGAAATAGCCAGTCAGAGAGTCAAGCAGTCAGTCAGTCAGTCTCAGTCAGTCAGTTAGTCAGTCAGTCAGTCAGTCAGTCAGTCAGTCAGTCCAGTCTCAGTCAGTCAGGCAGTTAGTCAGTCAGTCTCGGTCAGTCAGTGAGTCAGTCAGTCAGTATCAGTCAGTCAGTGAGTCAGTCTGTCAGTCAGGCAGTATCAGTCAGGCAGTATCAGTCAGGCAGTAAGACTCCGCTCGACAGAACTCCGATAGCCTAATGGCTAGACCGCTGGTCTTCCAAGCGAGTGGCCTGGGTTCGAGTCCAAGCCGGAGCGAATATCTTCAATGTATATATGTCTTTTCTAATTTGAAAATTCTTTTTTTTTCAATTTCTTTCCTTTGCAATTATTGATTATTTATGTAGGGAAGAAAATTCTGAGTCAGTTTAATTTTTCGACACGAAGATTTCAAAGTGTTTAAATAAACAATTACCAAGGTGCATTTTTTGTTTTTATTATATTTAAAACTCCCACCGACAGAGCTCCCATAGAGTAATGGCTAGAGTGTTAGGCTTCCAAGCGAGTGGCCCTGGGTTCGAGGCCCAGCCTGAACGAAAGTCTTCAATGTATACTTTTAGTTTCTAATTTGAAATTTCTTCTTCTTTTTTTTTAAATTTTTCTCTTTTGCGAATATTGATTATTTATGTAGGGAGAAAAATTCTGAGTCAGTTTAATTATTCGACCTGTAAATTTCAAAGTGTTTGAATCTATAATTACCAAGGTGCATTTTTTGTTTTTATTATATTTAAGACTTCCATCGACAGATCTACGATAGCCTAATGGCTAGACCGTTGGGTTCTTAGCGCGTTGTACTGGGTTCGAGTCCCGGCCGGAAAGGAAATCTTAAATGCAAATATTTTTTTTCTAATTTTATAATTCTTTTTTTTTTATTTTTCCCTTTTGCGAAGTCAGTCAGTCAGTCTGACAGTCAATCAGTCAAACACTCAGTCATTCAGTCTCAGTCAGTCAGTCCAGTCAGTCAGTCACTCTGTCAGTCAGTTAGTCCTTCAGCCAGTCAGTCAAGCAGTCAGTCATTTAGTCTCAGTCAGTCAGTCATTCAGTCAGTCAGTCAGTCAGGCAGTCAGTCAGTCAGTCAGTCGGTCAGTCCTGTGCAGTCAGTTAGTCACTAAAGCAGTCAGTCAGTCTCAGTCAGTCAGTCAGTCAGTCAGTCCAGTCCAGTCTCAGTCAGTCAGTCAGTCAGTCTCGGTCAGTCAGTCAGTCAGTCAGTCAGTCAGGCAGTCAGTCAGTCGGTCAGCCTTATTCAGTTAGTCTGTCAGTCAGTCAGTCAGTCAGCCTTATTCAGTCAGTCTGTCAGTCATCCTTATTCAGTCAGTCTGTCAGTCAGTCAGTCGGTCAGTCCTGTCCAGTCAGTTAGTCAGTCAAGCAGTCAGTCAGGTAGTCAAGCCGTCAGTCAGTCAGTGTCAGTCAGTCATTTAGTCATTCAGTCAGTCAGTGAAATAGCCAGTCAGACAGTCAAGCAATCAGTCAGTCAGTCTCAGTCAGTCAGTTAGTCACTCAGTTAGTCAGTCAGTCAGTCAGTCCAGTCTCAGTCAGTCAGGCAGTTAGTCAGTCAGTCTCGGTCAGTCAGTGAGTCAGTCAGTCAGTATCAGTCAGTCAGTGAGTCAGTCTGTCAGTCAGGCAGTATCAGTCAGGCAGTAAGACTCCGCTCGACAGAACTCCGATAGCCTAATGGCTAGACCGCTGGTCTTCCAAGCGAGTGGCCTGGGTTCGAGTCCCAGCCGGAGCGAATATCTTCAATGTATATATTTTTTTTCTAATTTGAAAATTCTTTTTTTTTCAATTTCTTTCCTTTGCAATTATTGATTATTTATGTAGGGAAGAAAATTCTGAGTCAGTTTAATTTTTCGACACGAAGATTTCAAAGTGTTTAAATAAACAATTACCAAGGTGCATTTTTTGTTTTTATTATATTTAAAACTCCCACCGACAGAGCTCCCATAGACTAATGGCTAGAGTGTTAGGCTTCCAAGCGAGTGGCCCTGGGTTCGAGTCCCAGCCTGAACGAAAATCTTCAATGTATACTTTTAGTTTCTAATTTGAAATTTCTTCTTCTTTTTTTTTTAATTTTTCTCTTTTGCGAATATTGATTATTTATGTAGGGAGAAAAATTCTGAGTCAGTTTAATTATTCGACCTGTAAATTTCAAAGTGTTTGAATCAATAATTACCAAGGTGCATTTTTTGTTTTTATTATATTTAAGACTTCCATCGACAGAGCTCCGATAGCCTAATGGCTAGACCGTTGGGTTCCTAGCGCGTGGTACTGGGTTCGAGTCCCGGCCGGAAAGGAAATCTTAAATGCAAATATTTTTTTCTAATTTTATAATTCTTTTTTTTTATTTTTCCCTTTTGCGAAGTCAGTCAGTCAGTCTGACAGTCAATCAGTCAAGCACTCAGTCATTCAGTCTCAGTCAGTCAGTCCAGTCAGTCAGTCACTCAGTCAGTCAGTTATTCCTTCAGCCAGTCAGTCAAGCAGTCAGTCATTTAGTCTCAGTCAGTCAGTCATTCAGTCAGTCAGTCAGTCAGGCAGTCAGTCAGTCAGTCAGTCGGTCAGTCCTGTGCAGTCATTTAGTCACTAAAGCAGTCAGTCAGTCTCAGTCAGTCAGTCAGTCAGTCAGTCCAGTCCAGTCTCAGACAGTCAGTCAGTCAGTCTCGGTCAGTCAGTCAGTCAGTCATTCAGTCAGTCAGTCAGTCAGGCAGTCAGTCAGTCGGTCAGCCTTATTCAGTCAGTCTGTCAGTCATCCTTATTCAGTCAGTCTGTCAGTCAGTCAGTCAGTCAGCCTTATTCAGTCAGTCTGTCAGTCATCCTTATTCAGTCAGTCAGTCGGTCAGTCCTGTCCGGTCAGTTAGTCAGTCAAGCAGTCAGTCAGGTAACCAAGCAGTCAGTCAGTCAGTGTCAGTCAGTCATTTAGTCATTCAGTCAGTCAGTGAAATAGCCAGTCAGAGAGTCAAGCAATCAGTCAGTCAGTCTCAGTCAGTCAGTCTCAGTCAGTCAGTTAGTCAGTCAGTCAGTCAGTCAGTCAGTCAGTCCAGTCTCAGTCAGTCAGGCAGTTAGTCAGTCAGTCTCGGTCAGTCAGTGAGTCAGTCAGTCAGTCTCGGTCAGTCAGTGAGTCAGTCAGTCAGTATCAGTCAGTCAGTGAGTCAGTCTGTCAGTCAGGCAGTATCAGTCAGGCAGTAAGACTCCGCTCGACAGAACTCCGATAGCCTAATGGCTAGACCGCTGGTCTTCCAAGCGAGTGGCCTGGGTTCGAGTCCCAGCCGGAGCGAATATCTTCAATGTATATATTTCTTTTCTAATTTGAAAATTCTTTTTTTTTTCAATTTCTTTCCTTTGCAATTATTGATTATTTATGTAGGGAAGAAAATTCTGAGTCAGTTTAATTTTTTGACACGAAGATTTCAAAGTGTTTAAATAAACAATTACCAAGGTGCATTTTTTGTTTTTATTGTATTTAAAACTCCCACCGACAGAGCTCCCATAGACTAATGGCTAGAGTGTTAGGCTTCCAAGCGAGTGGCCCTGGGTTCGAGTCCCAGCCTGAACGAAAATCTTCAATGTATACTTTTAGTTTCTAATTTGAAATTTCTTCTTCTTTTTTTTTTAATTTTTCTCTTTTGCGAATATTGATTATTTATGTAGGGAGAAAAATTCTGAGTCAGTTTAATTATTCGACCTGTAAATTTCAAAGTGTTTGAATCAATAATTACCAAGGTGCATTTTTTGTTTTTATTATATTTAAGACTTCCATCGACAGAGCTCCGATAGCCTAATGGCTAGACCGTTGGGTTCCTAGCGCGTGGTACTGGGTTCGAGTCCCGTCCGGAAAGGAAATCTTAAATGCAAATATTTTTTTCTAATTTTATAATTCTTTTTTTTCATTTTTCCCTTTTGCGAAGTCAGTCAGTCAGTCTGACAGTCAATCAGTCAAGCACTCAGTCATTCAGTCTCAGTCAGTCAGTCCAGTCAGTCAGTCACTCAGTCAGTCAGTTAGTCCTTCAGCCAGTCAGTCAAGCAGTCAGTCATTTAGTCTCAGTCAGTCAGTCATTCAGTCAGTCAGTCAGTCAGGCAGTCAGTCAGTCAGTCAGTCGGTCAGTCCTGTGCAGTCAGTTAGTCACTAAAGCAGTCAGTCAGTCTCAGTCAGTCAGTCAGTCAGTCAGTCCAGTCCAGTCTCAGTCAGTCAGTCAGTCAGTCATTCAGTCAGTCAGTCAGTCAGGCAGTCAGTCAGTCGGTCAGCCTTATTCAGTCAGTCAGTCATTAGTCAGTCAGTCAGCCTTATTCAGTCAGTCTGTCAGTCATCCTTATTCAGTCAGTCTGTCAGTCAGTCAGTCGGTCAGTCCTGTCCAGTCAGTTAGTCAGTCAAGCAGTCAGTCAGGTAGTCAAGCTGTCAGTCAGTCAGTGTCAGCCAGTCATTTAGTCATTCAGACAGTCAGTGAAATAGCCAGTCAGAGAGTCAAGCAGTCAGTCAGTCAGTCTCAGTCAGTCAGTTAGTCAGTCAGTCAGTCAGTCAGTCCAGTCTCAGTCAGTCAGGCAGTTAGTCAGTCAGTCTCGGTCAGTCAGTGAGTCAGTCAGTCAGTATCAGTCAGTCAGTGAGTCAGTCTGTCAGTCAGGCAGTATCAATCAGGCAGTAAGACTCCGCTCGACAGAACTCCGATAGCCTAATGGCTAGACCGCTGGTCTTCCAAGCGAGTGGCCTGGGTTCGAGTCCCAGCCGGAGCGAATATCTTCAATGTATATATTTCTTTTCTAATTTGAAAATTCTTTTTTTTTTCAATTTCTTTCCTTTGCAATTATTGATTATTTATGTAGGGAAGAAAATTCTGAGTCAGTTTAATTTTTCGACACGAAGATTTCAAAGTGTTTAAATAAACAATTACCAAGGTGCATTTTTTGTTTTTATTATATTTAAAACTCCCACCGACAGAGCTCCCATAGACTAATGGCTAGAGTGTTAGGCTTCCAAGCGAGTGGCCCTGGGTTCGAGTCCCAGCCTGAACGAAAATCTTCAATGTATACTTTTAGTTTCTAATTTGAAATTTCTTCTTCTTTTTTTTTTAATTTTTCTCTTTTGCGAATATTGATTATTTATGTAGGGAGAAAAATTCTGAGTCAGTTTAATTATTCGACCTGTAAATTTCAAAGTGTTTGAATCAATAATTACCAAGGTGAATTTTTTGTTTTTATTATATTTAAGACTTTCATCGACAGAGCTTCGATAGCCTAGTGGCTAGACCGTTGGGTTCCAAGCGCGTGGTACTGGGTTCGAGTCCCGGCCGGAACGCAAATCTTCCATGTATATATTTCTCTTCTAATTTGAAGATTCTTTTTTTTTTCAATTTCTTTCTTTTGCAAATATGGATTATTTATGTACGGAAGAAAATTCTGAGTCAGTTTAATCATTCGACCTTTAGATTTCAAAGATTTTAGATCAATAATTACTAAGGTGCATTTTTTGTTTTTATTATAATTTAGACACCGATCAACAGAGATCCGATAGTATATTGGCGAGAGCGTTGGGCTTCCATGAGTGTCGCCCTGGGTTCAAATCCCAGCGGGAAAGGAAATCTTAAATGCAAATATTTTTTTCTAATTTTATAATTCTTTTTTTTTTATTTTTCCCTTTTGCGAAGTCAGTCAGTCAGTCTGACAGTCAATAAGTCAAGCACTCAGTCATTCAGTCTCAGTCAGTCAGTCCAGTCAGTCAGTCACTCAGTCAGTCAGTTAGTCCTTCAGCCAGTCAGTCAAGCAGTCAGTCATTTAGTCTCAGTCAGTCAGTCATTCAGTCAGTCAGTCAGTCAGGCAGTCAGTCAGTCAGTCCTGTGCAGTCAGTTAGTCACTAAAGCAGTCAGTCAGTCTCAGTCAGTCAGTCAGTCAGTCCAGTCCAGTCTCAGTCAGTCAGTCAGTCAGTCTCGGTCAGTCAGTCAGTCAGTCATTCAGTCAGTCAGTCAGTCAGGCAGTCAGTCAGTCGGTCAGCCTTATTCAGTCAGTCTGTCAGTCAGTCAGTCAGTCAGCCTTATTCAGTCAGTCTGTCAGTCATCCTTATTCAGTCAGTCTGTCAGTCAGTCAGTCGGTCAGTCCTGTCCAGTCAGTTAGTCAGTCAAGCAGTCAGTCAGGTAGTCAAGCAGTCAGTCAGTCAGTGTCAGTCAGTCATTTAGTCATTCAGTCAGTCAGTGAAATAGCCAGTCAGAGAGTCAAGCAGTCAGTCAGTCAGTCCCAGTCAGTCAGTTAGTCAGTCAGTCAGTCAGTCAGTCAGTCAGTCCAGTCTCAGTCAGTCAGGCAGTTAGTCAGTCAGTCTCGGTCAGTCAGTGAGTCAGTCAGTCAGTATCAGTCAGTCAGTGAGTCAGTCTGTCAGTCAGGCAGTATCAGTCAGGCAGTAAGAATCCGCTCGACAGAACTCCGATAGCCTAATGGCTAGACCGCTGGTCTTCCAAGCAAGTGGCCTGGGTTCGAGTCCCAGCCGGAGCGAATATCTTCAATGTATATATTTCTTTTCTAATTTGAAAATTCTTTTTTTTTCAATTTCTTTCCTTTGCAATTATTGATTATTTATGTAGGGAGAAAAATTCTGAGTCAGTTTAATTATTCGACCTGTAAATTTCAAAGTGTTTGAATCAATAATTACCAAGGTGCATTTTTTGTTTTTATTATATTTAAGACTTCCATCGACAGAGCTCCGATAGCCTAATGGCTAGACCGTTGGGTTCCTAGCGCGTGGTACTGGGTTCGAGTCCCGGCCGGAAAGGAAATCTTAAATGCAAATATTTTTTTCTAATTTTATAATTCTTTTTTTTTATTTTTCCCTTTTGCGAAGTCAGTCAGTCAGTCTGACAGTCAATCAGTCAAGCACTCAGTCATTCAGTCTCAGTCAGTCAGTCCAGTCAGTCAGTCACTCAGTCAGTCACTCAGTCAGTCAGTTAGTCCTTCAGCCAGTCAGTCAAGAAGTCAGTCATTTAGTCTCAGTCAGTCAGTCATTCAGCCAGTCAGTCAGTCAGGCAGTCAGTCAGTCAGTCAGTCGGTCAGTCCTGTGCAGTCAGTTAGTCACTAAAGCAGTCAGTCAGTCTCAGTCAGTCAGTCAGTCAGTCAGTCCAGTCCAGTCTCAGTCAGTCAGTCAGTCAGTCTCGGTCAGTCAGTCAGTCAGTCATTCAGTCAGTCAGTCAGTCAGGCAGTCAGTCAGTCGGTCAGCCTTATTCAGTCAGTCTGTCAGTCAGTCAGTCAGTCAGCCTTATTCAGTCAGTCTGTCAGTCAGTTAGTCAGTCAAGCAGTCAGTCAGGTAGTCAAGCAGTCAGTCAGTCAGTGTCAGTCAGTCATTTAGTCATTCAGTCAGTCAGTGAAATAGCCAGTCAGAGAGTCAAGCAGTCAGTCAGTCAGTCTCAGTCAGTCAGTTAGTCAGTCAGTCAGTCAGTCAGTCAGTCAGTCCAGTCTCAGTCAGTCAGGCAGTTAGTCAGTCAGTCTCGGTCAGTCAGTGAGTCAGTCAGTCAGTATCAGTCAGTCAGTGAGTCAGTCTGTCAGTCAGGCAGTATCAGTCAGGCAGTAAGACTCCGCTCGACAGAACTCCGATAGCCTAATGGCTAGACCGCTGGTCTTCCAAGCGAGTGGCCTGGGTTCGAGTCCCAGCCGGGGCGAATATCTTCAATGTATATATTTCTTTTCTAATTTGAAAATTCTTTTTTTTTCAATTTCTTTCCTTTGCAATTATTGATTATTTATGTAGGGAGAAAAATTCTGAGTCAGTTTAATTATTCGACCTGTAAATTTCAAAGTGTTTGAATCAATAATTACCAAGGTGCATTTTTTGTTTTTATTATATTTAAGACTTCCATCGACAGAGCTCCGATAGCCTAATGGCTAGACCGTTGGGTTCCTAGCGCGTGGTACTGGGTTCGAGTCCCGGCCGGAAAGGAAATCTTAAATGCAAATATTTTTTTCTAATTTTATAATTCTTTTTTTTTATTTTTCCCTTTTGCGAAGTCAGTCAGTCAGTCTGACAGTCAATCAGTCAAGCACTCAGTCATTCAGTCTCAGTCAGTCAGTCCAGTCAGTCAGTCACTCAGTCAGTCACTCAGTCAGTCAGTTAGTCCTTCAGCCAGTCAGTCAAGCAGTCAGTCATTTAGTCTCAGTCAGTCAGTCATTCAGCCAGTCAGTCAGTCAGGCAGTCAGTCAGTCAGTCAGTCGGTCAGTCCTGTGCAGTCAGTTAGTCACTAAAGCAGTCAGTCAGTCTCAGTCAGTCAGTCAGTCAGTCAGTCCAGTCCAGTCTCAGTCAGTCAGTCAGTCAGTCTCGGTCAGTCAGTCAGTCAGTCATTCAGTCAGTCAGTCAGTCAGGCAGTCAGTCAGTCGGTCAGCCTTATTCAGTCAGTCTGTCAGTCAGTCAGTCAGTCAGCCTTATTCAGTCAGTCTGTCAGTCATCCTTATTCAGTCAGTCTGTCAGTCAGTCAGTCGGTCAGTCCTGTCCAGTCAGTTAGTCAGTCAAGCAGTCAGTCAGGTAGTCAAGCAGTCAGTCAGTCAGTGTCAGTCAGTCATTTAGTCATTCAGTCAGTCAGTGAAATAGCCAGTCAGAGAGTCAAGCAGTCAGTCAGTCAGTCTCAGTCAGTCAGTTAGTCAGTCAGTCAGTCAGTCAGTCAGTCAGTCCAGTCTCAGTCAGTCAGGCAGTTAGTCAGTCAGTCTCGGTCAGTCAGTGAGTCAGTCAGTCAGTATCAGTCAGTCAGTGAGTCAGTCTGTCAGTCAGGCAGTATCAGTCAGGCAGTAAGACTCCGCTCGACAGAACTCCGATAGCCTAATGGCTAGACCGCTGGTCTTCCAAGCGAGTGGCCTGGGTTCGAGTCCCAGCCGGGGCGAATATCTTCAATGTATATATTTCTTTTCTAATTTGAAAATTCTTTTTTTTTCAATTTCTTTCCTTTGCAATTATTGATTATTTATGTAGGGAAGAAAATTCTGAGTCAGTTTAAATTTTCGACACAAAGATTTCAAAGTGTTTAAATAAACAATTAGAAAGGTGCATTTTTTGTTTTTATTATATTTAAAACTCCCACCGACAGAGCTCCCATAGACTAATGGCTAGAGTGTTAGGCTTCCAAGCGAGTGGCCCTGGGTTCGAGTCCCAGCCTGAACGAAAATCTTCAATGTATACTTTTAGTTTCTAATTTGAAATTTCTTCTTCTTTTTTTTTTAATTTTTCTCTTTTGCGAATATTGATTATTTATGTAGGGAGAAAAATTCTGAGTCAGTTTAATTTTTCGACCTGTAAATTTCAAAGTGTTTGAATCAATAATTACCAAGGTGCATTTTTTGGTTTTATTATATTTAAGACTTCCATCGACAGAGCTCCGATAGCCTAATGGCTAGACCGTTGGGTTCCAAGCGCGTGGTACTGGGTTCGAGTCCCGGCCGGAACGAAAATCTTCCATGTATATATTTCTATTCTAATTTGAAGATTCTTTTTTTTTTTCAATTTCTTTCTTTTGCAAATATGGATTATTTATGTACGGAAGAAAATTCTGAGTCAGTTTAATCATTCGACCTTTAGATTTCAAAGATTTTAGATCAATAATTACTAAGGTGCATTTTTTGTTTTTATTATAATTAAGACACCGATCAACAGAGATCCGATAGTATATTGGCGAGAGCGTTGGGCTTCCATGAGTGTCGCCCTGGGTTCAAATCCCAGCCGGAAAGGAAATCTTAAATGCAAATATTTTTTTCTAATTTTATAATTCTTTTTTTTTTATTTTTCCCTTTTGCGAAGTCAGTCAGTCAGTCTGACAGTCAATCAGTCAAGCACTCAGTCATTCAGTCTCAGTCAGTCCGTCCAGTCAGTCAGTCACTCAGTCAGTCAGTTAGTCCTTCAGCCAGTCAGTCAAGCAGTCAGTCATTTAGTCTCAGTCAGTCAGTCATTCAGTCAGTCAGTCAGTCAGGCAGTCAGTCAGTCAGTCAGTCGGTCAGTCCTGTGCAGTCAGTTAGTCACTAAAGCAGTCAGTCAGTCTCAGTCAGTCAGTCAGTCAGTCAGTCCAGTCCAGTCTCAGTCAGTCAGTCAGTCAGTCTCGGTCAGTCAGTCAGTCAGTCATTCAGTCAGTCAGTCAGTCAGGCAGTCAGTCAGTCGGTCAGCCTTATTCAGTCAGTCTGTCAGTCAGTCAGTCAGTCAGCCTTATTCAGTCAGTCTGTCAGTCATCCTTATTCAGTCAGTCTGTCAGTCAGTCAGTCGGTCAGTCCTGTCCAGTCAGTTAGTCAGTCAAGCAGTCAGTCAGGTAGTCAAGCAGTCAGTCAGTCAGTGTCAGTCAGTCATTTAGTCATTCAGTCAGTCAGTGAAATAGCCAGTCAGAGAGTCAAGCAGTCAGTCAGTCAGTCTCAGTCAGTCAGTTAGTCAGTCAGTCAGTCAGTCAGTCAGTCAGTCCAGTCTCAGTCAGTCAGGCAGTTAGTCAGTCAGTCTCGGTCAGTCAGTGAGTCAGTCAGTCAGTATCAGTCAGTCAGTGAGTCAGTCTGTCAGTCAGGCAGTATCAGTCAGGCAGTAAGACTCCGCTCGACAGAACTCCGATAGCCTAATGGCTAGACCGCTGGTCTTCCAAGCGAGTGGCCTGGGTTCGAGTCCCAGCCGGAGCGAATATCTTCAATGTATATATTTCTTTTCTAATTTGAAAATTCTTTTTTTTTTTCAATTTCTTTCCTTTGCAATTATTGATTATTTATGTAGGGAAGAACATTCTGAGTCAGTTTAATTTTTCGACACGAAGATTTCAAAGTGTTTAAATAAACAATTACCAAGGTGCATTTTTTGTTTTTATTATATTTAAAACTCCCACCGACAGAGCTCCCATAGACTAATGGCTAGAGTGTTAGGCTTCCAAGCGAGTGGCCCTGGGTTCGAGTCCCAGCCTGAACGAAAATCTTCAATGTATACTTTTAGTTTCTAATTTGAAATTTCTTCTTCTTTTTTTTTTAATTTTTCTCTTTTGCGAATATTGATTATTTATGTAGGGAGAAAAATTCTGAGTCAGTTTAATTATTCGACCTGTAAATTTCAAAGTGTTTGAATCAATAATTACCAAGGTGCATTTTTTGTTTTTATTATATTTAAGACTTCCATCGACAGAGCTACGATAGCCTAATGGCTAGACCGTTGGGTTCTTAGCGCGTGGTACTGGGTTCGAGTCCCGGCCGGAAAGGAAATCTTAAATGCAAATATTTTTTTCTAATTTTATAATTCTTTTTTTTTTTTATTTTTCCCTTTTGCGAAGTCAGACAGTCAGTCTGACAGTCAATCAGTCAAGCACTCAGTCATTCAGTCTCAGTCAGTCAGTCCAGTCAGTCAGTCACTCAGTCAGTCAGTTAGTCCTTCAGCCAGTCAGTCAAGCAGTCAGTCATTTAGTCTCAGTCAGTCAGTCATTCAGTCAGTCAGTCAGTCAGGCAGTCAGTCAGTCAGTCAGTCGGTCAGTCCTGTGCAGTCAGTTAGTCACTAAAGCAGTCAGTCAGTCTCAGTCAGTCAGTCAGTCAGTCAGTCCAGTCCAGTCTCAGTCAGTCAGTCAGTCAGTCTCGGTCAGTCAGTCAGTCAGTCAGTCAGTCAGTCAGGCAGTCAGTCAGTCGGTCAGCCTTATTCAGTCAGTCTGTCAGTCAGTCAGTCAGTCAGCCTTATTCAGTCAGTCTGTCAGTCATCCTTATTCAGTCAGTCTGTCAGTCAGTCAGTCGGTCAGTCCTGTCCAGTCAGTTAGTCAGTCAAGCAGTCAGTCAGGTAGTCAAGCAGTCAGTCAGTCAGTGTCAGTCAGTCATTTAGTCATTCAGTCAGTCAGTGAAATAGCCAGTCAGACAGTCAAGCAATCAGTCAGTCAGTCTCAGTCAGTCAGTTAGTCACTCAGTTAGTCAGTCAGTCAGTCAGTCCAGTCTCAGTCAGTCAGGCAGTTAGTCAGTCAGTCTCGGTCAGTCAGTGAGTCAGTCAGTCAGTATCAGTCAGTCAGTGAGTCAGTCTGTCAGTCAGGCAGTATCAGTCAGGCAGTAAGACTCCGCTCGACAGAACTCCGATAGCCTAATGGCTAGACCGCTGGTCTTCCAAGCGAGTGGCCTGGGTTCGAGTCCAAGCCGGAGCGAATATCTTCAATGTATATATTTCTTTTCTAATTTGAAAATTCTTTTTTTTTTTCAATTTCTTTCCTTTGCAATTATTGATTATTTATGTAGGGAAGAAAATTCTGAGTCAGTTTAATTTTTCGACACGAAGATTTCAAAGTGTTTAAATAAACAATTACCAAGGTGCATTTTTTGTTTTTATTATATTTAAAACTCCCACCGACAGAGCTCCCATAGACTAATGGCTAGAGTGTTAGGCTTCCAAGCGAGTGGCCCTGGGTTCGAGTCCCAGCCTGAACGAAAATCTTCAATGTATACTTTTAGTTTCTAATTTGAAATTTCTTCTTCTTTTTTTTTTAATTTTTCTCTTTTGCGAATATTGATTATTTATGTAGGGAGAAAAATTCTGAGTCAGTTTAATTATTCGACCTGTAAATTTCAAAGTGTTTGAATCAATAATTACCAAGGTGCATTTTTTGTTTTTATTATATTTAAGACTTCCATCGACAGAGCTCCGATAGCCTAATGGCTAGACCGTTGGGTTCCTAGCGCGTGGTACTGGGTTCGAGTCCCGGCCGGAAAGGAAATCTTAAATGCAAATATTTTTTTCTAATTTTATAATTCTTTTTTTTATTTTTCCCTTTTGCGAAGTCAGTCAGTCAGTCTGACAGTCAATCAGTCAAGCACTCAGTCATTCAGTCTCAGTCAGTCAGTCCAGTCAGTCAGTCACTCAGTCAGTCAGTTATTCCTTCAGCCAGTCAGTCAAGCAGTCAGTCATTTAGTCTCAGTCAGTCAGTCATTCAGTCAGTCAGTCAGTCAGGCAGTCAGTCAGTCAGTCAGTCGGTCAGTCCTGTGCAGTCAGTTAGTCACTAAAGCAGTCAGTCAGTCTCAGTCAGTCAGTCAGTCAGTCAGTCCAGTCCAGTCTCAGTCAGTCAGTCAGTCAGTCTCGGTCAGTCAGTCAGTCAGTCTCGGTCAGTCAGTCAGTCAGTCATTCAGTCAGTCAGTCAGTCAGGCAGTCAGTCAGTCGGTCAGCCTTATTCAGTCAGTCTGTCAGTCAGTCAGTCAGTCATCCTTATTCAGTCAGTCTGTCAGTCAGTCAGTCGGTCAGTCCTGTCCAGTCAGTTAGTCAGTCAAGCAGTCAGTCAGGTAGTCAAGCAGTCAATCAGTCAGTGTCAGTCAGTCATTTAGTCATTCAGTCAGTCAGTGAAATAGCCAGTCAGAGAGTCAAGCAGTCAGTCAGTCAGTCTCACTCAGTCAGTTAGTCAGTCAGTCAGTCAGTCAGTCCAGTCTCAGTCAGTCAGGCAGTTAGTCAGTCAGTCTCGGTCAGTCAGTGAGTCAGTCAGTCAGTATCAGTCAGTCAGTGAGTCAGTCTGTCAGTCAGGCAGTGTCAGTCAGGCAGTATCAGTCAGGCAGTAAGACTCCGCTCGACAGAACTCCGATAGCCTAATGGCTAGACCGCTGGTCTTCCAAGCGAGTGGCCTGGGTTCGAGTCCAAGCCGGAGCGTATATCTTCAATGTATATATTTCTTTTCTAATTTGAAAATTCTTTTTTTTTCAATTTCTTTCCTTTGCAATTATTGATTATTTATGTAGGGAAGAAAATTCTGAGTCAGTTTAATTTTTCGACACGAAGATTTCAAAGTGTTTAAATAAACAATTACCAAGGTGCATTTTTTGTTTTTATTATATTTAAAACTCCCACCGACAGAGCTCCCATAGAGTAATGGCTAGAGTGTTAGGCTTCCAAGCGAGTGGCCCTGGGTTCGAGGCCCAGCCTGAACGAAAATCTTCAATGTATACTTTTAGTTTCTAATTTGAAATTTCTTCTTCTTTTTTTTTTTAATTTTTCTCTTTTGCGAATATTGATTATTTATGTAGGGAGAAAAATTCTGAGTCAGTTTAATTATTCGACCTGTAAATTTCAAAGTGTTTGAATCTATAATTACCAAGGTGCATTTTTTGTTTTTATTATATTTAAGACTTCCATCGACAGATCTACGATAGCCTAATGGCTAGACCGTTGGGTTCTTAGCGCGTTGTACTGGGTTCGAGTCCCGGCCGGAAAGGAAATCTTAAATGCAAATATTTTTTTCTAATTTTATAATTCTTTTTTTTTTATTTTTCCCTTTTGCGAAGTCAGTCAGTCAGTCTGACAGTCAATCAGTCAAGCACTCAGTCATTCAGTCTCAGTCAGTCAGTCCAGTCAGTCAGTCACTCAGTCAGTCAGTTAGTCCTTCAGCCAGTCAGTCAAGGAGTCAGTCATTTAGTCTCAGTCAGTCAGTCATTCAGTCAGTCAGTCAGTCAGGCAGTCAGTCAGTCAGTCAGTCGGTCAGTCCTGTGCAGTCAGTTAGTCACTAAAGCAGTCAGTCAGTCAGTCAGTCAGTCAGTCCAGTCCAGTCTCAGTCAGTCAGTCAGTCAGTCTCGGTCAGTCAGTCAGTCAGTCAGTCAGGCAGTCAGTCAGTCGGTCAGCCTTATTCAGTCAGTCTGTCAGTCAGTCAGTCAGTCAGCCTTATTCAGTCAGTCTGTCAGTCATCCTTATTCAGTCAGTCTGTCAGTCAGTCAGTCGGTCAGTCCTGTCCAGTCAGTTAGTCAGTCAAGCAGTCAGTCAGGTAGTCAAGCAGTCAGTCAGTCAGTGTCAGTCAGTCATTTAGTCATTCAGTCAGTCAGTGAAATAGCCAGTCAGACAGTCAAGCAATCAGTCAGTCAGTCTCAGTCAGTCAGTTAGTCACTCAGTTAGTCAGTCAGTCAGTCAGTCCAGTCTCAGTCAGTCAGGCAGTTAGTCAGTCAGTCTCGGTCAGTCAGTGAGTCAGTCAGTCAGTATCAGTCAGTCAGTGAGTCAGTCTGTCAGTCAGGCAGTATCAGTCAGGCAGTAAGACTCCGCTCGACAGAACTCCGATAGCCTAATGGCTAGACCGCTGGTCTTCCAAGCGAGTGGCCTGGGTTCGAGTCCAAGCCGGAGCGAATATCTTCAATGTATATATTTCTTTTCTAATTTGAAAATTCTTTTTTTTTTTCAATTTCTTTCCTTTGCAATTATTGATTATTTATGTAGGGAAGAAAATTCTGAGTCAGTTTAATTTTTCGACACGAAGATTTCAAAGTGTTTAAATAAACAATTACCAAGGTGCATTTTTTGTTTTTATTATATTTAAAACTCCCACCGACAGAGCTCCCATAGACTAATGGCTAGAGTGTTAGGCTTCCAAGCGAGTGGCCCTGGGTTCGAGTCCCAGCCTGAACGAAAATCTTCAATGTATACTTTTAGTTTCTAATTTGAAATTTCTTCTTCTTTTTTTTTTAATTTTTCTCTTTTGCGAATATTGATTATTTATGTAGGGAGAAAAATTCTGAGTCAGTTTAATTATTCGACCTGTAAATTTCAAAGTGTTTGAATCAATAATTACCAAGGTGCATTTTTTGTTTTTATTATATTTAAGACTTCCATCGACAGAGCTCCGATAGCCTAATGGCTAGACCGTTGGGTTCCTAGCGCGTGGTACTGGGTTCGAGTCCCGGCCGGAAAGGAAATCTTAAATGCAAATATTTTTTTCTAATTTTATAATTCTTTTTTTTTATTTTTCCCTTTTGCGAAGTCAGTCAGTCAGTCTGACAGTCAATCAGTCAAGCACTCAGTCATTCAGTCTCAGTCAGTCAGTCCAGTCAGTCAGTCACTCAGTCAGTCAGTTATTCCTTCAGCCAGTCAGTCAAGCAGTCAGTCATTTAGTCTCAGTCAGTCAGTCATTCAGTCAGTCAGTCAGTCAGGCAGTCAGTCAGTCAGTCAGTCGGTCAGTCCTGTGCAGTCATTTAGTCACTAAAGCAGTCAGTCAGTCTCAGTCAGTCAGTCAGTCAGTCAGTCCAGTCCAGTCTCAGACAGTCAGTCAGTCAGTCTCGGTCAGTCAGTCAGTCAGTCAGTCATTCAGTCAGTCAGTCAGTCAGGCAGTCAGTCAGTCGGTCAGCCTTATTCAGTCAGTCTGTCAGTCAGTCAGTCAGTCATCCTTATTCAGTCAGTCTGTCAGTCAGTCACTCGGTCAGTCCTGTCCAGTCAGTTAGTCAGTCAAGCAGTCAGTCAGGTAGTCAAGCAGTCAATCAGTCAGTGTCAGTCAGTCATTTAGTCATTCAGTCAGTCAGTGAAATAGCCAGTCAGAGAGTCAAGCAGTCAGTCAGTCAGTCTCAGTCAGTCAGTTAGTCAGTCAGTCAGTCAGTCAGTCAGTCAGTCAGTCCAGTCTCAGTCAGTCAGGCAGTTAGTCAGTCAGTCTCGGTCAGTCAGTGAGTCAGTCAGTCAGTATCAGTCAGTCAGTGAGTCAGTCTGTCAGTCAGGCAGTATCAGTCAGGCAGTATCAGTCAGGCAGTAAGACTCCGCTCGACAGAACTCCGATAGCCTAATGGCTAGACCGCTGGTCTTCCAAGCGAGTGGCCTGGGTTCGAGTCCAAGCCGGAGCGAATATCTTCAATGTATATATGTCTTTTCTAATTTGAAAATTCTTTTTTTTTCAATTTCTTTCCTTTGCAATTATTGATTATTTATGTAGGGAAGAAAATTCTGAGTCAGTTTAATTTTTCGACACGAAGATTTCAAAGTGTTTAAATAAACAATTACCAAGGTGCATTTTTTGTTTTTATTATATTTAAAACTCCCACCGACAGAGCTCCCATAGAGTAATGGCTAGAGTGTTAGGCTTCCAAGCGAGTGGCCCTGGGTTCGAGGCCCAGCCTGAACGAAAATCTTCAATGTATACTTTTAGTTTCTAATTTGAAATTTCTTCTTCTTTTTTTTTAAATTTTTCTCTTTTGCGAATATTGATTATTTATGTAGGGAGAAAAATTCTGAGTCAGTTTAATTATTCGACCTGTAAATTTCAAAGTGTTTGAATCTATAATTACCAAGGTGCATTTTTTGTTTTTATTATATTTAAGACTTCCATCGACAGATCTACGATAGCCTAATGGCTAGACCGTTGGGTTCTTAGCGCGTTGTACTGGGTTCGAGTCCCGGCCGGAAAGGAAATCTTAAATGCAAATATTTTTTTTCTAATTTTATAATTCTTTTTTTTTTATTTTTCCCTTTTGCGAAGTCAGTCAGTCAGTCTGACAGTCAATCAGTCAAACACTCAGTCATTCAGTCTCAGTCAGTCAGTCCAGTCAGTCAGTCACTCTGTCAGTCAGTTAGTCCTTCAGCCAGTCAGTCAAGCAGTCAGTCATTTAGTCTCAGTCAGTCAGTCATTCAGTCAGTCAGTCAGTCAGGCAGTCAGTCAGTCAGTCAGTCGGTCAGTCCTGTGCAGTCAGTTAGTCACTAAAGCAGTCAGTCAGTCTCAGTCAGTCAGTCAGTCAGTCAGTCCAGTCCAGTCTCAGTCAGTCAGTCAGTCAGTCTCGGTCAGTCAGTCAGTCAGTCAGTCAGTCAGTCAGTCAGTCAGTCAGGCAGTCAGTCAGTCGGTCAGCCTTATTCAGTCAGTCTGTCAGTCAGTCAGTCAGTCAGCCTTATTCAGTCAGTCTGTCAGTCATCCTTATTCAGTCAGTCTGTCAGTCAGTCAGTCGGTCAGTCCTGTCCAGTCAGTTAGTCAGTCAAGCAGTCAGTCAGGTAGTCAAGCCGTCAGTCAGTCAGTGTCAGTCAGTCATTTAGTCATTCAGTCAGTCAGTGAAATAGCCAGTCAGACAGTCAAGCAATCAGTCAGTCAGTCTCAGTCAGTCAGTTAGTCACTCAGTTAGTCAGTCAGTCAGTCAGTCCAGTCTCAGTCAGTCAGGCAGTTAGTCAGTCAGTCTCGGTCAGTCAGTGAGTCAGTCAGTCAGTATCAGTCAGTCAGTGAGTCAGTCTGTCAGTCAGGCAGTATCAGTCAGGCAGTAAGACTCCGCTCGACAGAACTCCGATAGCCTAATGGCTAGACCGCTGGTCTTCCAAGCGAGTGGCCTGGGTTCGAGTCCCAGCCGGAGCGAATATCTTCAATGTATATATTTTTTTTCTAATTTGAAAATTCTTTTTTTTTCAATTTCTTTCCTTTGCAATTATTGATTATTTATGTAGGGAAGAAAATTCTGAGTCAGTTTAATTTTTCGACACGAAGATTTCAAAGTGTTTAAATAAACAATTACCAAGGTGCATTTTTTGTTTTTATTATATTTAAAACTCCCACCGACAGAGCTCCCATAGACTAATGGCTAGAGTGTTAGGCTTCCAAGCGAGTGGCCCTGGGTTCGAGTCCCAGCCTGAACGAAAATCTTCAATGTATACTTTTAGTTTCTAATTTGAAATTTCTTCTTCTTTTTTTTTTAATTTTTCTCTTTTGCGAATATTGATTATTTATGTAGGGAGAAAAATTCTGAGTCAGTTTAATTATTCGACCTGTAAATTTCAAAGTGTTTGAATCAATAATTACCAAGGTGCATTTTTTGTTTTTATTATATTTAAGACTTCCATCGACAGAGCTCCGATAGCCTAATGGCTAGACCGTTGGGTTCCTAGCGCGTGGTACTGGGTTCGAGTCCCGGCCGGAAAGGAAATCTTAAATGCAAATATTTTTTTCTAATTTTATAATTCTTTTTTTTTATTTTTCCCTTTTGCGAAGTCAGTCAGTCAGTCTGACAGTCAATCAGTCAAGCACTCAGTCATTCAGTCTCAGTCAGTCAGTCCAGTCAGTCAGTCACTCAGTCAGTCAGTTATTCCTTCAGCCAGTCAGTCAAGCAGTCAGTCATTTAGTCTCAGTCAGTCAGTCATTCAGTCAGTCAGTCAGTCAGGCAGTCAGTCAGTCAGTCAGTCGGTCAGTCCTGTGCAGTCATTTAGTCACTAAAGCAGTCAGTCAGTCTCAGTCAGTCAGTCAGTCAGTCAGTCCAGTCCAGTCTCAGACAGTCAGTCAGTCAGTCTCGGTCAGTCAGTCAGTCAGTCATTCAGTCAGTCAGTCAGTCAGGCAGTCAGTCAGTCGGTCAGCCTTATTCAGTCAGTCTGTCAGTCATCCTTATTCAGTCAGTCTGTCAGTCAGTCAGTCAGTCAGCCTTATTCAGTCAGTCTGTCAGTCATCCTTATTCAGTCAGTCAGTCGGTCAGTCCTGTCCGGTCAGTTAGTCAGTCAAGCAGTCAGTCAGGTAACCAAGCAGTCAGTCAGTCAGTGTCAGTCAGTCATTTAGTCATTCAGTCAGTCAGTGAAATAGCCAGTCAGAGAGTCAAGCAATCAGTCAGTCAGTCTCAGTCAGTCAGTCTCAGTCAGTCAGTTAGTCAGTCAGTCAGTCAGTCAGTCAGTCAGTCCAGTCTCAGTCAGTCAGGCAGTTAGTCAGTCAGTCTCGGTCAGTCAGTGAGTCAGTCAGTCAGTCTCGGTCAGTCAGTGAGTCAGTCAGTCAGTATCAGTCAGTCAGTGAGTCAGTCTGTCAGTCAGGCAGTATCAGTCAGGCAGTAAGACTCCGCTCGACAGAACTCCGATAGCCTAATGGCTAGACCGCTGGTCTTCCAAGCGAGTGGCCTGGGTTCGAGTCCCAGCCGGAGCGAATATCTTCAATGTATATATTTCTTTTCTAATTTGAAAATTCTTTTTTTTTTCAATTTCTTTCCTTTGCAATTATTGATTATTTATGTAGGGAAGAAAATTCTGAGTCAGTTTAATTTTTTGACACGAAGATTTCAAAGTGTTTAAATAAACAATTACCAAGGTGCATTTTTTGTTTTTATTGTATTTAAAACTCCCACCGACAGAGCTCCCATAGACTAATGGCTAGAGTGTTAGGCTTCCAAGCGAGTGGCCCTGGGTTCGAGTCCCAGCCTGAACGAAAATCTTCAATGTATACTTTTAGTTTCTAATTTGAAATTTCTTCTTCTTTTTTTTTTAATTTTTCTCTTTTGCGAATATTGATTATTTATGTAGGGAGAAAAATTCTGAGTCAGTTTAATTATTCGACCTGTAAATTTCAAAGTGTTTGAATCAATAATTACCAAGGTGCATTTTTTGTTTTTATTATATTTAAGACTTCCATCGACAGAGCTCCGATAGCCTAATGGCTAGACCGTTGGGTTCCTAGCGCGTGGTACTGGGTTCGAGTCCCGTCCGGAAAGGAAATCTTAAATGCAAATATTTTTTTCTAATTTTATAATTCTTTTTTTTCATTTTTCCCTTTTGCGAAGTCAGTCAGTCAGTCTGACAGTCAATCAGTCAAGCACTCAGTCATTCAGTCTCAGTCAGTCAGTCCAGTCAGTCAGTCACTCAGTCAGTCAGTTAGTCCTTCAGCCAGTCAGTCAAGCAGTCAGTCATTTAGTCTCAGTCAGTCAGTCATTCAGTCAGTCAGTCAGTCAGGCAGTCAGTCAGTCAGTCAGTCGGTCAGTCCTGTGCAGTCAGTTAGTCACTAAAGCAGTCAGTCAGTCTCAGTCAGTCAGTCAGTCAGTCAGTCCAGTCCAGTCTCAGTCAGTCAGTCAGTCAGTCATTCAGTCAGTCAGTCAGTCAGGCAGTCAGTCAGTCGGTCAGCCTTATTCAGTCAGTCAGTCATTAGTCAGTCAGTCAGCCTTATTCAGTCAGTCTGTCAGTCATCCTTATTCAGTCAGTCTGTCAGTCAGTCAGTCGGTCAGTCCTGTCCAGTCAGTTAGTCAGTCAAGCAGTCAGTCAGGTAGTCAAGCTGTCAGTCAGTCAGTGTCAGCCAGTCATTTAGTCATTCAGACAGTCAGTGAAATAGCCAGTCAGAGAGTCAAGCAGTCAGTCAGTCAGTCTCAGTCAGTCAGTTAGTCAGTCAGTCAGTCAGTCAGTCCAGTCTCAGTCAGTCAGGCAGTTAGTCAGTCAGTCTCGGTCAGTCAGTGAGTCAGTCAGTCAGTATCAGTCAGTCAGTGAGTCAGTCTGTCAGTCAGGCAGTATCAATCAGGCAGTAAGACTCCGCTCGACAGAACTCCGATAGCCTAATGGCTAGACCGCTGGTCTTCCAAGCGAGTGGCCTGGGTTCGAGTCCCAGCCGGAGCGAATATCTTCAATGTATATATTTCTTTTCTAATTTGAAAATTCTTTTTTTTTTCAATTTCTTTCCTTTGCAATTATTGATTATTTATGTAGGGAAGAAAATTCTGAGTCAGTTTAATTTTTCGACACGAAGATTTCAAAGTGTTTAAATAAACAATTACCAAGGTGCATTTTTTGTTTTTATTATATTTAAAACTCCCACCGACAGAGCTCCCATA
Organism: Uloborus diversus; assembly: GCF_026930045.1. Classification (NCBI taxonomy): domain Eukaryota; kingdom Metazoa; phylum Arthropoda; class Arachnida; order Araneae; family Uloboridae; genus Uloborus; species Uloborus diversus. The sequence goes on along the minus strand of NW_026558087.1, from coordinate 245,124 downwards.
GACTAATGGCTAGAGTGTTAGGCTTCCAAGCGAGTGGCCCTGGGTTCGAGTCCCAGCCTGAACGAAAATCTTCAATGTATACTTTTAGTTTCTAATTTGAAATTTCTTCTTCTTTTTTTTTTAATTTTTCTCTTTTGCGAATATTGATTATTTATGTAGGGAGAAAAATTCTGAGTCAGTTTAATTATTCGACCTGTAAATTTCAAAGTGTTTGAATCAATAATTACCAAGGTGAATTTTTTGTTTTTATTATATTTAAGACTTTCATCGACAGAGCTTCGATAGCCTAGTGGCTAGACCGTTGGGTTCCAAGCGCGTGGTACTGGGTTCGAGTCCCGGCCGGAACGCAAATCTTCCATGTATATATTTCTCTTCTAATTTGAAGATTCTTTTTTTTTTCAATTTCTTTCTTTTGCAAATATGGATTATTTATGTACGGAAGAAAATTCTGAGTCAGTTTAATCATTCGACCTTTAGATTTCAAAGATTTTAGATCAATAATTACTAAGGTGCATTTTTTGTTTTTATTATAATTTAGACACCGATCAACAGAGATCCGATAGTATATTGGCGAGAGCGTTGGGCTTCCATGAGTGTCGCCCTGGGTTCAAATCCCAGCGGGAAAGGAAATCTTAAATGCAAATATTTTTTTCTAATTTTATAATTCTTTTTTTTTTATTTTTCCCTTTTGCGAAGTCAGTCAGTCAGTCTGACAGTCAATAAGTCAAGCACTCAGTCATTCAGTCTCAGTCAGTCAGTCCAGTCAGTCAGTCACTCAGTCAGTCAGTTAGTCCTTCAGCCAGTCAGTCAAGCAGTCAGTCATTTAGTCTCAGTCAGTCAGTCATTCAGTCAGTCAGTCAGTCAGGCAGTCAGTCAGTCAGTCCTGTGCAGTCAGTTAGTCACTAAAGCAGTCAGTCAGTCTCAGTCAGTCAGTCAGTCAGTCCAGTCCAGTCTCAGTCAGTCAGTCAGTCAGTCTCGGTCAGTCAGTCAGTCAGTCATTCAGTCAGTCAGTCAGTCAGGCAGTCAGTCAGTCGGTCAGCCTTATTCAGTCAGTCTGTCAGTCAGTCAGTCAGTCAGCCTTATTCAGTCAGTCTGTCAGTCATCCTTATTCAGTCAGTCTGTCAGTCAGTCAGTCGGTCAGTCCTGTCCAGTCAGTTAGTCAGTCAAGCAGTCAGTCAGGTAGTCAAGCAGTCAGTCAGTCAGTGTCAGTCAGTCATTTAGTCATTCAGTCAGTCAGTGAAATAGCCAGTCAGAGAGTCAAGCAGTCAGTCAGTCAGTCTCAGTCAGTCAGTTAGTCAGTCAGTCAGTCAGTCAGTCAGTCAGTCAGTCCAGTCTCAGTCAGTCAGGCAGTTAGTCAGTCAGTCTCGGTCAGTCAGTGAGTCAGTCAGTCAGTATCAGTCAGTCAGTGAGTCAGTCTGTCAGTCAGGCAGTATCAGTCAGGCAGTAAGAATCCGCTCGACAGAACTCCGATAGCCTAATGGCTAGACCGCTGGTCTTCCAAGCAAGTGGCCTGGGTTCGAGTCCCAGCCGGAGCGAATATCTTCAATGTATATATTTCATTTCTAATTTGAAAATTCTTTTTTTTTTCAATTTCTTTCCTTTGCAATTATTGATTATTTATGTAGGGAAGAAAATTCTGAGTCAGTTTAATTTTTCGACACGAAGATTTCAAAGTGTTTAAATAAACAATTACCAAGGTGCATTTTTTGTTTTTATTATATTTAAAACTCCCACCGACAGAGCTCCCATAGACTAATGGCTAGAGTGTTAGGCTTCCAAGCGAGTGGCCCTGGGTTCGAGTCCCAGCCTGAACGAAAATCTTCAATGTATACTTTTAGTTTCTAATTTGAAATTTCTTCTTCTTTTTTTTTTAATTTTTCTCTTTTGCGAATATTGATTATTTATGTAGGGAGAAAAATTCTGAGTCAGTTTAATTATTCGACCTGTAAATTTCAAAGTGTTTGAATCAATAATTACCAAGGTGCATTTTTTGTTTTTATTATATTTAAGACTTCCATCGACAGAGCTCCGATAGCCTAATGGCTAGACCGTTGGGTTCCTAGCGCGTGGTACTGGGTTCGAGTCCCGGCCGGAAAGGAAATCTTAAATGCAAATATTTTTTTCTAATTTTATAATTCTTTTTTTTTATTTTTCCCTTTTGCGAAGTCAGTCAGTCAGTCTGACAGTCAATCAGTCAAGCACTCAGTCATTCAGTCTCAGTCAGTCAGTCCAGTCAGTCAGTCACTCAGTCAGTCACTCAGTCAGTCAGTTAGTCCTTCAGCCAGTCAGTCAAGCAGTCAGTCATTTAGTCTCAGTCAGTCAGTCATTCAGCCAGTCAGTCAGTCAGGCAGTCAGTCAGTCAGTCAGTCGGTCAGTCCTGTGCAGTCAGTTAGTCACTAAAGCAGTCAGTCAGTCTCAGTCAGTCAGTCAGTCAGTCAGTCCAGTCCAGTCTCAGTCAGTCAGTCAGTCAGTCTCGGTCAGTCAGTCAGTCAGTCATTCAGTCAGTCAGTCAGTCAGGCAGTCAGTCAGTCGGTCAGCCTTATTCAGTCAGTCTGTCAGTCAGTCAGTCAGTCAGCCTTATTCAGTCAGTCTGTCAGTCATCCTTATTCAGTCAGTCTGTCAGTCAGTCAGTCGGTCAGTCCTGTCCAGTCAGTTAGTCAGTCAAGCAGTCAGTCAGGTAGTCAAGCAGTCAGTCAGTCAGTGTCAGTCAGTCATTTAGTCATTCAGTCAGTCAGTGAAATAGCCAGTCAGAGAGTCAAGCAGTCAGTCAGTCAGTCTCAGTCAGTCAGTTAGTCAGTCAGTCAGTCAGTCAGTCAGTCAGTCCAGTCTCAGTCAGTCAGGCAGTTAGTCAGTCAGTCTCGGTCAGTCAGTGAGTCAGTCAGTCAGTATCAGTCAGTCAGTGAGTCAGTCTGTCAGTCAGGCAGTATCAGTCAGGCAGTAAGACTCCGCTCGACAGAACTCCGATAGCCTAATGGCTAGACCGCTGGTCTTCCAAGCGAGTGGCCTGGGTTCGAGTCCCAGCCGGGGCGAATATCTTCAATGTATATATTTCTTTTCTAATTCGAAAATTCTTTTTTTTTCAATTTCTTTCCTTTGCAATTATTGATTATTTATGTAGGGAAGAAAATTCTGAGTCAGTTTAAATTTTCGACACAAAGATTTCAAAGTGTTTAAATAAACAGTTAGAAAGGTGCATTTTTTGTTTTTATTATATTTAAAACTCCCACCGACAGAGCTCCCATAGACTAATGGCTAGAGTGTTAGGCTTCCAAGCGAGTGGCCCTGGGTTCGAGTCCCAGCCTGAACGAAAATCTTCAATGTATACTTTTAGTTTCTAATTTGAAATTTCTTCTTCTTTTTTTTTTAATTTTTCTCTTTTGCGAATATTGATTATTTATGTAGGGAGAAAAATTCTGAGTCAGTTTAATTTTTCGACCTGTAAATTTCAAAGTGTTTGAATCAATAATTACCAAGGTGCATTTTTTGGTTTTATTATATTTAAGACTTCCATCGACAGAGCTCCGATAGCCTAATGGCTAGACCGTTGGGTTCCAAGCGCGTGGTACTGGGTTCGAGTCCCGGCCGGAACGAAAATCTTCCATGTATATATTTCTATTCTAATTTGAAGATTCTTTTTTTTTTCAATTTCTTTCTTTTGCAAATATGGATTATTTATGTACGGAAGAAAATTCTGAGTCAGTTTAATCATTCGACCTTTAGATTTCAAAGATTTTAGATCAATAATTACTAAGGTGCATTTTTTGTTTTTATTATAATTAAGACACCGATCAACAGAGATCCGATAGTATATTGGCGAGAGCGTTGGGCTTCCATGAGTGTCGCCCTGGGTTCAAATCCCAGCCGGAAAGGAAATCTTAAATGCAAATATTTTTTTCTAATTTTATAATTCTTTTTTTTTTATTTTTCCCTTTTGCGAAGTCAGTCAGTCAGTCTGACAGTCAATCAGTCAAGCACTCAGTCATTCAGTCTCAGTCAGTCCGTCCAGTCAGTCAGTCACTCAGTCAGTCAGTTAGTCCTTCAGCCAGTCAGTCAAGCAGTCAGTCATTTAGTCTCAGTCAGTCAGTCATTCAGTCAGTCAGTCAGTCAGGCAGTCAGTCAGTCAGTCAGTCGGTCAGTCCTGTGCAGTCAGTTAGTCACTAAAGCAGTCAGTCAGTCTCAGTCAGTCAGTCAGTCAGTCAGTCCAGTCCAGTCTCAGTCAGTCAGTCAGTCAGTCTCGGTCAGTCAGTCAGTCAGTCATTCAGTCAGTCAGTCAGTCAGGCAGTCAGTCAGTCGGTCAGCCTTATTCAGTCAGTCTGTCAGTCAGTCAGTCAGTCAGCCTTATTCAGTCAGTCTGTCAGTCATCCTTATTCAGTCAGTCTGTCAGTCAGTCAGTCGGTCAGTCCTGTCCAGTCAGTTAGTCAGTCAAGCAGTCAGTCAGGTAGTCAAGCAGTCAGTCAGTCAGTGTCAGTCAGTCATTTAGTCATTCAGTCAGTCAGTGAAATAGCCAGTCAGAGAGTCAAGCAGTCAGTCAGTCAGTCTCAGTCAGTCAGTTAGTCAGTCAGTCAGTCAGTCAGTCAGTCAGTCCAGTCTCAGTCAGTCAGGCAGTTAGTCAGTCAGTCTCGGTCAGTCAGTGAGTCAGTCAGTCAGTATCAGTCAGTCAGTGAGTCAGTCTGTCAGTCAGGCAGTATCAGTCAGGCAGTAAGACTCCGCTCGACAGAACTCCGATAGCCTAATGGCTAGACCGCTGGTCTTCCAAGCGAGTGGCCTGGGTTCGAGTCCCAGCCGGAGCGAATATCTTCAATGTATATATTTCTTTTCTAATTTGAAAATTCTTTTTTTTTTCAATTTCTTTCCTTTGCAATTATTGATTATTTATGTAGGGAAGAACATTCTGAGTCAGTTTAATTTTTCGACACGAAGATTTCAAAGTGTTTAAATAAACAATTACCAAGGTGCATTTTTTGTTTTTATTATATTTAAAACTCCCACCGACAGAGCTCCCATAGACTAATGGCTAGAGTGTTAGGCTTCCAAGCGAGTGGCCCTGGGTTCGAGTCCCAGCCTGAACGAAAATCTTCAATGTATACTTTTAGTTTCTAATTTGAAATTTCTTCTTCTTTTTTTTTTAATTTTTCTCTTTTGCGAATATTGATTATTTATGTAGGGAGAAAAATTCTGAGTCAGTTTAATTATTCGACCTGTAAATTTCAAAGTGTTTGAATCAATAATTACCAAGGTGCATTTTTTGTTTTTATTATATTTAAGACTTCCATCGACAGAGCTACGATAGCCTAATGGCTAGACCGTTGGGTTCTTAGCGCGTGGTACTGGGTTCGAGTCCCGGCCGGAAAGGAAATCTTAAATGCAAATATTTTTTTCTAATTTTATAATTCTTTTTTTTTTATTTTTCCCTTTTGCGAAGTCAGACAGTCAGTCTGACAGTCAATCAGTCAAGCACTCAGTCATTCAGTCTCAGTCAGTCAGTCCAGTCAGTCAGTCACTCAGTCAGTCAGTTAGTCCTTCAGCCAGTCAGTCAAGCAGTCAGTCATTTAGTCTCAGTCAGTCAGTCATTCAGTCAGTCAGTCAGTCAGGCAGTCAGTCAGTCAGTCAGTCGGTCAGTCCTGTGCAGTCAGTTAGTCACTAAAGCAGTCAGTCAGTCTCAGTCAGTCAGTCAGTCAGTCAGTCCAGTCCAGTCTCAGTCAGTCAGTCAGTCAGTCTCGGTCAGTCAGTCAGTCAGTCAGTCAGTCAGTCAGGCAGTCAGTCAGTCGGTCAGCCTTATTCAGTCAGTCTGTCAGTCAGTCAGTCAGTCAGCCTTATTCAGTCAGTCTGTCAGTCATCCTTATTCAGTCAGTCTGTCAGTCAGTCAGTCGGTCAGTCCTGTCCAGTCAGTTAGTCAGTCAAGCAGTCAGTCAGGTAGTCAAGCAGTCAGTCAGTCAGTGTCAGTCAGTCATTTAGTCATTCAGTCAGTCAGTGAAATAGCCAGTCAGACAGTCAAGCAATCAGTCAGTCAGTCTCAGTCAGTCAGTTAGTCACTCAGTTAGTCAGTCAGTCAGTCAGTCCAGTCTCAGTCAGTCAGGCAGTTAGTCAGTCAGTCTCGGTCAGTCAGTGAGTCAGTCAGTCAGTATCAGTCAGTCTGTCAGTCAGGCAGTATCAGTCAGGCAGTAAGACTCCGCTCGACAGAACTCCGATAGCCTAATGGCTAGACCGCTGGTCTTCCAAGCGAGTGGCCTGGGTTCGAGTCCAAGCCGGAGCGAATATCTTCAATGTATATATTTCTTTTCTAATTTGAAAATTCTTTTTTTTTTCAATTTCTTTCCTTTGCAATTATTGATTATTTATGTAGGGAAGAAAATTCTGAGTCAGTTTAATTTTTCGACACGAAGATTTCAAAGTGTTTAAATAAACAATTACCAAGGTGCATTTTTTGTTTTTATTATATTTAAAACTCCCACCGACGGAGCTCCCATAGACTAATGGCTAGAGTGTTAGGCTTCCAAGCGAGTGGCCCTGGGTTCGAGTCCCAGCCTGAACGAAAATCTTCAATGTATACTTTTAGTTTCTAATTTGAAATTTCTTCTTCTTTTTTTTTTAATTTTTCTCTTTTGCGAATATTGATTATTTATGTAGGGAGAAAAATTCTGAGTCAGTTTAATTATTCGACCTGTAAATTTCAAAGTGTTTGAATCAATAATTACCAAGGTGCATTTTTTGTTTTTATTATATTTAAGACTTCCATCGACAGAGCTCCGATAGCCTAATGGCTAGACCGTTGGGTTCCTAGCGCGTGGTACTGGGTTCGAGTCCCGGCCGGAAAGGAAATCTTAAATGCAAATATTTTTTTCTAATTTTATAATTCTTTTTTTTATTTTTCCCTTTTGCGAAGTCAGTCAGTCAGTCTGACAGTCAATCAGTCAAGCACTCAGTCATTCAGTCTCAGTCAGTCAGTCCAGTCAGTCAGTCACTCAGTCAGTCAGTTATTCCTTCAGCCAGTCAGTCAAGCAGTCAGTCATTTAGTCTCAGTCAGTCAGTCATTCAGTCAGTCAGTCAGTCAGGCAGTCAGTCAGTCAGTCAGTCGGTCAGTCCTGTGCAGTCAGTTAGTCACTAAAGCAGTCAGTCAGTCTCAGTCAGTCAGTCAGTCAGTCAGTCCAGTCCAGTCTCAGTCAGTCAGTCAGTCAGTCTCGGTCAGTCAGTCAGTCAGTCTCGGTCAGTCAGTCAGTCAGTCATTCAGTCAGTCAGTCAGTCAGGCAGTCAGTCAGTCGGTCAGCCTTATTCAGTCAGTCTGTCAGTCAGTCAGTCAGTCATCCTTATTCAGTCAGTCTGTCAGTCAGTCAGTCGGTCAGTCCTGTCCAGTCAGTTAGTCAGTCAAGCAGTCAGTCAGGTAGTCAAGCAGTCAATCAGTCAGTGTCAGTCAGTCATTTAGTCATTCAGTCAGTCAGTGAAATAGCCAGTCAGAGAGTCAAGCAGTCAGTCAGTCAGTCTCACTCAGTCAGTTAGTCAGTCAGTCAGTCAGTCAGTCCAGTCTCAGTCAGTCAGGCAGTTAGTCAGTCAGTCTCGGTCAGTCAGTGAGTCAGTCAGTCAGTATCAGTCAGTCAGTGAGTCAGTCTGTCAGTCAGGCAGTGTCAGTCAGGCAGTATCAGTCAGGCAGTAAGACTCCGCTCGACAGAACTCCGATAGCCTAATGGCTAGACCGCTGGTCTTCCAAGCGAGTGGCCTGGGTTCGAGTCCAAGCCGGAGCGTATATCTTCAATGTATATATTTCTTTTCTAATTTGAAAATTCTTTTTTTTTCAATTTCTTTCCTTTGCAATTATTGATTATTTATGTAGGGAAGAAAATTCTGAGTCAGTTTAATTTTTCGACACGAAGATTTCAAAGTGTTTAAATAAACAATTACCAAGGTGCATTTTTTGTTTTTATTATATTTAAAACTCCCACCGACAGAGCTCCCATAGAGTAATGGCTAGAGTGTTAGGCTTCCAAGCGAGTGGCCCTGGGTTCGAGGCCCAGCCTGAACGAAAATCTTCAATGTATACTTTTAGTTTCTAATTTGAAATTTCTTCTTCTTTTTTTTTTTTAATTTTTCTCTTTTGCGAATATTGATTATTTATGTAGGGAGAAAAATTCTGAGTCAGTTTAATTATTCGACCTGTAAATTTCAAAGTGTTTGAATCTATAATTACCAAGGTGCATTTTTTGTTTTTATTATATTTAAGACTTCCATCGACAGATCTACGATAGCCTAATGGCTAGACCGTTGGGTTCTTAGCGCGTTGTACTGGGTTCGAGTCCCGGCCGGAAAGGAAATCTTAAATGCAAATATTTTTTTCTAATTTTATAATTCTTTTTTTTTTATTTTTCCCTTTTGCGAAGTCAGTCAGTCAGTCTGACAGTCAATCAGTCAAGCACTCAGTCATTCAGTCTCAGTCAGTCAGTCCAGTCAGTCAGTCACTCAGTCAGTCAGTTAGTCCTTCAGCCAGTCAGTCAAGGAGTCAGTCATTTAGTCTCAGTCAGTCAGTCATTCAGTCAGTCAGTCAGTCAGGCAGTCAGTCAGTCAGTCAGTCGGTCAGTCCTGTGCAGTCAGTTAGTCACTAAAGCAGTCAGTCAGTCAGTCAGTCAGTCAGTCCAGTCCAGTCTCAGTCAGTCAGTCAGTCAGTCTCGGTCAGTCAGTCAGTCAGTCAGTCAGGCAGTCAGTCAGTCGGTCAGCCTTATTCAGTCAGTCTGTCAGTCAGTCAGTCAGTCAGCCTTATTCAGTCAGTCTGTCAGTCATCCTTATTCAGTCAGTCTGTCAGTCAGTCAGTCGGTCAGTCCTGTCCAGTCAGTTAGTCAGTCAAGCAGTCAGTCAGGTAGTCAAGCAGTCAGTCAGTCAGTGTCAGTCAGTCATTTAGTCATTCAGTCAGTCAGTGAAATAGCCAGTCAGACAGTCAAGCAATCAGTCAGTCAGTCTCAGTCAGTCAGTTAGTCACTCAGTTAGTCAGTCAGTCAGTCAGTCCAGTCTCAGTCAGTCAGGCAGTTAGTCAGTCAGTCTCGGTCAGTCAGTGAGTCAGTCAGTCAGTATCAGTCAGTCAGTGAGTCAGTCTGTCAGTCAGGCAGTATCAGTCAGGCAGTAAGACTCCGCTCGACAGAACTCCGATAGCCTAATGGCTAGACCGCTGGTCTTCCAAGCGAGTGGCCTGGGTTCGAGTCCCAGCCGGAGCGAATATCTTCAATGTATATATTTTTTTTCTAATTTGAAAATTCTTTTTTTTTCAATTTCTTTCCTTTGCAATTATTGATTATTTATGTAGGGAAGAAAATTCTGAGTCAGTTTAATTTTTCGACACGAAGATTTCAAAGTGTTTAAATAAACAATTACCAAGGTGCATTTATTTGTTTTTATTATATTTAAAACTCCCACCGACAGAGCTCCCATAGACTAATGGCTAGAGTGTTAGGCTTCCAAGCGAGTGGCCCTGGGTTCGAGTCCCAGCCTGAACGAAAATCTTCAATGTATACTTTTAGTTTCTAATTTGAAATTTCTTCTTCTTTTTTTTTTAATTTTTCTCTTTTGCGAATATTGATTATTTATGTAGTGAGAAAAATTCTGAGTCAGTTTAATTATTCGACCTGTAAATTTCAAAGTGTTTGAATCAATAATTACCAAGGTGCATTTTTTGTTTTTATTATATTTAAGACTTCCATCGACAGAGCACCGATAGCCTAATGGCTAGACCGTTGGGTTCCTAGCGCGTGGTACTGGGTTCGAGTCCCGGCCGGAAAGGAAATCTTCAATGCAAATATTTTTTTCTAATTTTATAATTCTTTTTTTTTTTATTTTTCCCTTTTGCGAAGTCAGTCAGTCAGTCTGACAGTCAATCAGTCAAGCACTCAGTCATTCAGTCTCAGTCAGTCAGTCCAGTCAGTCAGTCACTCAGTCAGTCAGTTAGTCCTTCAGGCAGTCAGTCAAGCAGTCAGTCATTTAGTCTCAGTCAGTCAGTCATTCAGTCAGTCAGTCAGTCAGTCAGTCAGTCGGTCAGTCCTGTGCAGTCAGTTAGTCACTAAAGCAGTCAGTCAGTCTCAGTCAGTCAGTCAGTCAGTCAGTCCAGTCCAGTCTCAGTCAGTCAGTCAGTCAGTCTCGGTCAGTCAGTCAGTCAGTCATTCAGTCAGTCAGTCAGTCAGGCAGTCAGTCAGTCGGTCAGCCTTATTCAGTCAGTCTGTCAGTCATCCTTATTCAGTCAGTCTGTCAGTCAGTCAGTCGGTCAGTCCTGTCCAGTCAGTTAGTCAGTCAAGCAGTCAGTCAGGTAGTCAAGCAGTCAGTCAGTCAGTGTCAGTCAGTCATTTAGTCATTCAGTCAGTCAGTGAAATAGCCAGTCAGAGAGTCAAGCAGTCAGTCAGTCAGTCTCAGTCAGTCAGTCTCAGTCAGTCAGTTAGTCAGTCAGTCAGTCAGTCAGTCAGTCAGTCCAGTCTCAGTCAGTCAGGCAGTTAGTCAGTCAGTCAGTCAGTCAGTCCAGTCTCAGTCAGTCAGGCAGTTAGTCAGTCAGTGAGTCAGTCTGTCAGTCAGGCAGTATCAGTCAGGCAGTAAGACTCCGCTCGACAGAACTCCGATAGCCTAATGGCTAGACCGCTGGTCTTCCAAGCGAGTGGCCTGGGTTCGAGTCCCAGCCGGAGCGAATATCTTCAATGTATATATTTTTTTTCTAATTTGAAAATTCTTTTTTTTTCAATTTCTTTCCTTTGCAATTATTGATTATTTATGTAGGGAAGAAAATTCTGAGTCAGTTTAATTTTTCGACACGAAGATTTCAAAGTGTTTAAATAAACAATTACCAAGGTGCATTTATTTGTTTTTATTATATTTAAAACTCCCACCGACAGAGCTCCCATAGACTAATGGCTAGAGTGTTAGGCTTCCAAGCGAGTGGCCCTGGGTTCGAGTCCCAGCCTGAACGAAAATCTTCAATGTATACTTTTAGTTTCTAATTTGAAATTTCTTCTTCTTTTTTTTTTAATTTTTCTCTTTTGCGAATATTGATTATTTATGTAGTGAGAAAAATTCTGAGTCAGTTTAATTATTCGACCTGTAAATTTCAAAGTGTTTGAATCAATAATTACCAAGGTGCATTTTTTGTTTTTATTATATTTAAGACTTCCATCGACAGAGCACCGATAGCCTAATGGCTAGACCGTTGGGTTCCTAGCGCGTGGTACTGGGTTCGAGTCCCGGCCGGAAAGGAAATCTTCAATGCAAATATTTTTTTCTAATTTTATAATTCTTTTTTTTTTATTTTTCCCTTTTGCGAAGTCAGTCAGTCAGTCTGACAGTCAATCAGTCAAGCACTCAGTCATTCAGTCTCAGTCAGTCAGTCCAGTCAGTCAGTCACTCAGTCAGTCAGTTAGTCCTTCAGGCAGTCAGTCAAGCAGTCAGTCATTTAGTCTCAGTCAGTCAGTCATTCAGTCAGTCAGTCAGTCAGTCAGTCAGTCGGTCAGTCCTGTGCAGTCAGTTAGTCACTAAAGCAGTCAGTCAGTCTCAGTCAGTCAGTCAGTCAGTCAGTCCAGTCCAGTCTCAGTCAGTCAGTCAGTCAGTCTCGGTCAGTCAGTCAGTCAGTCATTCAGTCAGTCAGTCAGTCAGGCAGTCAGTCAGTCGGTCAGCCTTATTCAGTCAGTCTGTCAGTCATCCTTATTCAGTCAGTCTGTCAGTCAGTCAGTCGGTCAGTCCTGTCCAGTCAGTTAGTCAGTCAAGCAGTCAGTCAGGTAGTCAAGCAGTCAGTCAGTCAGTGTCAGTCAGTCATTTAGTCATTCAGTCAGTCAGTGAAATAGCCAGTCAGAGAGTCAAGCAGTCAGTCAGTCAGTCTCAGTCAGTCAGTCTCAGTCAGTCAGTTAGTCAGTCAGTCAGTCAGTCAGTCAGTCAGTCCAGTCTCAGTCAGTCAGTCAGTTAGTCAGTCAGTCAGTCAGTCAGTCCAGTCTCAGTCAGTCAGGCAGTTAGTCAGTCAGTCTCGGTCAGTCAGTGAGTCAGTCAGTCAGTATCAGTCAGTCAGTGAGTCAGTCTGTCAGTCAGGCAGTGTCAGTCAGGCAGTATCAGTCAGGCAGTAAGACTCCGCTCGACAGAACTCCGATAGCCTAATGGCTAGACCGCTGGTCTTCCAAGCGAGTGGCCTGGGTTCGAGTCCAAGCCGGAGCGTATATCTTCAATGTATATATTTCTTTTCTAATTTGAAAATTCTTTTTTTTTCAATTTCTTTCCTTTGCAATTATTGATTATTTATGTAGGGAAGAAAATTCTGAGTCAGTTTAATTTTTCGACACGAAGATTTCAAAGTGTTTAAATAAACAATTACCAAGGTGCATTTTTTGTTTTTATTATATTTAAAACTCCCACCGACAGAGCTCCCATAGAGTAATGGCTAGAGTGTTAGGCTTCCAAGCGAGTGGCCCTGGGTTCGAGGCCCAGCCTGAACGAAAATCTTCAATGTATACTTTTAGTTTCTAATTTGAAATTTCTTCTTCTTTTTTTTTTTAATTTTTCTCTTTTGCGAATATTGATTATTTATGTAGGGAGAAAAATTCTGAGTCAGTTTAATTATTCGACCTGTAAATTTCAAAGTGTTTGAATCTATAATTACCAAGGTGCATTTTTTGTTTTTATTATATTTAAGACTTCCATCGACAGATCTACGATAGCCTAATGGCTAGACCGTTGGGTTCTTAGCGCGTTGTACTGGGTTCGAGTCCCGGCCGGAAAGGAAATCTTAAATGCAAATATTTTTTTCTAATTTTATAATTCTTTTTTTTTTATTTTTCCCTTTTGCGAAGTCAGTCAGTCAGTCTGACAGTCAATCAGTCAAGCACTCAGTCATTCAGTCTCAGTCAGTCAGTCCAGTCAGTCAGTCACTCAGTCAGTCAGTTAGTCCTTCAGCCAGTCAGTCAAGGAGTCAGTCATTTAGTCTCAGTCAGTCAGTCATTCAGTCAGTCAGTCAGTCAGGCAGTCAGTCAGTCAGTCAGTCGGTCAGTCCTGTGCAGTCAGTTAGTCACTAAAGCAGTCAGTCAGTCAGTCAGTCAGTCAGTCCAGTCCAGTCTCAGTCAGTCAGTCAGTCAGTCTCGGTCAGTCAGTCAGTCAGTCAGTCAGGCAGTCAGTCAGTCGGTCAGCCTTATTCAGTCAGTCTGTCAGTCAGTCAGTCAGTCAGCCTTATTCAGTCAGTCTGTCATTCATCCTTATTCAGTCAGTCTGTCAGTCAGTCAGTCGGTCAGTCCTGTCCAGTCAGTTAGTCAGTCAAGCAGTCAGTCAGGTAGTCAAGCAGTCAGTCAGTCAGTGTCAGTCAGTCATTTAGTCATTCAGTCAGTCAGTGAAATAGCCAGTCAGACAGTCAAGCAATCAGTCAGTCAGTCTCAGTCAGTCAGTTAGTCACTCAGTTAGTCAGTCAGTCAGTCAGTCCAGTCTCAGTCAGTCAGGCAGTTAGTCAGTCAGTCTCGGTCAGTCAGTGAGTCAGTCAGTCAGTATCAGTCAGTCAGTGAGTCAGTCTGTCAGTCAGGCAGTATCAGTCAGGCAGTAAGACTCCGCTCGACAGAACTCCGATAGCCTAATGGCTAGACCGCTGGTCTTCCAAGCGAGTGGCCTGGGTTCGAGTCCCAGCCGGAGCGAATATCTTCAATGTATATATTTTTTTTCTAATTTGAAAATTCTTTTTTTTTCAATTTCTTTCCTTTGCAATTATTGATTATTTATGTAGGGAAGAAAATTCTGAGTCAGTTTAATTTTTCGACACGAAGATTTCAAAGTGTTTAAATAAACAATTACCAAGGTGCATTTATTTGTTTTTATTATATTTAAAACTCCCACCGACAGAGCTCCCATAGACTAATGGCTAGAGTGTTAGGCTTCCAAGCGAGTGGCCCTGGGTTCGAGTCCCAGCCTGAACGAAAATCTTCAATGTATACTTTTAGTTTCTAATTTGAAATTTCTTCTTCTTTTTTTTTTAATTTTTCTCTTTTGCGAATATTGATTATTTATGTAGTGAGAAAAATTCTGAGTCAGTTTAATTATTCGACCTGTAAATTTCAAAGTGTTTGAATCAATAATTACCAAGGTGCATTTTTTGTTTTTATTATATTTAAGACTTCCATCGACAGAGCACCGATAGCCTAATGGCTAGACCGTTGGGTTCCTAGCGCGTGGTACTGGGTTCGAGTCCCGGCCGGAAAGGAAATCTTCAATGCAAATATTTTTTTCTAATTTTATAATTCTTTTTTTTTTTATTTTTCCCTTTTGCGAAGTCAGTCAGTCAGTCTGACAGTCAATCAGTCAAGCACTCAGTCATTCAGTCTCAGTCAGTCAGTCCAGTCAGTCAGTCACTCAGTCAGTCAGTTATTCCTTCAGCCAGTCAGTCAAGCAGTCAGTCATTTAGTCTCAGTCAGTCAGTCATTCAGTCAGTCAGTCAGTCAGGCAGTCAGTCAGTCAGTCAGTCGGTCAGTCCTGTGCAGTCAGTTAGTCACTAAAGCAGTCAGTCAGTCTCAGTCAGTCAGTCAGTCAGTCAGTCCAGTCCAGTCTCAGTCAGTCAGTCAGTCAGTCTCGGTCAGTCAGTCAGTCAGTCTCGGTCAGTCAGTCAGTCAGTCATTCAGTCAGTCAGTCAGTCAGGCAGTCAGTCAGTCGGTCAGCCTTATTCAGTCAGTCTGTCAGTCAGTCAGTCAGTCATCCTTATTCAGTCAGTCTGTCAGTCAGTCAGTCGGTCAGTCCTGTCCAGTCAGTTAGTCAGTCAAGCAGTCAGTCAGGTAGTCAAGCAGTCAGTCAGTGTCAGTCAGTCATTTAGTCATTCAGTCAGTCAGTGAAATAGCCAGTCAGAGAGTCAAGCAGTCAGTCAGTCAGTCTCACTCAGTCAGTTAGTCAGTCAGTCAGTCAGTCAGTCCAGTCAGTCAGTCAGGCAGTTAGTCAGTCAGTCTCGGTCAGTCAGTCAGTCAGTCAGTGAGTCAGTCTGTCAGTCAGGCAGTGTCAGTCAGGCAGTATCAGTCAGGCAGTAAGACTCCGCTCGACAGAACTCCGATCAGTCATTTAGTCATTCAGTCAGTCAGTGAAATAGCCAGTCAGAGAGTCAAGCAGTCAGTCAGTCAGTCTCACTCAGTCAGTTAGTCAGTCAGTCAGTCAGTCAGTCCAGTCTCAGTCAGTCAGGCAGTTAGTCAGTCAGTCTCGGTCAGTCAGTGAGTCAGTCAGTCAGTGTCTGTCAGTCAGTGTCAGTCAGGCAGTGTCAGTCAAGCCTAATGGCTAGACCGCTGGTCTTCCAAGCGAGTGGCCTGGGTTCGAGTCCAAGCCGGAGCGTATATCTTCAATGTATATATTTCTTTTCTAATTTGAAAATTCTTTTTTTTTCAATTTCTTTCCTTTGCAATTATTGATTATTTATGTAGGGAAGAAAATTCTGAGTCAGTTTAATTTTTCGACACGAAGATTTCAAAGTGTTTAAATAAACAATTACCAAGGTGCATTTTTTGTTTTTATTATATTTAAAACTCCCACCGACAGAGCTCCCATAGAGTAATGGCTAGAGTGTTAGGCTTCCAAGCGAGTGGCCCTGGGTTCGAGGCCCAGCCTGAACGAAAATCTTCAATGTATACTTTTAGTTTCTAATTTGAAATTTCTTCTTCTTTTTTTTTTTTAATTTTTCTCTTTTGCGAATATTGATTATTTATGTAGGGAGAAAAATTCTGAGTCAGTTTAATTATTCGACCTGTAAATTTCAAAGTGTTTGAATCTATAATTACCAAGGTGCATTTTTTGTTTTTATTATATTTAAGACTTCCATCGACAGATCTACGATAGCCTAATGGCTAGACCGTTGGGTTCTTAGCGCGTTGTACTGGGTTCGAGTCCCGGCCGGAAAGGAAATCTTAAATGCAAATATTTTTTTCTAATTTTATAATTCTTTTTTTTTTATTTTTCCCTTTTGCGAAGTCAGTCAGTCAGTCTGACAGTCAATCAGTCAAGCACTCAGTCATTCAGTCTCAGTCAGTCAGTCCAGTCAGTCAGTCACTCAGTCAGTCAGTTAGTCCTTCAGCCAGTCAGTCAAGGAGTCAGTCATTTAGTCTCAGTCAGTCAGTCATTCAGTCAGTCAGTCAGTCAGGCAGTCAGTCAGTCAGTCAGTCGGTCAGTCCTGTGCAGTCAGTTAGTCACTAAAGCAGTCAGTCAGTCAGTCAGTCAGTCAGTCCAGTCCAGTCTCAGTCAGTCAGTCAGTCAGTCTCGGTCAGTCAGTCAGTCAGTCAGTCAGGCAGTCAGTCAGTCGGTCAGCCTTATTCAGTCAGTCTGTCAGTCAGTCAGTCAGTCAGCCTTATTCAGTCAGTCTGTCAGTCATCCTTATTCAGTCAGTCTGTCAGTCAGTCAGTCGGTCAGTCCTGTCCAGTCAGTTAGTCAGTCAAGCAGTCAGTCAGGTAGTCAAGCAGTCAGTCAGTCAGTGTCAGTCAGTCATTTAGTCATTCAGTCAGTCAGTGAAATAGCCAGTCAGACAGTCAAGCAATCAGTCAGTCAGTCTCAGTCAGTCAGTTAGTCACTCAGTTAGTCAGTCAGTCAGTCAGTCCAGTCTCAGTCAGTCAGGCAGTTAGTCAGTCAGTCTCGGTCAGTCAGTGAGTCAGTCAGTCAGTATCAGTCAGTCAGTGAGTCAGTCTGTCAGTCAGGCAGTATCAGTCAGGCAGTAAGACTCCGCTCGACAGAACTCCGATAGCCTAATGGCTAGACCGCTGGTCTTCCAAGCGAGTGGCCTGGGTTCGAGTCCCAGCCGGAGCGAATATCTTCAATGTATATATTTTTTTTCTAATTTGAAAATTCTTTTTTTTTCAATTTCTTTCCTTTGCAATTATTGATTATTTATGTAGGGAAGAAAATTCTGAGTCAGTTTAATTTTTCGACACGAAGATTTCAAAGTGTTTAAATAAACAATTACCAAGGTGCATTTATTTGTTTTTATTATATTTAAAACTCCCACCGACAGAGCTCCCATAGACTAATGGCTAGAGTGTTAGGCTTCCAAGCGAGTGGCCCTGGGTTCGAGTCCCAGCCTGAACGAAAATCTTCAATGTATACTTTTAGTTTCTAATTTGAAATTTCTTCTTCTTTTTTTTTTAATTTTTCTCTTTTGCGAATATTGATTATTTATGTAGTGAGAAAAATTCTGAGTCAGTTTAATTATTCGACCTGTAAATTTCAAAGTGTTTGAATCAATAATTACCAAGGTGCATTTTTTGTTTTTATTATATTTAAGACTTCCATCGACAGAGCACCGATAGCCTAATGGCTAGACCGTTGGGTTCCTAGCGCGTGGTACTGGGTTCGAGTCCCGGCCGGAAAGGAAATCTTCAATGCAAATATTTTTTTCTAATTTTATAATTCTTTTTTTTTTTATTTTTCCCTTTTGCGAAGTCAGTCAGTCAGTCTGACAGTCAATCAGTCAAGCACTCAGTCATTCAGTCTCAGTCAGTCAGTCCAGTCAGTCAGTCACTCAGTCAGTCAGTTATTCCTTCAGCCAGTCAGTCAAGCAGTCAGTCATTTAGTCTCAGTCAGTCAGTCATTCAGTCAGTCAGTCAGTCAGGCAGTCAGTCAGTCAGTCAGTCGGTCAGTCCTGTGCAGTCAGTTAGTCACTAAAGCAGTCAGTCAGTCTCAGTCAGTCAGTCAGTCAGTCAGTCCAGTCCAGTCTCAGTCAGTCAGTCAGTCAGTCTCGGTCAGTCAGTCAGTCAGTCTCGGTCAGTCAGTCAGTCAGTCATTCAGTCAGTCAGTCAGTCAGGCAGTCAGTCAGTCGGTCAGCCTTATTCAGTCAGTCTGTCAGTCAGTCAGTCAGTCATCCTTATTCAGTCAGTCTGTCAGTCAGTCAGTCGGTCAGTCCTGTCCAGTCAGTTAGTCAGTCAAGCAGTCAGTCAGGTAGTCAAGCAGTCAATCAGTCAGTGTCAGTCAGTCATTTAGTCATTCAGTCAGTCAGTGAAATAGCCAGTCAGAGAGTCAAGCAGTCAGTCAGTCAGTCTCACTCAGTCAGTTAGTCAGTCAGTCAGTCAGTCAGTCCAGTCTCAGTCAGTCAGGCAGTTAGTCAGTCAGTCTCGGTCAGTCAGTGAGTCAGTCAGTCAGTATCAGTCAGTCAGTGAGTCAGTCTGTCAGTCAGGCAGTGTCAGTCAGGCAGTATCAGTCAGGCAGTAAGACTCCGCTCGACAGAACTCCGATAGCCTAATGGCTAGACCGCTGGTCTTCCAAGCGAGTGGCCTGGGTTCGAGTCCAAGCCGGAGCGTATATCTTCAATGTATATATTTCTTTTCTAATTTGAAAATTCTTTTTTTTTCAATTTCTTTCCTTTGCAATTATTGATTATTTATGTAGGGAAGAAAATTCTGAGTCAGTTTAATTTTTCGACACGAAGATTTCAAAGTGTTTAAATAAACAATTACCAAGGTGCATTTTTTGTTTTTATTATATTTAAAACTCCCACCGACAGAGCTCCCATAGAGTAATGGCTAGAGTGTTAGGCTTCCAAGCGAGTGGCCCTGGGTTCGAGGCCCAGCCTGAACGAAAATCTTCAATGTATACTTTTAGTTTCTAATTTGAAATTTCTTCTTCTTTTTTTTTTTTAATTTTTCTCTTTTGCGAATATTGATTATTTATGTAGGGAGAAAAATTCTGAGTCAGTTTAATTATTCGACCTGTAAATTTCAAAGTGTTTGAATCTATAATTACCAAGGTGCATTTTTTGTTTTTATTATATTTAAGACTTCCATCGACAGATCTACGATAGCCTAATGGCTAGACCGTTGGGTTCTTAGCGCGTTGTACTGGGTTCGAGTCCCGGCCGGAAAGGAAATCTTAAATGTAAATATTTTTTTCTAATTTTATAATTCTTTTTTTTTTATTTTTCCCTTTTGCGAAGTCAGTCAGTCAGTCTGACAGTCAATCAGTCAAGCACTCAGTCATTCAGTCTCAGTCAGTCAGTCCAGTCAGTCAGTCACTCAGTCAGTCAGTTAGTCCTTCAGCCAGTCAGTCAAGGAGTCAGTCATTTAGTCTCAGTCAGTCAGTCATTCAGTCAGTCAGTCAGTCAGGCAGTCAGTCAGTCAGTCAGTCGGTCAGTCCTGTGCAGTCAGTTAGTCACTAAAGCAGTCAGTCAGTCAGTCAGTCAGTCAGTCCAGTCCAGTCTCAGTCAGTCAGTCAGTCAGTCTCGGTCAGTCAGTCAGTCAGTCAGTCAGGCAGTCAGTCAGTCGGTCAGCCTTATTCAGTCAGTCTGTCAGTCAGTCAGTCAGTCAGCCTTATTCAGTCAGTCTGTCAGTCATCCTTATTCAGTCAGTCTGTCAGTCAGTCAGTCGGTCAGTCCTGTCCAGTCAGTTAGTCAGTCAAGCAGTCAGTCAGGTAGTCAAGCAGTCAGTCAGTCAGTGTCAGTCAGTCATTTAGTCATTCAGTCAGTCAGTGAAATAGCCAGTCAGACAGTCAAGCAATCAGTCAGTCAGTCTCAGTCAGTCAGTTAGTCACTCAGTTAGTCAGTCAGTCAGTCAGTCCAGTCTCAGTCAGTCAGGCAGTTAGTCAGTCAGTCTCGGTCAGTCAGTGAGTCAGTCAGTCAGTATCAGTCAGTCAGTGAGTCAGTCTGTCAGTCAGGCAGTATCAGTCAGGCAGTAAGACTCCGCTCGACAGAACTCCGATAGCCTAATGGCTAGACCGCTGGTCTTCCAAGCGAGTGGCCTGGGTTCGAGTCCCAGCCGGAGCGAATATCTTCAATGTATATATTTTTTTTCTAATTTGAAAATTCTTTTTTTTTCAATTTCTTTCCTTTGCAATTATTGATTATTTATGTAGGGAAGAAAATTCTGAGTCAGTTTAATTTTTCGACACGAAGATTTCAAAGTGTTTAAATAAACAATTACCAAGGTGCATTTATTTGTTTTTATTATATTTAAAACTCCCACCGACAGAGCTCCCATAGACTAATGGCTAGAGTGTTAGGCTTCCAAGCGAGTGGCCCTGGGTTCGAGTCCCAGCCTGAACGAAAATCTTCAATGTATACTTTTAGTTTCTAATTTGAAATTTCTTCTTCTTTTTTTTTTAATTTTTCTCTTTTGCGAATATTGATTATTTATGTAGTGAGAAAAATTCTGAGTCAGTTTAATTATTCGACCTGTAAATTTCAAAGTGTTTGAATCAATAATTACCAAGGTGCATTTTTTGTTTTTATTATATTTAAGACTTTCATCGACAGAGCACCGATAGCCTAATGGCTAGACCGTTGGGTTCCTAGCGCGTGGTACTGGGTTCGAGTCCCGGCCGGAAAGGAAATCTTCAATGCAAATATTTTTTTCTAATTTTATAATTCTTTTTTTTTTATTTTTCCCTTTTGCGAAGTCAGTCAGTCAGTCTGACAGTCAATCAGTCAAGCACTCAGTCATTCAGTCTCAGTCAGTCAGTCCAGTCAGTCAGTCACTCAGTCAGTCAGTTAGTCCTTCAGGCAGTCAGTCAAGCAGTCAGTCATTTAGTCTCAGTCAGTCAGTCATTCAGTCAGTCAGTCAGTCAGTCAGTCAGTCGGTCAGTCCTGTGCAGTCAGTTAGTCACTAAAGCAGTCAGTCAGTCTCAGTCAGTCAGTCAGTCAGTCAGTCCAGTCCAGTCTCAGTCAGTCAGTCAGTCAGTCTCGGTCAGTCAGTCAGTCAGTCATTCAGTCAGTCAGTCAGTCAGGCAGTCAGTCAGTCGGTCAGCCTTATTCAGTCAGTCTGTCAGTCATCCTTATTCAGTCAGTCTGTCAGTCAGTCAGTCGGTCAGTCCTGTCCAGTCAGTTAGTCAGTCAAGCAGTCAGTCAGGTAGTCAAGCAGTCAGTCAGTCAGTGTCAGTCAGTCATTTAGTCATTCAGTCAGTCAGTGAAATAGCCAGTCAGAGAGTCAAGCAGTCAGTCAGTCAGTCTCAGTCAGTCAGTCTCAGTCAGTCAGTTAGTCAGTCAGTCAGTCAGTCAGTCAGTCAGTCCAGTCTCAGTCAGTCAGGCAGTTAGTCAGTCAGTCAGTCAGTCAGTCCAGTCTCAGTCAGTCAGGCAGTTAGTCAGTCAGTGAGTCAGTCTGTCAGTCAGGCAGTATCAGTCAGGCAGTAAGACTCCGCTCGACAGAACTCCGATAGCCTAATGGCTAGACCGCTGGTCTTCCAAGCGAGTGGCCTGGGTTCGAGTCCCAGCCGGAGCGAATATCTTCAATGTATATAGTTCTTTTCTAATTTGAAAATTCGTTTTTTTTTCAATTTCTTTCCTTTGCAATTATTGATTATTTATGTAGGGAAGAAAATTCTGAGTCAGTTTAATTTTTCGACACGAAGATTTCAAAGTGTTTAAATAAACAATTACCAAGGTGCATTTTTTGTTTTTATTATATTTAAAACTCCCACCGACAGAGCTCCCGTAGACTAATGGCTAGAGTGTTAGGCTTCCAAGCGAGTGGCCCTGGGTTCGAGTCCCAGCCTGAACGAAAATCTTCAATGCATACTTTTAGTTTCTAATTTGAAATTTCTTCTTCTTTTTTTTTAAATTTTTCTCTTTTGCGAATATTGATTATTTATGTAGGGAGAAAAATTCTGAGTCAGTTTAATTATTCGACCTGTAAATTTCAAAGTGTTTGAATCAATAATTACCAAGGTGCATTTTTTGTTTTTATTATATTTAAGACTTCCATCGACAGAGCACCAATAGCCTAATGGCTAGACCGTTGGGTTCCTAGCGCGTGGTACTGGGTTCGAGTCCCGGCCGGAAAGGAAATCTTAAATGCAAATATTTTTTTATAATTCTTTTTTTTTATTTTTCCCTTTTGCGAAGTCAGTCAGTCAGTCTGACAGTCAATCAGTCAAGCACTCAGTCATTCAGTCTCAGTCAGTCAGTCCAGTCAGTCAGTCACTCAGTCAGTCAGTCAGTCCTTCAGCCAGTCAGTCAAGCAGTCAGTCATTTAGTCTCAGTCAGTCAGTCATTCAGTCAGTCAGTCAGTCAGGCAGTCAGTCAGTCAGTCAGTCGGTCAGTCCTGTGCAGTCAGTTAGTCACTAAAGCAGTCAGCAGTCTCAGTCAGTCAGTCAGTCAGTCAGTCCAGTCCAGTCTCAGTCAGTCAGTCAGTCAGTCTCGGTCAGTCAGTCAGTCAGTCATTCAGTCAGTCAGGCAGTCAGTCAGTCGGTCAGCCTTATTCAGTCAGTCTGTCAGTCAGTCAGTCAGTCAGCCTTATTCAGTCAGTCTGTCAGTCATCCTTATTCAGTCAGTCAGTCGGTCAGTCCTGTCCGGTCAGTTAGTCAGTCAAGCAGTCAGTCAGGTAACCAAGCAGTCAGTCAGTCAGTGTCAGTCAGTCATTTAGTCATTCAGTCAGTCAGTGAAATAGCCAGTCAGAGAGTCAAGCAATCAGTCAGTCAGTCTCAGTCAGTCAGTCTCAGTCAGTCAGTTAGTCAGTCAGTCAGTCAGTCAGTCAGTCCAGTCTCAGTCAGTCAGGCAGTTAGTCAGTCAGTCTCGGTCAGTCAGTGAGTCAGTCAGTCAGTCTCGGTCAGTCAGTGAGTCAGTCAGTCAGTATCAGTCAGTCAGTGAGTCAGTCTGTCAGTCAGGCAGTATCAGTCAGGCAGTAAGACTCCGCTCGACAGAACTCCGATAGCCTAATGGCTAGACCGCTGGTCTTCCAAGCGAGTGGCCTGGGTTCGAGTCCCAGCCGGAGCGAATATCTTCAATGTATATATTTCTTTTCTAATTTGAAAATTTTTTTTTTTTTCAATTTCTTTCCTTTGCAATTATTGATTATTTATGTAGGGAAGAAAATTCTGAGTCAGTTTAATTTTTTGACACGAAGATTTCAAAGTGTTTAAATAAACAATTACCAAGGTGCATTTTTTGTTTTTATTGTATTTAAAACTCCCACCGACAGAGCTCCCATAGACTAATGGCTAGAGTGTTAGGCTTCCAAGCGAGTGGCCCTGGGTTCGAGTCCCAGCCTGAACGAAAATCTTCAATGTATACTTTTAGTTTCTAATTTGAAATTTCTTCTTCTTTTTTTTTTAATTTTTCTCTTTTGCGAATATTGATTATTTATGTAGGGAGAAAAATTCTGAGTCAGTTTAATTATTCGACCTGTAAATTTCAAAGTGTTTGAATCAATAATTACCAAGGTGCATTTTTTGTTTTTATTATATTTAAGACTTCCATCGACAGAGCTCCGATAGCCTAATGGCTAGACCGTTGGGTTCCTAGCGCGTGGTACTGGGTTCGAGTCCCGTCCGGAAAGGAAATCTTAAATGCAAATATTTTTTTCTAATTTTATAATTCTTTTTTTTCATTTTTCCCTTTTGCGAAGTCAGTCAGTCAGTCTGACAGTCAATCAGTCAAGCACTCAGTCATTCAGTCTCAGTCAGTCAGTCCAGTCAGTCAGTCACTCAGTCAGTCAGTTAGTCCTTCAGCCAGTCAGTCAAGCAGTCAGTCATTTAGTCTCAGTCAGTCAGTCATTCAGTCAGTCAGTCAGTCAGGCAGTCAGTCAGTCAGTCAGTCGGTCAGTCCTGTGCAGTCAGTTAGTCACTAAAGCAGTCAGTCAGTCTCAGTCAGTCAGTCAGTCAGTCAGTCCAGTCCAGTCTCAGTCAGTCAGTCAGTCAGTCATTCAGTCAGTCAGTCAGTCAGGCAGTCAGTCAGTCGGTCAGCCTTATTCAGTCAGTCTGTCAGTCAGTCAGTCAGTCAGCCTTATTCAGTCAGTCTGTCAGTCATCCTTATTCAGTCAGTCTGTCAGTCAGTCAGTCGGTCAGTCCTGTCCAGTCAGTTAGTCAGTCAAGCAGTCAGTCAGGTAGTCAAGCTGTCAGTCAGTCAGTGTCAGTCAGTCATTTAGTCATTCAGTCAGTCAGTGAAATAGCCAGTCAGAGAGTCAAGCAGTCAGTCAGTCAGTCTCAGTCAGTCAGTTAGTCAGTCAGTCAGTCAGTCAGTCAGTCAGTCCAGTCTCAGTCAGTCAGGCAGTTAGTCAGTCAGTCTCGGTCAGTCAGTGAGTCAGTCAGTCAGTATCAGTCAGTCAGTGAGTCAGTCTGTCAGTCAGGCAGTATCAGTCAGGCAGTAAGACTCCGCTCGACAGAACTCCGATAGCCTAATGGCTAGACCGCTGGTCTTCCAAGCGAGTGGCCTGGGTTCGAGTCCCAGCCGGAGCGAATATCTTCAATGTATATATTTCTTTTCTAATTTGAAAATTCTTTTTTTTTTCAATTTCTTTCCTTTGCAATTATTGATTATTTATGTAGGGAAGAAAATTCTGAGTCAGTTTAATTTTTCGACACGAAGATTTCAAAGTGTTTAAATAAACAATTACCAAGGTGCATTTTTTGTTTTTATTATATTTAAAACTCCCACCGACAGAGCTCCCATAGACTAATGGCTAGAGTGTTAGGCTTCCAAGCGAGTGGCCCTGGGTTCGAGTCCCAGCCTGAACGAAAATCTTCAATGTATACTTTTAGTTTCTAATTTGAAATTTCTTCTTCTTTTTTTTTTAATTTTTCTCTTTTGCGAATATTGATTATTTATGTAGGGAGAAAAATTCTGAGTCAGTTTAATTATTCGACCTGTAAATTTCAAAGTGTTTGAATCAATAATTACCAAGGTGCATTTTTTGTTTTTATTATATTTAAGACTTTCATCGACAGAGCTTCGATAGCCTAGTGGCTAGACCGTTGGGTTCCAAGCGCGTGGTACTGGGTTCGAGTCCCGGCCGGAACGCAAATCTTCCATGTATATATTTCTCTTCTAATTTGAAGATTCTTTTTTTTTTTCAATTTCTTTCTTTTGCAAATATGGATTATTTATGTACGGAAGAAAATTCTGAGTCAGTTTAATCATTCGACCTTTAGATTTCAAAGATTTTAGATCAATAATTACTAAGGTGCATTTTTTGTTTTTATTATAATTAAGACACCGATCAACAGAGATCCGATAGTATATTGGCGAGAGCGTTGGGCTTCCATGAGTGTCGCCCTGGGTTCAAATCCCAGCGGGAAAGGAAATCTTAAATTCAAATATTTTTTTCTAATTTTATAATTCTTTTTTTTTTATTTTTCCCTTTTGCGAAGTCAGTCAGTCAGTCTGACAGTCAATCAGTCAAGCACTCAGTCATTCAGTCTCAGTCAGTCAGTCCAGTCAGTCAGTCACTCAGTCAGTCAGTTAGTCCTTCAGCCAGTCAGTCAAGCAGTCAGTCATTTAGTCTCAGTCAGTCAGTCATTCAGTCAGTCAGTCATTCAGTCAGTCAGTCAGTCAGGCAGTCAGTCAGTCAGTCCTGTGCAGTCAGTTAGTCACTAAAGCAGTCAGTCAGTCTCAGTCAGTCAGTCAGTCAGTCCAGTCCAGTCTCAGTCAGTCAGTCAGTCAGTCTCGGTCAGTCAGTCATTCAGTCATTCAGTCAGTCAGTCAGTCAGGCAGTCAGTCAGTCGGTCAGCCTTATTCAGTCAGTCTGTCAGTCAGTCAGTCAGTCAGCCTTATTCAGTCAGTCTGTCAGTCATCCTTATTCAGTCAGTCTGTCAGTCAGTCAGTCGGTCAGTCCTGTCCAGTCAGTTAGTCAGTCAAGCAGTCAGTCAGGTAGTCAAGCAGTCAGTCAGTCAGTGTCAGTCAGTCATTTAGTCATTCAGTCAGTCAGTGAAATAGCCAGTCAGAGAGTCAAGCAGTCAGTCAGTCAGTCTCAGTCAGTCAGTTAGTCAGTCAGTCAGTCAGTCAGTCCAGTCTCAGTCAGTCAGGCAGTTAGTCAGTCAGTCTCGGTCAGTCAGTGAGTCAGTCAGTCAGTATCAGTCAGTCAGTGAGTCAGTCTGTCAGTCAGGCAGTATCAGTCAGGCAGTAAGAATCCGCTCGACAGAACTCCGATAGCCTAATGGCTAGACCGCTGGTCTTCCAAGCGAGTGGCCTGGGTTCGAGTCCCAGCCGGAGCGAATATCTTCAATGTATATATTTCTTTTCTAATTTGAAAATTCTTTTTTTTTTCAATTTCTTTCCTTTGCAATTATTGATTATTTATGTAGGGAAGAAAATTCTGAGTCAGTTTAATTTTTCGACACGAAGATTTCAAAGTGTTTAAATAAACAATTACCAAGGTGCATTTTTTGTTTTTATTATATTTAAAACTCCCACCGACAGAGCTCCCATAGACTAATGGCTAGAGTGTTAGGCTTCCAAGCGAGTGGCCCTGGGTTCGAGTCCCAGCCTGAACGAAAATCTTCAATGTATACTTTTAGTTTCTAATTTGAAATTTCTTCTTCTTTTTTTTTTAATTTTTCTCTTTTGCGAATATTGATTATTTATGTAGGGAGAAAAATTCTGAGTCAGTTTAATTATTCGACCTGTAAATTTCAAAGTGTTTGAATCAATAATTACCAAGGTGCATTTTTTGTTTTTATTATATTTAAGACTTCCATCGACAGAGCTACGATAGCCTAATGGCTAGACCGTTGGGTTCTTAGCGCGTGGTACTGGGTTCGAGTCCCGGCCGGAAAGGAAATCTTAAATGCAAATATTTTTTTCTAATTTTATAATTCTTTTTTTTTTTATTTTTCCCTTTTGCGAAGTCAGACAGTCAGTCTGACAGTCAATCAGTCAAGCACTCAGTCATTCAGTCTCAGTCAGTCAGTCCAGTCAGTCAGTCACTCAGTCAGTCAGTTAGTCCTTCAGCCAGTCAGTCAAGCAGTCAGTCATTTAGTCTCAGTCAGTCAGTCATTCAGTCAGTCAGTCAGTCAGGCAGTCAGTCAGTCAGTCAGTCGGTCAGTCCTGTGCAGTCAGTTAGTCACTAAAGCAGTCAGTCAGTCTCAGTCAGTCAGTCAGTCAGTCAGTCCAGTCCAGTCTCAGTCAGTCAGTCAGTCAGTCTCGGTCAGTCAGTCAGTCAGTCAGTCAGTCAGTCAGGCAGTCAGTCAGTCGGTCAGCCTTATTCAGTCAGTCTGTCAGTCAGTCAGTCAGTCAGCCTTATTCAGTCAGTCTGTCAGTCATCCTTATTCAGTCAGTCTGTCAGTCAGTCAGTCGGTCAGTCCTGTCCAGTCAGTTAGTCAGTCAAGCAGTCAGTCAGGTAGTCAAGCAGTCAGTCAGTCAGTGTCAGTCAGTCATTTAGTCATTCAGTCAGTCAGTGAAATAGCCAGTCAGACAGTCAAGCAATCAGTCAGTCAGTCTCAGTCAGTCAGTTAGTCACTCAGTTAGTCAGTCAGTCAGTCAGTCCAGTCTCAGTCAGTCAGGCAGTTAGTCAGTCAGTCTCGGTCAGTCAGTGAGTCAGTCAGTCAGTATCAGTCAGTCAGTGAGTCAGTCTGTCAGTCAGGCAGTATCAGTCAGGCAGTAAGACTCCGCTCGACCGAACTCCGATAGCCTAATGGCTAGACCGCTGGTCTTCCAAGCGAGTGGCCTGGGTTCGAGTCCAAGCCGGAGCGAATATCTTCAATGTATATATTTCTTTTCTAATTTGAAAATTCTTTTTTTTTTTCAATTTCTTTCCTTTGCAATTATTGATTATTTATGTAGGGAAGAAAATTCTGAGTCAGTTTAATTTTTCGACACGAAGATTTCAAAGTGTTTAAATAAACAATTACCAAGGTGCATTTTTTGTTTTTATTATATTTAAAACTCCCACCGACAGAGCTCCCATAGACTAATGGCTAGAGTGTTAGGCTTCCAAGCGAGTGGCCCTGGGTTCGAGTCCCAGCCTGAACGAAAATCTTCAATGTATACTTTTAGTTTCTAATTTGAAATTTCTTCTTCTTTTTTTTTTTAATTTTTCTCTTTTGCGAATATTGATTATTTATGTAGGGAGAAAAATTCTGAGTCAGTTTAATTATTCGACCTGTAAATTTCAAAGTGTTTGAATCAATAATTACCAAGGTGCATTTTTTGTTTTTATTATATTTAAGACTTCCATCGACAGAGCTCCGATAGCCTAATGGCTAGACCGTTGGGTTCCTAGCGCGTGGTACTGGGTTCGAGTCCCGGCCGGAAAGGAAATCTTAAATGCAAATACTTTTTTCTAATTTTATAATTCTTTTTTTTATTTTTCCCTTTTGCGAAGTCAGTCAGTCAGTCTGACAGTCAATCAGTCAAGCACTCAGTCATTCAGTCTCAGTCAGTCAGTCCAGTCAGTCAGTCACTCAGTCAGTCAGTTAGTCCTTCAGGCAGTCAGTCAAGCAGTCAGTCATTTAGTCTCAGTCAGTCAGTCATTCAGTCAGTCAGTCAGTCAGGCAGTCAGTCAGTCAGTCAGTCGGTCAGTCCTGTGCAGTCAGATAGTCACTAAAGCAGTCAGTCAGTCTCAGTCAGTCAGTCAGTCAGTCAGTCCAGTCCAGTCTCAGTCAGTCAGTCAGTCAGTCTCGGTCAGTCAGTCAGTCAGTCATTCAGTCAGTCAGTCAGTCAGGCAGTCAGTCAGTCGGTCAGCCTTATTCAGTCAGTCTGTCAGTCATCCTTATTCAGTCAGTCTGTCAGTCAGTCAGTCGGTCAGTCCTGTCCAGTCAGTTAGTCAGTCAAGCAGTCAGTCAGGTAGTCAAGCAGTCAGTCAGTCAGTGTCAGTCAGTCATTTAGTCATTCAGTCAGTCAGTGAAATAGCCAGTCAGAGAGTCAAGCAGTCAGTCAGTCAGTCTCAGTCAGTCAGTCTCAGTCAGTCAGTTAGTCAGTCAGTCAGTCAGTCAGTCAGTCAGTCCAGTCTCAGTCAGTCAGGCAGTTAGTCAGTCAGTCTCGGTCAGTCAGTGAGTCAGTCAGTCAGTATCAGTCAGTCAGTGAGTCAGTCTGTCAGTCAGGCAGTATCAGTCAGGCAGTAAGAATCCGCTCGACAGAACTCCGATAGCCTAATGGCTAGACCGCTGGTCTTCCAAGCGAGTGGCCTGGGTTCGAGTCCCAGCCGGAGCGAATATCTTCAATGTATATATTTCTTTTCTAATTTGAAAATTCTTTTTTTTTTCAATTTCTTTCCTTTGCAATTATTGATTATTTATGTAGGGAAGAAAATTCTGAGTCAGTTTAATTTTTCGACACAAAGATTTCAAAGTGTTTAAATAAACAATTACCAAGGTGCATTTTTTGTTTTTATTATATTTAAAACTCCCACCGACAGAGCTCCCGTAGACTAATGGCTAGAGTGTTAGGCTTCCAAGCGAGTGGCCCTGGGTTCGAGTCCCAGCCTGAACGAAAATCTTCAATGTATACTTTTCGTTTTTAATTTGAAATTTCTTCTTCTTTTTTTTTAAATTTTTCTCTTTTGCGAATATTGATTATTTATGTAGGGAGAAAAATTCTGAGTCAGTTTAATTATTCGACCTGTAAATTTCAAAGTGTTTGAATCAATAATTACCAAGGTGCATTTTTTGTTTTTATTATATTTAAGACTTCCATCGACAGAGCACCGATAGCCTAATGGCTAGACCGTTGGGTTCCTAGCGCGTGGTACTGGGTTCGAGTCCCGGCCGGAAAGGAAATCTTAAATGCAAATATTTTTTTCTAATTTTATAATTCTTTTTTTTTTATTTTTCCCTTTTGCGAAGTCAGTCAGTCAGTCTGACAGTCAATCAGTCAAGCACTCAGTCATTCAGTCTCAGTCAGTCAGTCCAGTCAGTCAGTCACTCAGTCAGTCAGTTAGTCCTTCAGCCAGTCAGTCAAGCAGTCAGTCATTTAGTCTCAGTCAGTCAGTCATTCAGTCAGTCAGTCAGTCAGGCAGTCAGTCAGTCAGTCAGTCGGTCAGTCCTGTGCAGTCAGTTAGTCACTAAAGCAGTCAGTCAGTCTCAGTCAGTCAGTCAGTCAGTCAGTCCAGTCCAGTCTCAGTCAGTCAGTCAGTCAGTCTCGGTCAGTCAGTCAGTCAGTCAGTCAGTCAGTCAGGCAGTCAGTCAGTCGGTCAGCCTTATTCAGTCAGTCTGTCAGTCAGTCAGTCAGTCAGCCTTATTCAGTCAGTCTGTCAGTCATCCTTATTCAGTCAGTCAGTCGGTCAGTCCTGTCCGGTCAGTTAGTCAGTCAAGCAGTCAGTCAGGTAACCAAGCAGTCAGTCAGTCAGTGTCAGTCAGTCATTTAGTCATTCAGTCAGTCAGTGAAATAGCCAGTCAGAGAGTCAAGCAATCAGTCAGTCAGTCTCAGTCAGTCAGTCTCAGTCAGTCAGTTAGTCAGTCAGTCAGTCAGTCAGTCAGTCAGTCCAGTCTCAGTCAGTCAGGCAGTTAGTCAGTCAGTCTCGGTCAGTCAGTGAGTCAGTCAGTCAGTCTCGGTCAGTCAGTGAGTCAGTCAGTCAGTATCAGTCAGTCAGTGAGTCAGTCTGTCAGTCAGGCAGTATCAGTCAGGCAGTAAGACTCCGCTCGACAGAACTCCGATAGCCTAATGGCTAGACCGCTGGTCTTCCAAGCGAGTGGCCTGGGTTCGAGTCCCAGCCGGAGCGAATATCTTCAATGTATATATTTCTTTTCTAGTTTGAAAATTCTTTTTTTTTTTCAATTTCTTTCCTTTGCAATTATTGATTATTTATGTAGGGAAGAAAATTCTGAGTCAGTTTAATTTTTTGACACGAAGATTTCAAAGTGTTTAAATAAACAATTACCAAGGTGCATTTTTTGTTTTTATTGTATTTAAAACTCCCACCGACAGAGCTCCCATAGACTAATGGCTAGAGTGTTAGGCTTCCAAGCGAGTGGCCCTGGGTTCGAGTCCCAGCCTGAACGAAAATCTTCAATGTATACTTTTAGTTTCTAATTTGAAATTTCTTCTTCTTTTTTTTTTAATTTTTCTCTTTTGCGAATATTGATTATTTATGTAGGGAGAAAAATTCTGAGTCAGTTTAATTATTCGACCTGTAAATTTCAAAGTGTTTGAATCAATAATTACCAAGGTGCATTTTTTGTTTTTATTATATTTAAGACTTCCATCGACAGAGCTCCGATAGCCTAATGGCTAGACCGTTGGGTTCCTAGCGCGTGGTACTGGGTTCGAGTCCCGTCCGGAAAGGAAATCTTAAATGCAAATATTTTTTTCTAATTTTATAATTCTTTTTTTTCATTTTTCCCTTTTGCGAAGTCAGTCAGTCAGTCTGACAGTCAATCAGTCAAGCACTCAGTCATTCAGTCTCAGTCAGTCAGTCCAGTCACTCAGTCAGTCAGTTAGTCCTTCAGCCAGTCAGTCAAGCAGTCAGTCATTTAGTCTCAGTCAGTCAGTCATTCAGTCAGTCAGTCAGTCAGGCAGTCAGTCAGTCAGTCAGTCGGTCAGTCCTGTGCAGTCAGTTAGTCACTAAAGCAGTCAGTCAGTCTCAGTCAGTCAGTCAGTCAGTCAGTTCAGTCCAGTCTCAGTCAGTCAGTCAGTCAGTCATTCAGTCAGTCAGTCAGTTAGGCAGTCAGTCAGTCGGTCAGCCTTATTCAGTCAGTCTGTCAGTCAGTCAGTCAGTCAGCCTTATTCAGTCAGTCTGTCAGTCATCCTTATTCAGTCAGTCTGTCAGTCAGTCAGTCGGTCAGTCCTGTCCAGTCAGTTAGTCAGTCAAGCAGTCAGTCAGGTAGTCAAGCAGTCAGTCAGTCAGTGTCAGTCAGTCATTTAGTCATTCAGTCAGTCAGTGAAATAGCCAGTCAGAGAGTCAAGCAGTCAATCAGTCAGTCTCAGTCAGTCAGTTAGTCAGTCAGTCAGTCAGTCAGTCAGTCAGTCAGTCCAGTCTCAGTCAGTCAGGCAGTTAGTCAGTCAGTCTCGGTCAGTCAGTGAGTCAGTCAGTGAGTCAGTCAGTCAGTATCAGTCAGTCAGTGAGTCAGTCTGTCAGTCAGGCAGTATCAGTCAGGCAGTAAGAATCCGCTCGACAGAACTCCGATAGCCTAATGGCTAGACCGCTGGTCTTCCAAGCGAGTGGCCTGGGTTCGAGTCCCAGCCGGAGCGAATATCTTCAATGTATATATTTCTTTTCTAATTTGAAAATTCTTTTTTTTTCAATTTCTTTCCTTTGCAATTATTGATTATTTATGTAGGGAAGAAAATTCTGAGTCAGTTTAATTTTTCGACACGAAGATTTCAAAGTGTTTAAATAAACAATTACCAAGGTGCATTTTTTGTTTTTATTATATTTAAAACTCCCACCGACAGAGCTCCCATAGACTAATGGCTAGAGTGTTAGGCTTCCAAGCGAGTGGCCCTGGGTTCGAGTCCCAGCCTGAACGAAAATCTTCAATGTATACTTTTAGTTTCTAATTTGAAATTTCTTCTTCTTTTTTTTTTAATTTTTCTCTTTTGCGAATATTGATTATTTATGTAGGGAGAAAAATTCTGAGTCAGTTTAATTATTCGACCTGTAAATTTCAAAGTGTTTGAATCAATAATTACCAAGGTGCATTTTTTGTTTTTATTATATTTAAGACTTCCATCGACAGAGCTACGATAGCCTAATGGCTAGACCGTTGAGTTCTTAGCGCGTGGAACTGGGTTCGAGTCCCGGCCGGAAAGGAAATCTTATATGCAAATATTTTTTTCTAATTTTATAATTCTTTTTTTTTATTTTTTCCCTTTTGCGAAGTCAGACAGTCAGTCTGACAGTCAATCAGTCAAGCACTCAGTCATTCAGTCTCAGTCAGTCAGTCCAGTCAGTCAGTCACTCAGTCAGTCAGTTAGTCCTTCAGCCAGTCAGTCAAGCAGTCAGTCATTTAGTCTCAGTCAGTCAGTCATTCAGTCAGTCAGTCAGTCAGGCAGTCAGTCAGTCAGTCAGTCGGTCAGTCCTGTGCAGTCAGTTAGTCACTAAAGCAGTCAGTCAGTCTCAGTCAGTCAGTCAGTCAGTCAGTCCAGTCCAGTCTCAGTCAGTCAGTCAGTCAGTCTCGGTCAGTCAGTCAGTCAGTCAGTCAGTCAGTCAGGCAGTCAGTCAGTCGGTCAGCCTTATTCAGTCAGTCTGTCAGTCAGTCAGTCAGTCAGCCTTATTCAGTCAGTCTGTCAGTCATCCTTATTCAGTCAGTCTGTCAGTCAGTCAGTCGGTCAGTCCTGTCCAGTCAGTTAGTCAGTCAAGCAGTCAGTCAGGTAGTCAAGCAGTCAGTCAGTCAGTGTCAGTCAGTCATTTAGTCATTCAGTCAGTCAGTGAAATAGCCAGTCAGACAGTCAAGCAATCAGTCAGTCAGTCTCAGTCAGTCAGTTAGTCACTCAGTTAGTCAGTCAGTCAGTCAGTCCAGTCTCAGTCAGTCAGGCAGTTAGTCAGTCAGTCTCGGTCAGTCAGTGAGTCATTCAGTCAGTATCAGTCAGTCAGTGAGTCAGTCTGTCAGTCAGGCAGTATCAGTCAGGCAGTAAGACTCCGCTCGACAGAACTCCGATAGCCTAATGGCTAGACCGCTGGTCTTCCAAGCGAGTGGCCTGGGTTCGAGTCCAAGCCGGAGCGAATATCTTCAATGTATATATTTCTTTTCTAATTTGAAAATTCTTTTTTTTTTTCAATTTCTTTCCTTTGCAATTATTGATTATTTATGTAGGGAAGAAAATTCTGAGTCAGTTTAATTTTTCGACACGAAGATTTCAAAGTGTTTAAATAAACAATTACCAAGGTGCATTTTTTTGTTTTTATTATATTTAAAACTCCCACCGACAGAGCTCCCATAGACTAATGGCTAGAGTGTTAGGCTTCCAAGCGAGTGGCCCTGGGTTCGAGTCCCAGCCTGAACGAAAATCTTCAATGTATACTTTTAGTTTCTAATTTGAAATTTCTTCTTCTTTTTTTTTTTTAATTTTTCTCTTTTGCGAATATTGATTATTTATGTAGGGAGAAAAATTCTGAGTCAGTTTAATTATTCGACCTGTAAATTTCAAAGTGTTTGAATCAATAATTACCAAGGTGCATTTTTTGTTTTTATTATATTTAAGACTTCCATCGACAGAGCTCCGATAGCCTAATGGCTAGACCGTTGGGTTCCTAGCGCGTGGTACTGGGTTCGAGTCCCGGCCGGAAAGGAAATCTTAAATGCAAATATTTTTTTCTAATTTTATAATTCTTTTTTTTTATTTTTCCCTTTTGCGAAGTCAGTCAGTCAGTCTAACAGTCAATCAGTCAAGCACTCAGTCATTCAGTCTCAGTCAGTCAGTCCAGTCAGTCAGTCACTCAGTCAGTCAGTTATTCCTTCAGCCAGTCAGTCAAGCAGTCAGTCATTTAGTCTCAGTCAGTCAGTCATTCAGTCAGTTAGTCAGTCAGGCAGTCAGTCAGTCAGTCAGTCGGTCAGTCCTGTGCAGTCAGTTAGTCACTAAAGCAGTCAGTCAGTCTCAGTCAGTCAGTCAGTCAGTCAGTCCAGTCCAGTCTCAGTCAGTCAGTCAGTCAGTCTCGGTCAGTCAGTCAGTCAGTCATTCAGTCAGTCAGTCAGTCAGGCAGTCAGTCAGTCGGTCAGCCTTATTCAGTCAGTCTGTCAGTCATCCTTATTCAGTCAGTCTGTCAGTCAGTCAGTCGGACAGTCCTGTCCAGTCAGTTAGTCAGTCAAGCAGTCAGTCAGGAAGTCAAGCAGTCAGTCAGTCAGTGTCAGTCAGTCATTTAGTCATTCAGTCAGTCAGTGAAATAGCCAGTCAGAGAGTCAAGCAGTCAGTCAGTCAGACTCAGTCAGTCAGTCTCAGTCAGTCAGTTAGTCAGTCAGTCAGTCAGTCAGTCAGTCAGTCCAGTCTCAGTCAGTCAGGCAGTTAGTCAGTCAGTCTCGGTCAGTCAGTGAGTCAGTCAGCCAGTATCAGTCAGTCAGTGAGTCAGTCTGTCAGTCAGGCAGTATCAGTCAGGCAGTAAGACTCCGCTCGACAGAACTCCGATAGCCTAATGGCTAGACCGCTGGTCTTCCAAGCGAGTGGCCTGGGTTCGAGTCCCAGCCGGAGCGAATATCTTCAATGTATATAGTTCTTTTCTAATTTGAAAATTCTTTTTTTTTTCAATTTCTTTCCTTTGCAATTATTGATTATTTATGTAGGGAAGAAAATTCTGAGTCAGTTTAATTTTTCGACACAAAGATTTCAAAGTGTTTAAATAAACAATTACCAAGGTGCATTTTTTGTTTTTATTATATTTAAAACTCCCACCGACAGAGCTCCCGTAGACTAATGGCTAGAGTGTTAGGCTTCCAAGCGAGTGGCCCTGGGTTCGAGTCCCAGCCTGAACGAAAATCTTCAATGTATACTTTTAGTTTCTAATTTGAAATTTCTTCTTCTTTTTTTTTAAATTTTTCTCTTTTGCGAATATTGATTATTTATGTAGGGAGAAAAATTCTGAGTCAGTTTAATTATTCGACCTGTAAATTTCAAAGTGTTTGAATCAATAATTACCAAGGTGCATTTTTTGTTTTTATTATATTTAAGACTTCCATCGACAGAGCACCGATAGCCTAATGGCTAGACCGTTGGGTTCCTAGCGCGTGGTACTGGGTTCGAGTCCCGGCCGGAAAGGAAATCTTAAATGCAAATATTTTTTTCTAATTTTATAATTCTTTTTTTTTTTATTTTTCCCTTTTGCGAAGTCAGTCAGTCAGTCTGACAGTCAATCAGTCAAGCACTCAGTCATTCAGTCTCAGTCAGTCAGTCCAATCAGTCAGTCACTCAGTCAGTCAGTTAGTCCTTCAGCCAGTCAGTCAAGCAGTCAGTCATTTAGTCTCAGTCAGTCAGTCATTCAGTCAGTCAGTCAGTCAGGCAGTCAGTCAGTCAGTCAGTCGGTCAGTCCTGTGCAGTCAGCTAGTCACTAAAGCAGTCAGTCAGTCTCAGTCAGTCAGTCAGTCAGTCAGTCCAGTCCAGTCTCAGTCAGTCAGTCAGTCAGTCTCGGTCAGTCAGTCAGTCAGTCAGTCAGGCAGTCAGTCAGTCGGTCAGCCTTATTCAGTCAGTCTGTCAGTCAGTCAGTCAGTCAGCCTTATTCAGTCAGTCTGTCAGTCATCCTTATTCAGTCAGTCAGTCGGTCAGTCCTGTCCGGTCAGTTAGTCAGTCAAGCAGTCAGTCAGGTAACCAAGCAGTCAGTCAGTCAGTGTCAGTCAGTCATTTAGTCATTCAGTCAGTCAGTGAAATAGCCAGTCAGAGAGTCAAGCAATCAGTCAGTCAGTCTCAGTCAGTCAGTCTCAGTCAGTCAGTCAGTCAGTCAGTCAGTCAGTCAGTCAGTCAGTCAGTCCAGTCTCAGTCAGTCAGGCAGTTAGTCAGTCAGTCTCGGTCAGTCAGTGAGTCAGTCAGTCAGTCTCGGTCAGTCAGTGAGTCAGTCAGTCAGTATCAGTCAGTCAGTGAGTCAGTCTGTCAGTCAGGCAGTATCAGTCAGGCAGTAAGACTCCGCTCGACAGAACTCCGATAGCCTAATGGCTAGACCGCTGGTCTTCCAAGCGAGTGGCCTGGGTTCGAGTCCCAGCCGGAGCGAATATCTTCAATGTATATATTTCTTTTCTAATTTGAAAATTCTTTTTTTTTTCAATTTCTTTCCTTTGCAATTATTGATTATTTATGTAGGGAAGAAAATTCTGAGTCAGTTTAATTTTTTGACACGAAGATTTCAAAGTGTTTAAATAAACAATTACCAAGGTGCATTTTTTGTTTTTATTGTATTTAAAACTCCCACCGACAGAGCTCCCATAGACTAATGGCTAGAGTGTTAGGCTTCCAAGCGAGTGGCCCTGGGTTCGAGTCCCAGCCTGAACGAAAATCTTCAATGTATACTTTTAGTTTCTAATTTGAAATTTCTTCTTCTTTTTTTTTTAATTTTTCTCTTTTGCGAATATTGATTATTTATGTAGGGAGAAAAATTCTGAGTCAGTTTAATTATTCGACCTGTAAATTTCAAAGTGTTTGAATCAATAATTACCAAGGTGCATTTTTTGTTTTTATTATATTTAAGACTTTCATCGACTGAGCTTCGATAGCCTAGTGGCTAGACCGTTGGGTTCCAAGCGCGTGGTACTGGGTTCGAGTCCCGGCCGGAACGCAAATCTTCCATGTATATATTTCTCTTCTAATTTGAAGATTCTTTTTTTTTTCAATTTCTTTCTTTTGCAAATATGGATTATTTATGTACGGAAGAAAATTCTGAGTCAGTTTAATCATTCGACCTTTAGATTTCAAAGATTTTAGATCAATAATTACTAAGGTGCATTTTTTGTTTTTATTATAATTAAGACACCGATCAACAGAGATCCGATAGTATATTGGCGAGAGCGTTGGGCTTCCATGAGTGTCGCCCTGGGTTCAAATCCCAGCGGGAAAGGAAATCTTAAATGCAAATATTTTTTTCTAATTTTATATTTTTTTTTTTTTATTTTTCCCTTTTGCGAAGTCAGTCAGTCAGTCTGACAGTCAATCAGTCAAGCACTCAGTCATTCAGTCTCAGTCAGTCAGTCCAGTCAGTCAGTCACTCAGTCAGTCAGTTAGTCCTTCAGCCAGTCAGTCAAGCAGTCAGTCATTTAGTCTCAGTCAGTCAGTCATTCAGTCAGTCAGTCAGTCAGGCAGTCAGTCAGTCAGTCCTGTGCAGTCAGTTAGTCACTAAAGCAGTCAGTCAGTCAGTCTCAGTCAGTCAGTCAGTCAGTCCAGTCCA
Organism: Uloborus diversus; assembly: GCF_026930045.1. NCBI lineage: Eukaryota > Metazoa > Arthropoda > Arachnida > Araneae > Uloboridae > Uloborus > Uloborus diversus. The sequence goes on along the minus strand of NW_026558087.1, from coordinate 207,766 downwards.
GTCTCAGTCAGTCAGTCAGTCAGTCTCGGTCAGTCAGTCATTCAGTCATTCAGTCAGTCAGTCAGTCAGGCAGTCAGTCAGTCGGTCAGCATTATTCAGTCAGTCTGTCAGTCAGTCAGTCAGTCAGTCTGTCAGTCAGTCAGTCAGTCAGCCTTATTCAGTCAGTCTGTCAGTCATCCTTATTCAGTCAGTCTGTCAGTCAGTCAGTCGGTCAGTCCTGTCCAGTCAGTTAGTCAGTCAAGCAGTCAGTCAGGTAGTCAAGCAGTCAGTCAGTCAGTGTCAGTCAGTCATTTAGTCATTCAGTCAGTCAGTGAAATAGCCAGTCAGTCAGTCAGTCTCAGTCAGTCAGTTAGTCAGTCAGTCCAGTCTCAGTCAGTCAGGCAGTTAGTCAGTCAGTCTCGGTCAGTCAGTGAGTCAGTCTGTCAGTCAGGCAGTATCAGTCAGGCAGTAAGAATCCGCTCGACAGAACTCCGATAGCCTAATGGCTAGACCGCTGGTCTTCCAAGCGAGTGGCCTGGGTTCGAGTCCCAGCCGAAGCGAATATCTTCAATGTATATATTTATTTTCTAATTTGAAAATTCTTTTTTTTTTCAATTTCTTTCCTTTGCAATTATTGATTATTTATGTAGGGAAGAAAATTCTGAGTCAGTTTAATTTTTCGACACGAAGATTTCAAAGTGTTTAAATAAACAATTACCAAGGTGCATTTTTTGTTTTTATTATATTTAAAACTCCCACCGACAGAGCTCCCATAGACTAATGGCTAGAGTGTTAGGCTTCCAAGCGAGTGGCCCTGGGTTCGAGTCCCAGCCTGAACGAAAATCTTCAATGTATACTTTTAGTTTCTAATTTGAAATTTCTTCTTCTTTTTTTTTAATTTTTCTCTTTTGCGAATATTGATTATTTATGTAGGGAGAAAAATTCTGAGTCAGTTTAATTATTCGACCTGTAAATTTCAAAGTGTTTGAATCAATAATTACCAAGGTGCATTTTTTGTTTTTATTATATTTAAGACTTCGATCGACAGAGCTCGATAGCCTAATGGCTAGACCGTTGGGTTCCAAGCGCGTGGTACTGGGTTCGAGTCCCGGCCGGAACGAAAATCTTCCATGAATATATTTCTCTTCTAATTTGAAGATTCTTTTTTTTTTCAATTTCTTCCTTTTGCAAATATGGATTATTTATGTACGGAAGAAAATTCTGAGTCAGTTTAATCATTCGACCTTTAGATTTCAAAGATTTTAGATCAATAATTACTAAGGTGCATTTTTGTTTTTATTATAATTAAGACACCGATCAACAGAGATCCGATAGTATATTGGCGAGAGCGTTGGGCTTCCATGAGTGTCGCCCTGGGTTCAAATCCCAGCCGGAAAGGAAATCTTAAATGCAAATATTTTTTTCTAATTTTATAATTCTTTTTTTTTTATTTTTCCCTTTTGCAAAGTCAGTCAGTCAGTCTGACAGTCAATCAGTCAAGCACTCAGTCATTCAGTCTCAGTCAGTCAGTCCAGTCCGTCAGTCACTCAGTCAGTCAGTTAGTCCTTCAGCCAGTCAGTCAAGCAGTCAGTCATTTAGTCTCAGTCAGTCAGTCATTCAGTCAGTCAGTCAGTCAGGCAGTCAGTCAGTCAGTCAGTCGGTCAGTCCTGTGCAGTCAGTTAGTCACTAAAGCAGTCAGTCAGTCTCAGTCAGTCAGTCAGTCAGTCAGTCCAGTCCAGTCTCAGTCAGTCAGTCAGTCAGTCTCGGTCAGTCAGTCAGTCAGTCATTCAGTCAGTCAGTCAGTCATTCAGTCAGTCAGTCAGTCAGGCAGTCAGTCAGTCGGTCAGCCTTATTCAGTCAGTCTGTCAGTCATCCTTATTCAGTCAGTCTGTCAGTCAGTCAGTCGGTCAGTCCTGTCCAGTCAGTTAGTCAGTCAAGCAGTCAGTCAGGTAGTCAAGCAGTCAGTCAGTCAGTGTCAGTCAGTCATTTAGTCATTCAGTCAGTCAGTGAAATAGCCAGTCAGAGAGTCAAGCAGTCAGTCAGTCAGTCTCAGTCAGTCAGTTAGTCAGTCAGTCAGTCAGTCAGTCAGTCAGTCCAGTCTCAGTCAGTCAGGCAGTTAGTCAGTCAGTCTCGGTCAGTCAGTGAGTCAGTCAGTCAGTATCAGTCAGTCAGTGAGTCAGTCTGTCAGTCAGGCAGTATCAGTCAGGCAGTAAGACTCCGCTCGACAGAACTCCGATAGCCTAATGGCTAGACCGCTGGTCTTCCAAGCGAGTGGCCTGGGTTCGAGTCCCAGCCGGAGCGAATATCTTCAATGTATATATTTCTTTTCTAATTTGAAAATTCTTTTTTTTTTCAATTTCTTTCCTTTGCAATTATTGATTATTTATGTAGGGAAGAAAATTCTGAGTCAGTTTAATTTTTCGACACGAAGATTTCAAAGTGTTTAAATAAACAATTACCAAGGTGCATTTTTGGTTTTTATTGTATTTAAAACTCCCACCGACAGAGCTCCCATAGACTAATGGCTAGAGTGTTAGGCTTCCAAGCGAGTGGCCCTGGGTTCGAGTCCCAGCCTGAACAAAAATCTTCAATGTATACTTTTAGTTTCTAATTTGAAATTTCTTCTTCTTTTTTTTTTAATTTTTCTCTTTTGCGAATATTGATTATTTATGTAGGGAGAAAAATTCTGAGTCAGTTTAATTATTCGACCTGTAAATTTCAAAGTGTTTGAATCAATAATTACCAAGGTGCATTTTTTGTTTTTATTATATTTAAGACTTTCATCGACTGAGCTTCGATAGCCTAGTGGCTAGACCGTTGGGTTCCAAGCGCGTGGTACTGGGTTCGAGTCCCGGCCGGAACGAAAATCTTCCATGTATATATTTCTCTTCTAATTTGAAGATTCTTTTTTTTTTCAATTTCTTTCTTTTGCAAATATGGATTATTTATGTACGGAAGAAAATTCTGAGTCAGTTTAATCATTCGACCTTTAGATTTCAAAGATTTTAGATCAATAATTACTAAGGTGCATTTTTTGTTTTTATTATAATTAAGACACCGATCAACAGAGATCCGATAGTATATTGGCGAGAGCGTTGGGCTTCCATGAGTGTCGCCCTGGGTTCAAATCCCAGCCGGAAAGGAAATCTTAAATGCAAATATTTTTTTCTAATTTTATAATTCTTTTTTTTTATTTTTCCCTTTTGCGAAGTCAGTCAGTCAGTCTGACAGTCAATCAGTCAAGCACTCAGTCATTCAGTCTCAGTCAGTCAGTCCAGTCAGTCAGTCACTCAGTCAGTCAGTCAGTCCTTCAGCCAGTCAGTCAAGCAGTCAGTTATTTAGTCTCAGTCAGTCAGTCATTCAGTCAGTCAGTCAGTCAGGCAGTCACTCAGTCAGTCAGTCGGTCAGTCCTGTGCAGTCAGTTAGTCACTAAAGCAGTCAGCAGTCTCAGTCAGTCAGTCAGTCAGTCAGTCCAGTCCAGTCTCAGTCAGTCAGTCAGTCAGTCTCGGTCAGTCAGTCAGTCAGTCATTCAGTCAGTCAGGCAGTCAGTCAGTCGGTCAGCCTTATTCAGTCAGTCTGTCAGTCAGTCAGTCAGTCAGCCTTATTCAGTCAGTCTGTCAGTCATCCTTATTCAGTCAGTCTGTCAGTCAGTCAGTCGGTCAGTCCTGTCCAGTCAGTTAGTCAGTCAAGCAGTCAGTCAGGTAGTCAAGCAGTCAGTCAGTCAGTGTCAGTCAGTCATTTAGCATTCAGTCAGTCAGTGAAATAGCCAGTCAGAGAGTCAAGCAGTCAGTCAGTCAGTCTCAGTCAAGCAGTCAGTCAGTCAGTCAGTCAGTCACTCCAGTCTCAGTCAGTCAGGCAGTTAGTCAGTCAGTCTCGGTCAGTTAGTGAGTCAGTCAGTCAGTATCAGTCAGTCAGTGAGTCAGTCTGTGAGTCAGGCAGTATCAGTCAGGCAGTAAGACTCCGCTCGACAGAACTCCGATAGCCTAATGGCTAGACCGCTGGTCTTCCAAGCGAGTGGCCTGGGTTCGAGTCCCAGCCGGAGCGAATATCTTCAATGTATATATTTCTTTTCTAATTTGAAAATTCTTTTTTTTTTCTATTTCTTTCCTTTGCAATTATTGATTATTTATGTAGGGAAGAAAATTCTGAGTCAGTTTAATTTTTCGACACGAAGATTTCAAAGTGTTTAAATAAACAATTACCAAGGGGCATTTTTTGTTTTTATTATATTTAAAAATCCCACCGACAGAGCTCCCATAGACTAATGGCTAGAGTGTTAGGCTTCCAAGCGAGTGGCCCTGGGTTCGAGTCCCAGCCTGAACGAAAATCTTCAATGTATACTTTTAGTTTCTAATTTGAAATTTTTTCTTCTTTTTTTTTTAATTTTTCTCTTTTGCGAATATTGATTATTTATGTAGGGAGAAAAATTCTGAGTCAGTTTAATTATTCGACCTGTAAATTTCAAAGTGTTTGAATCAATAATTACCAAGGTGCATTTTTTGTTTTTATTATATTTAAGACTTCCATCGACAGAGCTCCGATAGCCTAATGGCTAGACCGTTGGGTTCCAAGCGCGTGGTACTGGGTTCGAGTCCCGGCCGGAACGAAAATCTTCCATGTATATATTTCTCTTCTAATTTGAAGATTCTTTTTTTTTTCAATTTCTTTCTTTTGCAAATATGGATTATTTATGTACGGAAGAAAATTCTGTGTCAGTTTAATCATTCGACCTTTAGATTTCAAAAATTTTAGATCAATAATTACTAAGGTGCATTTTTTGTTTTTATTATAATTAAGACACCGATCAACAGAGATCCGATAGTATATTGGCGAGAGCGTTGGGCTTCCATGAGTGTCGCCCTGGGTTCAAATCCCAGCCGGAAAGGAAATCTTAAATGCAAATATTTTTTTCTAATTTTATAATTCTTTTTTTTTATTTTTCCCTTTTGCGAAGTCAGTCAGTCAGTCTGACAGTCAATCAGTCAAGCACTCAGTCATTCAGTCTCAGTCAGTCAGTCCAGTCAGTCAGTCACTCAGTCAGTCAGTTAGTCCTTCAGCCAGTCAGTCAAGCAGTCAGTCATTTAGTCTCAGTCAGTCAGTCATTCAGTCAGTCAGTCAGTCAGGCAGTCAGTCAGTCAGTCCTGTGCAGTCAGTTAGTCACTAAAGCAGTCAGTCAGTCAGTCTCAGTCAGTCAGTCAGTCAGTCCAGTCCAGTCTCAGTCAGTCAGTCAGTCAGTCTCGGTCAGTCAGTCATTCAGTCAGTCAGTCAGTCAGGCAGTCAGTCAGTCGGTCAGCCTTATTCAGTCAGTCTGTCAGTCAGTCAGTCAGTCAGCCTTATTCAGTCAGTCTGTCAGTCATCCTTATTCAGTCAGTCTGTCAGTCAGTCAGTCGGTCAGTCCTGTCCAGTCAGTTAGTCAGTCAAGCAGTCAGTCAGGTAGTCAAGCAGTCAGTCAGTCAGTGTCAGTCAGTCATTTAGTCATTCAGTCAGTCAGTGAAATAGCCAGTCAGTCAGTCAGTCTCAGTCAGTCAGTTAGTCAGTCAGTCCAGTCTCAGTCAGTCAGGCAGTTAGTCAGTCAGTCTCGGTCAGTCAGTGAGTCAGTCTGTCAGTCAGGCAGTATCAGTCAGGCAGTAAGAATCCGCTCGACAGAACTCCGATAGCCTAATGGCTAGACCGCTGGTCTTCCAAGCGAGTGGCCTGGGTTCGAGTCCCAGCCGAAGCGAATATCTTCAATGTATATATTTCTTTTCTAATTTGAAAATTCTTTTTTTTTTCAATTTCTTTCCTTTGCAATTATTGATTATTTATGTAGGGAAGAAAATTCTGAGTCAGTTTAATTTTTCGACACGAAGATTTCAAAGTGTTTAAATAAACAATTACCAAGGTGCATTTTTTGTTTTTATTATATTTAAAACTCCCACCGACAGAGCTCCCATAGACTAATGGCTAGAGTGTTAGGCTTCCAAGCGAGTGGCCCTGGGTTCGAGTCCCAGCCTGAACGAAAATCTTCAATGTATACTTTTAGTTTCTAATTTGAAATTTCTTCTTCTTTTTTTTTAATTTTTCTCTTTTGCGAATATTGATTATTTATGTAGGGAGAAAAATTCTGAGTCAGTTTAATTATTCGACCTGTAAATTTCAAAGTGTTTGAATCAATAATTACCAAGGTGCATTTTTTGTTTTTATTATATTTAAGACTTCGATCGACAGAGCTCGATAGCCTAATGGCTAGACCGTTGGGTTCCAAGCGCGTGGTACTGGGTTCGAGTCCCGGCCGGAACGAAAATCTTCCATGAATATATTTCTCTTCTAATTTGAAGATTCTTTTTTTTTTCAATTTCTTCCTTTTGCAAATATGGATTATTTATGTACGGAAGAAAATTCTGAGTCAGTTTAATCATTCGACCTTTAGATTTCAAAGATTTTAGATCAATAATTACTAAGGTGCATTTTTGTTTTTATTATAATTAAGACACCGATCAACAGAGATCCGATAGTATATTGGCGAGAGCGTTGGGCTTCCATGAGTGTCGCCCTGGGTTCAAATCCCAGCCGGAAAGGAAATCTTAAATGCAAATATTTTTTTCTAATTTTATAATTCTTTTTTTTTTATTTTTCCCTTTTGCAAAGTCAGTCAGTCAGTCTGACAGTCAATCAGTCAAGCACTCAGTCATTCAGTCTCAGTCAGTCAGTCCAGTCCGTCAGTCACTCAGTCAGTCAGTTAGTCCTTCAGCCAGTCAGTCAAGCAGTCAGTCATTTAGTCTCAGTCAGTCAGTCATTCAGTCAGTCAGTCAGTCAGGCAGTCAGTCAGTCAGTCAGTCGGTCAGTCCTGTGCAGTCAGTTAGTCACTAAAGCAGTCAGTCAGTCTCAGTCAGTCAGTCAGTCAGTCAGTCCAGTCCAGTCTCAGTCAGTCAGTCAGTCAGTCTCGGTCAGTCAGTCAGTCAGTCATTCAGTCAGTCAGTCAGTCATTCAGTCAGTCAGTCAGTCAGGCAGTCAGTCAGTCGGTCAGCCTTATTCAGTCAGTCTGTCAGTCATCCTTATTCAGTCAGTCTGTCAGTCAGTCAGTCGGTCAGTCCTGTCCAGTCAGTTAGTCAGTCAAGCAGTCAGTCAGGTAGTCAAGCAGTCAGACAGTCAGTGTCAGTCAGTCATTTAGTCATTCAGTCAGTCAGTGAAATAGCCAGTCAGAGAGTCAAGCAGTCAGTCAGTCAGTCTCAGTCAGTCAGTTAGTCAGTCAGTCAGTCAGTCAGTCAGTCAGTCCAGTCTCAGTCAGTCAGGCAGTTAGTCAGTCAGTCTCGGTCAGTCAGTGAGTCAGTCAGTCAGTATCAGTCAGTCAGTGAGTCAGTCTGTCAGTCAGGCAGTATCAGTCAGGCAGTAAGACTCCGCTCGACAGAACTCCGATAGCCTAATGGCTAGACCGCTGGTCTTCCAAGCGAGTGGCCTGGGTTCGAGTCCCAGCCGGAGCGAATATCTTCAATGTATATATTTCTTTTCTAATTTGAAAATTCTTTTTTTTTCAATTTCTTTCCTTTGCAATTATTGATTATTTATGTAGGGAAGAAAATTCTGAGTCAGTTTAATTTTTCGACACGAAGATTTCAAAGTGTTTAAATAAACAATTACCAAGGTGCATTTTTTGTTTTTATTGTATTTAAAACTCCCACCGACAGAGCTCCCATAGACTAATGGCTAGAGTGTTAGGCTTCCAAGCGAGTGGCCCTGGGTTCGAGTCCCAGCCTGAACGAAAATCTTCAATGTATACTTTTAGTTTCTAATTTGAAATTTCTTCTTCTTTTTTTTTTAATTTTTCTCTTTTGCGAATATTGATTATTTATGTAGGGAGAAAAATTCTGAGTCAGTTTAATTATTCGACCTGTAAATTTCAAAGTGTTTGAATCAATAATTACCAAGGTGCATTTTTTGTTTTTATTATATTTAAGACTTTCATCGACTGAGCTTCGATAGCCTAGTGGCTAGACCGTTGGGTTCCAAGCGCGTGGTACTGGGTTCGAGTCCCGGCCGGAACGAAAATCTTCCATGTATATATTTCTCTTCTAATTTGAAGATTCTTTTTTTTTTCAATTTCTTTCTTTTGCAAATATGGATTATTTATGTACGGAAGAAAATTCTGAGTCAGTTTAATCATTCGACCTTTAGATTTCAAAGATTTTAGATCAATAATTACTAAGGTGCATTTTTTGTTTTTATTATAATTAAGACACCGATCAACAGAGATCCGATAGTATATTGGCGAGAGCGTTGGGCTTCCATGAGTGTCGCCCTGGGTTCAAATCCCAGCCGGAAAGGAAATCTTAAATGCAAATATTTTTTTCTAATTTTATAATTCTTTTTTTTTATTTTTCCCTTTTGCGAAGTCAGTCAGTCAGTCTGACAGTCAATCAGTCAAGCACTCAGTCATTCAGTCTCAGTCAGTCAGTCCAGTCAGTCAGTCACTCAGTCAGTCAGTCAGTCCTTCAGCCAGTCAGTCAAGCAGTCAGTCATTTAGTCTCAGTCAGTCAGTCATTCAGTCAGTCAGTCAGTCAGGCAGTCACTCAGTCAGTCAGTCGGTCAGTCCTGTGCAGTCAGTTAGTCACTAAAGCAGTCAGCAGTCTCAGTCAGTCAGTCAGTCCAGTCCAGTCTCAGTCAGTCAGTCAGTCAGTCTCGGTCAGTCAGTCAGTCAGTCATTCAGTCAGTCAGGCAGTCAGTCAGTCGGTCAGCCTTATTCAGTCAGTCTGTCAGTCAGTCAGTCAGTCAGCCTTATTCAGTCAGTCTGTCAGTCATCCTTATTCAGTCAGTCTGTCAGTCAGTCAGTCGGTCAGTCCTGTCCAGTCAGTTAGTCAGTCAAGCAGTCAGTCAGGTAGTCAAGCAGTCAGTCAGTCAGTGTCAGTTAGTCATTTAGCATTCAGTCAGTCAGTGAAATAGCCAGTCAGAGAGTCAAGCAGTCAGTCAGTCAGTCTCAGTCAAGCAGTCAGTCAGTCAGTCAGTCAGTCAGTCAGTCACTCCAGTCTCAGTCAGTCAGGCAGTTAGTCAGTCAGTCTCGGTCAGTTAGTGAGTCAGTCAGTCAGTATCAGTCAGTCAGTGAGTCAGTCTGTGAGTCAGGCAGTATCAGTCAGGCAGTAAGACTCCGCTCGACAGAACTCCGATAGCCTAATGGCTAGACCGCTGGTCTTCCAAGCGAGTGGCCTGGGTTCGAGTCCCAGCCGGAGCGAATATCTTCAATGTATATATTTCTTTTCTAATTTGAAAATTCTTTTTTTTTTCTATTTCTTTCCTTTGCAATTATTGATTATTTATGTAGGGAAGAAAATTCTGAGTCAGTTTAATTTTTCGACACGAAGACTTCAAAGTGTTTAAATAAACAATTACCAAGGGGCATTTTTTGTTTTTATTATATTTAAAAATCCCACCGACAGAGCTCCCATAGACTAATGGCTAGAGTGTTAGGCTTCCAAGCGAGTGGCCCTGGGTTCGAGTCCCAGCCTGAACGAAAATCTTCAATGTATACTTTTAGTTTCTAATTTGAAATTTTTTCTTCTTTTTTTTTTAATTTTTCTCTTTTGCGAATATTGATTATTTATGTAGGGAGAAAAATTCTGAGTCAGTTTAATTATTCGACCTGTAAATTTCAAAGTGTTTGAATCAATAATTACCAAGGTGCATTTTTTGTTTTTATTATATTTAAGACTTCCATCGACAGAGCTCCGATAGCCTAATGGCTAGACCGTTGGGTTCCAAGCGCGTGGTACTGGGTTCGAGTCCCGGCCGGAACGAAAATCTTCCATGTATATATTTCTCTTCTAATTTGAAGATTCTTTTTTTTTTCAATTTCTTTCTTTTGCAAATATGGATTATTTATGTACGGAAGAAAATTCTGTGTCAGTTTAATCATTCGACCTTTAGATTTCAAAAATTTTAGATCAATAATTACTAAGGTGCATTTTTTGTTTTTATTATAATTAAGACACCGATCAACAGAGATCCGATAGTATATTGGCGAGAGCGTTGGGCTTCCATGAGTGTCGCCCTGGGTTCAAATCCCAGCCGGAAAGGAAATCTTAAATGCAAATATTTTTTTCTAATTTTATAATTCTTTTTTTTTATTTTTCCCTTTTGCGAAGTCAGTCAGTCAGTCTGACAGTCAATCAGTCAAGCACTCAGTCATTCAGTCTCAGTCAGTCAGTCCAGTCAGTCAGTCACTCAGTCAGTCAGTTAGTCCTTCAGCCAGTCAGTCAAGCAGTCAGTCATTTAGTCTCAGTCAGTCAGTCATTCAGTCAGTCAGTCAGTCAGGCAGTCAGTCAGTCAGTCAGTCGGTCAGTCCTGTGCAGTCAGTTAGTCACTAAAGCAGTCAGTCAGTCTCAGTCAGTCAGTCAGTCAGTCAGTCAGTCCAGTCCAGTCTCAGTCAGTCAGTCAGTCAGTCTCGGTCAGTCAGTCAGTCAGTCATTCAGTCAGTCAGTCAGTCATTCAGTCAGTCAGTCAGTCAGGCAGTCAGTCAGTCGGTCAGCCTTATTCAGTCAGTCTGTCAGTCATCCTTATTCAGTCAGTCTGTCAGTCAGTCAGTCGGTCAGTCCTGTCCAGTCAGTTAGTCAGTCAAGCAGTCAGTCAGGTAGTCAAGCAGTCAGTCAGTCAGTGTCAGTCAGTCATTTAGTCATTCAGTCAGTCAGTGAAATAGCCAGTCAGAGAGTCAAGCAGTCAGTCAGTCAGTCTCAGTCAGTCAGTCCAGTCTCAGTCAGTCAGGCAGTTAGTCAGTCAGTCTCGGTCAGTTAGTGAGTCAGTCAGTCAGTATCAGTCAGTCAGTGAGTCAGTCTGTGAGTCAGGCAGTATCAGTCAGGCAGTAAGACTCCGCTCGACAGAACTCCGATAGCCTAATGGCTAGACCGCTGGTCTTCCAAGCGAGTGGCCTGGGTTCGAGTCCCAGCCGGAGCGAATATCTTCAATGTATATATTTCTTTTCTAATTTGAAAATTCTTTTTTTTTTCTATTTCTTTCCTTTGCAATTATTGATTATTTATGTAGGGAAGAAAATTCTGAGTCAGTTTAATTTTTCGACACGAAGATTTCAAAGTGTTTAAATAAACAATTACCAAGGGGCATTTTTTGTTTTTATTATATTTAAAAATCCCACCGACAGAGCTCCCATAGACTAATGGCTAGAGTGTTAGGCTTCCGAGCGAGTGGCCCTGGGTTCGAGTCCCAGCCTGAACGAAAATCTTCAATGTATACTTTTAGTTTCTAATTTGAAATTTTTTCTTCTTTTTTTTTTAATTTTTCTCTTTTGCGAATATTGATTATTTATGTAGGGAGAAAAATTCTGAGTCAGTTTAATTATTCGACCTGTAAATTTCAAAGTGTTTGAATCAATAATTACCAAGGTGCATTTTTTGTTTTTATTATATTTAAGACTTCCATCGACAGAGCTCGATAGCCTAATGGCTAGACCGTTGGGTTCCAAGCGCGTGGTACTGGGTTCGAGTCCCGGCCGGAACGAAAATCTTCCATGAATATATTTCTCTTCTAATTTGAAGATTCTTTTTTTTTTCAATTTCTTCCTTTTGCAAATATGGATTATTTATGTACGGAAGAAAATTCTGAGTCAGTTTAATCATTCGACCTTTAGATTTCAAAGATTTTAGATCAATAATTACTAAGGTGCATTTTTGTTTTTATTATAATTAAGACACCGATCAACAGAGATCCGATAGTATATTGGCGAGAGCGTTGGGCTTCCATGAGTGTCGCCCTGGGTTCAAATCCCAGCCGGAAAGGAAATCTTAAATGCAAATATTTTTTTCTAATTTTATAATTCTTTTTTTTTTATTTTTCCCTTTTGCAAAGTCAGTCAGTCAGTCTGACAGTCAATCAGTCAAGCACTCAGTCATTCAGTCTCAGTCAGTCAGTCCAGTCCGTCAGTCACTCAGTCAGTCAGTTAGTCCTTCAGCCAGTCAGTCAAGCAGTCAGTCATTTAGTCTCAGTCAGTCAGTCATTCAGTCAGTCAGTCAGTCAGGCAGTCAGTCAGTCAGTCAGTCGGTCAGTCCTGTGCAGTCAGTTAGTCACTAAAGCAGTCAGTCAGTCTCAGTCAGTCAGTCAGTCAGTCAGTCCAGTCCAGTCTCAGTCAGTCAGTCAGTCGGTCAGCCTTATTCAGTCAGTCTGTCAGTCAGTCAGTCAGTCAGCCTTATTCAGTCAGTCTGTCAGTCATCCTTATTCAGTCAGTCTGTCAGTCAGTCAGTCGGTCAGTCCTGTCCAGTCAGTTAGTCAGTCAAGCAGTCAGTCAGGTAGTCAAGCAGTCAGTCAGTCAGTGTCAGTCAGTCATTTAGCATTCAGTCAGTCAGTGAAATAGCCAGTCAGAGAGTCAAGCAGTCAGTCAGTCAGTCTCAGTCAAGCAGTCAGTCAGTCAGTCAGTCAGTCACTCCAGTCTCAGTCAGTCAGGCAGTTAGTCAGTCAGTCTCGGTCAGTTAGTGAGTCAGTCAGTCAGTATCAGTCAGTCAGTGAGTCAGTCTGTGAGTCAGGCAGTATCAGTCAGGCAGTAAGACTCCGCTCGACAGAACTCCGATAGCCTAATGGCTAGACCGCTGGTCTTCCAAGCGAGTGGTCTGGGTTCGAGTCCCAGCCGGAGCGAATATCTTCAATGTATATATTTCTTTTCTAATTTGAAAATTCTTTTTTTTTTCTATTTCTTTCCTTTGCAATTATTGATTATTTATGTAGGGAAGAAAATTCTGAGTCAGTTTAATTTTTCGACACGAAGATTTCAAAGTGTTTAAATAAACAATTACCAAGGGGCATTTTTTGTTTTTATTATATTTGAAAATCCCACCGACAGAGCTCCCATAGACTAATGGCTAGAGTGTTAGGCTTCCAAGCGAGTGGCCCTGGGTTCGAGTCCCAGCCTGAACGAAAATCTTCAATGTATACTTTTAGTTTCTAATTTGAAATTTTTTCTTCTTTTTTTTTTATTTTTCTCTTTTGCGAATATTGATTATTTATGTAGGGAGAAAAATTCTGAGTCAGTTTAATTATTCGACCTGTAAATTTCAAAGTGTTTGAATCAATAATTACCAAGGTGCATTTTTTGTTTTTATTATATTTAAGACTTCCATCGACAGAGCTCCGATAGCCTAATGGCTAGACCGTTGGGTTCCAAGCGCGTGGTACTGGGTTCGAGTCCCGGCCGGAACGAAAATCTTCCATGTATATATTTCTCTTCTAATTTGAAGATTCTTTTTTTTTTCAATTTCTTTCTTTTGCAAATATGGATTATTTATGTACGGAAGAAAATTCTGTGTCAGTTTAATCATTCGACCTTTAGATTTCAAAAATTTTAGATCAATAATTACTAAGGTGCATTTTTTGTTTTTATTATAATTAAGACACCGATCAACAGAGATCCGATAGTATATTGGCGAGAGCGTTGGGCTTCCATGAGTGTCGCCCTGGGTTCAAATCCCAGCCGGAAAGGAAATCTTAAATGCAAATATTTTTTTCTAATTTTATAATTCTTTTTTTTTATTTTTCCCTTTTGCGAAGTCAGTCAGTCAGTCTGACAGTCAATCAGTCAAGCACTCAGTCATTCAGTCTCAGTCAGTCAGTCCAGTCAGTCAGTCACTCAGTCAGTCAGTTAGTCCTTCAGCCAGTCAGTCAAGCAGTCAGTCATTTAGTCTCAGTCAGTCAGTCATTCAGTCAGTCAGTCAGTCAGGCAGTCAGTCAGTCAGTCAGTCGGTCAGTCCTGTGCAGTCAGTTAGTCACTAAAGCAGTCAGTCAGTCTCAGTCAGTCAGTCAGTCAGTCAGTCAGTCCAGTCCAGTCTCAGTCAGTCAGTCAGTCAGTCTCGGTCAGTCAGTCAGTCAGTCATTCAGTCAGTCAGTCAGTCATTCAGTCAGTCAGTCAGTCAGGCAGTCAGTCAGTCGGTCAGCCTTATTCAGTCAGTCTGTCAGTCATCCTTATTCAGTCAGTCTGTCAGTCAGTCAGTCGGTCAGTCCTGTCCAGTCAGTTAGTCAGTCAAGCAGTCAGTCAGGTAGTCAAGCAGTCAGTCAGGTAGTCAAGCAGTCAGTCAGTCAGTGTCAGTCAGTCATTTAGTCATTCAGTCAGTCAGTGAAATAGCCAGTCAGAGAGTCAAGCAGTCAGTCAGTCAGTCTCAGTCAGTCAGTCCAGTCTCAGTCAGTCAGGCAGTTAGTCAGTCAGTCTCGGTCAGTTAGTGAGTCAGTCAGTCAGTATCAGTCAGTCAGTGAGTCAGTCTGTGAGTCAGGCAGTATCAGTCAGGCAGTAAGACTCCGCTCGACAGAACTCCGATAGCCTAATGGCTAGACCGCTGGTCTTCCAAGCGAGTGGCCTGGGTTCGAGTCCCAGCCGGAGCGAATATCTTCAATGTATATATTTCTTTTCTAATTTGAAAATTCTTTTTTTTTTCTATTTCTTTCCTTTGCAATTATTGATTATTTATGTAGGGAAGAAAATTCTGAGTCAGTTTAATTTTTCGACACGAAGATTTCAAAGTGTTTAAATAAACAATTACCAAGGGGCATTTTTTGTTTTTATTATATTTAAAAATCCCACCGACAGAGCTCCCATAGACTAATGGCTAGAGTGTTAGGCTTCCAAGCGAGTGGCCCTGGGTTCGAGTCCCAGCCTGAACGAAAATCTTCAATGTATACTTTTAGTTTCTAATTTGAAATTTTTTCTTCTTTTTTTTTTAATTTTTCTCTTTTGCGAATATTGATTATTTATGTAGGGAGAAAAATTCTGAGTCAGTTTAATTATTCGACCTGTAAATTTCAAAGTGTTTGAATCAATAATTACCAAGGTGCATTTTTTGTTTTTATTATATTTAAGACTTCCATCGACAGAGCTCGATAGCCTAATGGCTAGACCGTTGGGTTCCAAGCGCGTGGTACTGGGTTCGAGTCCCGGCCGGAACGAAAATCTTCCATGAATATATTTCTCTTCTAATTTGAAGATTCTTTTTTTTTTCAATTTCTTCCTTTTGCAAATATGGATTATTTATGTACGGAAGAAAATTCTGAGTCAGTTTAATCATTCGACCTTTAGATTTCAAAGATTTTAGATCAATAATTACTAAGGTGCATTTTTGTTTTTATTATAATTAAGACACCGATCAACAGAGATCCGATAGTATATTGGCGAGAGCGTTGGGCTTCCATGAGTGTCGCCCTGGGTTCAAATCCCAGCCGGAAAGGAAATCTTAAATGCAAATATTTTTTTCTAATTTTATAATTCTTTTTTTTTTATTTTTCCCTTTTGCAAAGTCAGTCAGTCAGTCTGACAGTCAATCAGTCAAGCACTCAGTCATTCAGTCTCAGTCAGTCAGTCCAGTCCGTCAGTCACTCAGTCAGTCAGTTAGTCCTTCAGCCAGTCAGTCAAGCAGTCAGTCATTTAGTCTCAGTCAGTCAGTCATTCAGTCAGTCAGTCAGTCAGGCAGTCAGTCAGTCAGTCAGTCGGTCAGTCCTGTGCAGTCAGTTAGTCACTAAAGCAGTCAGTCAGTCTCAGTCAGTCAGTCAGTCAGTCAGTCCAGTCCAGTCTCAGTCAGTCAGTCAGTCAGTCTCGGTCAGTCAGTCAGTCAGTCATTCAGTCAGTCAGTCAGTCATTCAGTCAGTCAGTCAGTCAGGCAGTCAGTCAGTCGGTCAGCCTTATTCAGTCAGTCTGTCAGTCATCCTTATTCAGTCAGTCTGTCAGTCAGTCAGTCGGTCAGTCCTGTCCAGTCAGTTAGTCAGTCAAGCAGTCAGTCAGGTAGTCAAGCAGTCAGTCAGTCAGTGTCAGTCAGTCATTTAGTCATTCAGTCAGTCAGTGAAATAGCCAGTCAGAGAGTCAAGCAGTCAGTCAGTCAGTCTCAGTCAGTCAGTTAGTCAGTCAGTCAGTCAGTCAGTCAGTCAGTCCAGTCTCAGTCAGTCAGGCAGTTAGTCAGTCAGTCTCGGTCAGTCAGTGAGTCAGTCAGTCAGTATCAGTCAGTCAGTGAGTCAGTCTGTCAGTCAGGCAGTATCAGTCAGGCAGTAAGACTCCGCTCGACAGAACTCCGATAGCCTAATGGCTAGACCGCTGGTCTTCCAAGCGAGTGGCCTGGGTTCGAGTCCCAGCCGGAGCGAATATCTTCAATGTATAAATTTCTTTTCTAATTTAAAAACTCTTTTTTTTTTCAATTTCTTTCCTTTGCAATTATTGATTATTTATGTAGGGAAGAAAATTCTGAGTCAGTTTAATTTTTCGACACGAAGATTTCAAAGTGTTTAAATAAACAATTACCAAGGTGCATTTTTTGTTTTTATTATATTTAAAACTCCCACCGACAGAGCTCCCATAGACTAATGGCTAGAGTGTTAGGCTTCCAAGCGAGTGGCCCTGGGTTCGAGTCCCAGCCTGAACGAAAATCTTCAATGTATACTTTTAGTTTCTAATTTGAAATTTCTTCTTCTTTTTTTTTTAATTTTTCTCTTTTGCGAATATTGATTATTTATGTAGGGAGAAAAATTCTGAGTCAGTTTAATTATTCGACCTGTAAATTTCAAAGTGTTTGAATCAATAATTACCAAGGTGCATTTTTTGTTTTTATTATATTTAAGACTTCCATCGACAGAGCTCCGATAGCCTAATGGCTAGACCGTTTGGTTCCAAGCGCGTGGTACTGGGTTCGAGTCCCGGCCGGAACGAAAATCTTCCATGTATATATTTCTCTTCTAATTTGAAGATTCTTTTTTTTTTCAATTTCTTTCTTTTGCAAATATGGATTATTTATGTACGGAAGAAAATTCTGAGTCAGTTTAATCATTCGACCTTTAGATTTCAAAGATTTTAGATCAATAATTACTAAGGTGCATTTTTTGTTTTTATTATAATTAAGACACCGATCAACAGAGATCCGATAGTATATTGGCGAGAGCGTTGGGCTTCCATGAGTGTCGCCCTGGGTTCAAATCCCAGCCGGAAAGGAAATCTTAAATGCAAATATTTTTTTCTAATTTTATAATTCTTTTTTTTTTATTTTTCCCTTTTGCGAAGTCAGTCAGTCAGTCTGACAGTCAATCAGTCAAGCACTCAGTCATTCAGTCTCAGTCAGTCAGTCCAGTCAGTCAGTCACTCAGTCAGTCAGTCAGTCCTTCAGCCAGTCAGTCAAGCAGTCAGTCATTTAGTCTCAGTCAGTCAGTCATTCAGTCAGTCAGTCAGTCAGGACGTCACTCAGTCAGTCAGTCGGTCAGTCCTGTGCAGTCAGTTAGTCACTAAAGCAGTCAGCAGTCTCAGTCAGTCAGTCAGTCAGTCAGTCCAGTCCAGTCTCAGTCAGTCAGTCAGTCAGTCTCGGTCAGTCAGTCAGTCAGTCATTCAGTCAGTCAGGCAGTCAGTCAGTCGGTCAGCCTTATTCAGTCAGTCTGTCAGTCAGTCAGTCAGTCAGCCTTATTCAGTCAGTCTGTCAGTCATCCTTATTCAGTCAGTCTGTCAGTCAGTCAGTCGGTCAGTCCTGTCCAGTCAGTTAGTCAGTCAAGCAGTCAGTCAGGTAGTCAAGCAGTCAGTCAGTCAGTGTCAGTCAGTCATTTAGCATTCAGTCAGTCAGTGAAATAGCCAGTCAGAGAGTCAAGCAGTCAGTCAGTCAGTCTCAGTCAAGCAGTCAGTCAGTCAGTCAGTCAGTCAGTCAGTCACTCCAGTCTCAGTCAGTCAGGCAGTTAGTCAGTCAGTCTCGGTCAGTTAGTGAGTCAGTCAGTCAGTATCAGTCAGTCAGTGAGTCAGTCTGTGAGTCAACAGTATCAGTCAGGCAGTAAGACTCCGCTCGACAGAACTCCGATAGCCTAATGGCTAGACCGCTGGTCTTCCAAGCGAGTGGCCTGGGTTCGAGTCCCAGCCGGAGCGAATATCTTCAATGTATATATTTCTTTTCTAATTTGAAAATTCTTTTTTTTTTCTATTTCTTTCCTTTGCAATTATTGATTATTTATGTAGGGAAGAAAATTCTGAGTCAGTTTAATTTTTCGACACAAAGATTTCAAAGTGTTTAAATAAACAATTACCAAGGGGCATTTTTTGTTTTTATTATATTTAAAAATCCCACCGACAGAGCTCCCATAGACTAATGGCTAGAGTGTTAGGCTTCCAAGCAAGTGGCCCTGGGTTCGAGTCCCAGCCTGAACGAAAATCTTCAATGTATACTTTTAGTTTCTAATTTGAAACTTTTTCTTCTTTTTTTTTTATTTTTTCTCTTTTGCGAATATTGATTATTTATGTAGGGAGAAAAATTCTGAGTCAGTTTAATTATTCGACCTGTAAATTTCAAAGTGTTTGAATCAATAATTACCAAGGTGCATTTTTTGTTTTTATTATATTTAAGACTTCCATCGATAGAGCTCCGATAGCCTAATGGCTAGACCGTTGGGTTCCAAGCGCGTGGTACTGGGTTCGAGTCCCGGCCGGAACGAAAATCTTCCATGTATATATTTCTCTTCTAATTTGAAGATTCTTTTTTTTTCAATTTCTTTCTTTTGCAAATATGGATTATTTATGTACGGAAGAAAATTCTGTGTCAGTTTAATCATTCGACCTTTAGATTTCAAAAATTTTAGATCAATAATTACTAAGGTGCATTTTTTGTTTTTATTATAATTAAGACACCGATCAACAGAGATCCGATAGTATATTGGCGAGAGCGTTGGGCTTCCATGAGTGTCGCCCTGGGTTCAAATCCCAGCCGGAAAGGAAATCTTAAATGCAAATATTTTTTTCTAATTTTATAATTCTTTTTTTTTATTTTTCCCTTTTGCGAAGTCAGTCAGTCAGTCTGACAGTCAATCAGTCAAGCACTCAGTCATTCAGTCTCAGTCAGTCAGTCCAGTCAGTCAGTCACTCAGTCAGTCAGTTAGTCCTTCAGCCAGTCAGTCAAGCAGTCAGTCATTTAGTCTCAGTCAGTCAGTCATTCAGTCAGTCAGTCAGTCAGGCAGTCAGTCAGTCAGTCAGTCGGTCAGTCCTGTCCAGTCAGTTAGTCAGTCAAGCAGTCAGTCAGGTAGTCAAGCAGTCAGTCAGTCAGTGTCAGTCAGTCATTTAGTCATTCAGTCAGTCAGTGAAATAGCCAGTCAGAGAGTCAAGCAGTCAGTCAGTCAGTCTCAGTCAGTCAGTCATTCAGTCAGTCAGTCAGTCAGGCAGTCAGTCAGTCAGTCAGTCGGTCAGTCCTGTGCAGTCAGTTAGTCACTAAAGCAGTCAGTCAGTCTCAGTCAGTCAGTCAGTCCAGTCCAGTCTCAGTCAGTCAGTCAGTCAGTCTCGGTCAGTCAGTCAGACAGTCATTCAGTCAGTCAGTCAGTCAGGCAGTCAGTCAGTCGGTCAGGCAGTCAGTCAGTCGGTCAGCCTTATTCAGTCAGTCTGTCAGTCATCCTTATTCAGTCAGTCTGTCAGTCAGTCAGTCGGTCAGTCCTGTCCAGTCAGTTAGTCAGTCAAGCAGTCAGTCAGGTAGTCAAGCAGTCAGTCAGTCAGTGTCAGTCAGTCATTTAGTCATTCAGTCAGTCAGTGAAATAGCCAGTCAGAGAGTCAAGCAGTCAGTCAGTCAGTCTCAGTCAGTCAGTCAGTCAGTCCAGTCTCAGTCAGTCAGGCAGTTAGTCAGTCAGTCTCGGTCAGTCAGTGAGTCAGTCAGTCAGTATCAGTCAGTCAGTGAGTCAGTCTGTCAGTCAGGCAGTATCAGTCAGGCAGTAAGACTCCGCTCGACAGAACTCCGATAGCCTAATGGCTAGACCGCTGGTCTTCCAAGCGAGTGGCCTGGGTTCGAGTCCCAGCCGGAGCGAATATCTTCAATGTATATATTTCTTTTCTAATTTGAAAATTCTTTTTTTTTTCAATTTCTTTCCTTTGCAATTATTGATTATTTATGTAGGGAAGAAAATTCTGAGTCAGTTTAATTTTTCGACACGAAGATTTTAAAGTGTTTAAATAAACTATTACCAAGGTGCATTTTTTGTTTTTATTATATGTAAAACTCCCACCGACAGAGCTCCCACAGACTAATGGCTAGAGTGTTAGGCTTCCATGCGAGTGGCCCTGGGTTCGAGGCCCAGCCTGAACGAAAATCTTCAAAGTATACTTTTAGTTTCTAATTTGAAATTTCTTCTTCTTTTTTTTTAATTTTTCTCTTTTGCGAATATTGATTATTTATGTAGGGAGAAAAATTCTGAGTCAGTTTAATTATTCGACCTGTAAATTTCAAAGTGTTTGAATCAATAATTACCAAGGTGCATTTTTTGTTTTTATTATATTTAAGACTTCCATCGACAGAGCTCCGATAGCCTAATGGCTAGACCGTTGGGTTCCAAACGCGTGGTACTGGGTTCGAGTCCCGGCCGGAACGAAAATCTTCCATGTATATATTTCTCTTCTAATTTGAAGATTCTTTTTTTTTTTTTCAATTTCTTTCTTTTGCAAATATGGATTATTTATGTACGGAAGAAAATTCTGAGTCAGTTTAATCATTCGACCTTTAGATTTCAAAGATTTTAGATCAATAATTACTAAGGTGCATTTTTTGTTTTTATTATAATTAAGACAGCGATCAACAGAGATCCGATAGTATATTGGCGAGAGCGTTGGGCTTCCATGAGTGTCGCCCTGGGTTCAAATCCCAGCCGGAAAGGAAATCTTAAATGCAAATATTTTTTTCTAATTTTATAATTCTTTTTTTTTATTTTTCCCTTTTGCGAAGTCAGTCAGTCAGTCTGACAGTCAATCAGTCAAGCACTCAGTCATTCAGTCTCAGTCAGTCAGTCCAGTCAGTCAGTCACTCAGTCAGTCAGTTAGTCCTTCAGCCAGTCAGTCAAGCAGTCAGTCATTTAGTCTCAGTCAGTCAGTCATTCAGTCAGTCAGTCAGTCAGGCAGTCAGTCAGTCAGTCAGTCGGTCACTCCTGTGCAGTCAGTTAGTCACTAAAGCAGTCAGTCAGTCTCAGTCAGTCAGTCAGTCAGTCAGTCCAGTCCAGTCTCAGTCAGTCAGTCAGTCAGTCTCGGTCAGTCAGTCAGACAGTCATTCAGTCAGTCAGTCAGTCAGGCAGTCAGTCAGTCGGTCAGCCTTATTCAGTCAGTCTGTCAGTCAGTCAGTCAGTCAGCCTTATTCAGTCAGTCTGTCAGTCCTCCTTATTCAGTCAGTCTGTCAGTCAGTCAGTCGGTCAGTCCTGTCCAGTCAGTTAGTCAGTCAAGCAGTCTGTCAGGTAGTCAAGCAGTCAGTCAGTCAGTGTCAGTCAGTCATTTAGTCATTCAGTCAGTCAGTGAAATAGCCAGTCAGAGAGTCAAGCAGTCAGTCAGTCAGTCTCAGTCAGTCAGTGAAATAGCCAGTCAGAGAGTCAAGCAGTCAGTCAGTCAGTCTCAGTCAGTCAGTTAGTCAGTCAGTCAGTCAGTCAGTCAGTCAGTCAGTCCAGTCTCAG
Source organism: Uloborus diversus (assembly GCF_026930045.1). Taxonomy (NCBI): domain Eukaryota; kingdom Metazoa; phylum Arthropoda; class Arachnida; order Araneae; family Uloboridae; genus Uloborus; species Uloborus diversus. Next base: position 186,418 of record NW_026558087.1, on the reverse strand, counting down.
TCAGTCAGGCAGTTAGTCAGTCAGTCTCGGTCAGTCAGTGAGTCAGTCAGTCAGTATCAGTCAGTCAGTGAGTCAGTCTGTCAGTCAGGCAGTATCAGTCAGGCAGTAAGACTCCGCTCGACAGAACTCCGATAGCCTAATGGCTAGACCGCTGGTCTTCCAAGCGAGTGGCCTGGGTTCGAGTCCCAGCCGGAGCGAATATCTTCAATGTATATATTTCTTTTCTAATTTGAAAATTCTTTTTTTTTCAATTTCTTTCCTTTGCAATTATTGATTATTTATGTAGGGAAGAAAATTCTGAGTCAGTTTAATTTTTCGACACGAAGATTTCAAAGTGTTTAAATAAACAATTACCAAGGTGCATTTTTTGTTTTTATTATATTTAAAACTCCCACCGACAGAGCTCCCATAGACTAATGGCTAGAGTGTTAGGCTTCCAAGCGAGTGGCCCTGGGTTCGAGTCCCAGCCTGAACGAAAATCTTCAATGTATACTTTTAGTTTCTAATTTGAAATTTCTTCTTATTTTTTTTTTTAATTTTTCTCTTTTGCGAATATTGATTATTTATGTAGGGAGAAAAATTCTGAGTCAGTTTAATTATTCGACCTGTAAATTTCAAAGTGTTTGAATCAATAATTACCAAGGTGCATTTTTTGTTTTTATTATATTTAAGACTTTCATCGACAGAGCTCCGATAGCCTAATGGCTAGACCGTTGGGTTCCAAGCGCGTGGTACTGGGTTCGAGTCCCGGCCGGAACGAAAATCTTCCATGTATATATTTCTCTTCTAATTTGAAGATTCTTTTTTTTTTTTTTCAATTTCTTTCTTTTGCAAATATGGATTATTTATGTACGGAAGAAAATTCTGAGTCAGTTTAATCATTCGACCTTTAGATTTCAAAGATTTTAGATCAATAATTACTAAGGTGCATTTTTTGTTTTTATTATAATTAAGACACCGATCAACAGAGATCCGATAGTATATTGGCGAGAGCGTTGGCCTTCCATGAGTGTCGCCCTGGGTTCAAATCCCAGCCGGAAAGGAAATCTTAAATGCAAATATTTTTTTCTAATTTTATAATTCTTTTTTTTTTATTTTTCCCTTTTGCGAAGTCAGTCAGTCAGTCTGACAGTCAATCAGTCAAGCACTCAGTCATTCAGTCTCAGTCAGTCAGTCCAGTCAGTCAGTCACTCAGTCAGTCAGTTAGTCCTTCAGCCAGTCAGTCAAGCAGTCAGTCATTTAGTCTCAGTCAGTCAGTCATTCAGTCAGTCAGTCAGTCAGGCAGTCAGTCAGTCAGTCAGTCGGTCAGTCCTGTGCAGTCAGTTAGTCACTAAAGCAGTCAGTCAGTCTCAGTCAGTCAGTCAGTCAGTCAGTCCAGTCCAGTCTCAGTCAGTCAGTCAGTCAGTCTCGGTCAGTCAGTCAGTCAGTCATTCAGTCAGTCAGTCAGTCAGGCAGTCAGTCAGTCGGTCAGCCTTATTCAGTCAGTCTGTCAGTCAGTCAGTCAGTCAGCCTTATTCAGTCAGTCTGTCAGTCATCCTTATTCAGTCAGTCTGCCAGTCAGTCAGTCGGTCAGTCCTGTCCAGTCAGTTAGTCAGTCAAGCAGTCAGTCAGTCAGTCTCAGTCAGTCAGTTAGTCAGTCAGTCAGTCAGTCAGTCAGTCAGTCCAGTCTCAGTCAGTCAGGCAGTTAGTCAGTCAGTATCAGTCAGTCAGTGAGTCAGTCTGTCAGTCAGGTAGTATCAGTCAGGCAGTAAGACTCCGCTCGACAGTACTCCGATAGCCTAATGGCTAGACCGCTGGTCTTCCAAGCGAGTGGCCTGGGTTCGAGTCCCAGCCGGAGCGAATATCTTCAATGTATATATTTCTTTTCTAATTTGAAAATTCTTTTTTTTTTCGATTTCTTTCCTTTGCAATTATTGATTATTTATGTAGGGAAGAAAATTCTGAGTCAGTTTAATTTTTCGACACGAAGATTTCAAAGTGTTTAAATAAACAATTACCAAGGTGCATTTTTTGTTTTTATTATATTTAAAACTCCCACCGACAGAGCTCCCATAGACTAATGGCTAGAGTGTTAGGCTTCCAAGCGAGTGGCCCTGGGTTCGAGTCCCAGCCTGAACGAAAATCTTCAATGTATACTTTTAGTTTCTAATTTGAAATTTCTTCTTCTTTTTTTTTAATTTTTCTCTTTTGCGAATATTGATTATTTATGTAGGGAGAAAAATTCTGAGTCAGTTTAATTATTCTACCTGTAAATTTAAAGTGTTTGAATCAATAATTACCAAGGTGCATTTTTTGTTTTTATTATATTTAAGACTTCCATCGACAGAGCTCCGATATCCTAATGGCTAGACCGTTGGGTTCCAAGCGCGTGGTACTGGGTTCGAGTCCCGGCCGAATCGAAAATCTTCCATGTATATATTTCTCTTCTAATTTGAAGATTCTTTTTTTTTCAATTTCTTTCTTTTGCAAATATGGATTATTTATGTACGGAAGAAAATTCTGAGTCAGTTTAATCATTCGACCCTTAGATTTCAAAGATTTTAGATCAATAATTACTAAGGTGCATTTTTTTTTTTATTATAATTAAGACACCGATCAACAGATATCCGATAGTATATTGGCGAGAGCGTTGGGCTTCCATGAGTGTCGCCCTGGGTTCAAATCCCAGCCGGAAAGGAAATCTTAAATGCAAATATTTTTTTCTAATTTTATAATTCTTTTTTTTTTATTTTTCCCTTTTGCGAAGTCAGTCAGTCAGTCTGACAGTCAATCAGTCAAGCACTCAGTCATTCAGTCTCAGTCAGTCAGTCCAGTCAGTCAGTCACTCAGTCAGTCAGTTAGTCCTTCAGCCAGTCAGTCAAGCAGTCAGTCATTTAGTCTCAGTCAGTCAGTCATTCAGTCAGTTAGTCACTAAAGCAGTCAGTCAGTCTCAGTCAGTCAGTCAGTCAGTCAGTCCAGTCCAGTCTCAGTCAGTCAGTCAGTCAGTCTCGGTCAGTCAGTCAGTCAGGCAGTCAGTCAGTCGGTCAGCCTTATTCAGTCAGTCTGTCAGTCAGTCAGTCAGTCAGCCTTATTCAGTCAGTCTGTCAGTCATCCTTATTCAGTCAGTCTGTCAGTCAGTCAGTCGGTCAGTCCTGTCCAGTCAGTTAGTCAGTCAAGCAGTCAGTCAGGTAGTTTAGCAGTCAGTCAGTCAGTGTCAGTCAGTCATTTAGTCATTCAGTCAGTCAGTGAAATAGCCAGTCAGAGAGTCAAGCAGTCAGTTAGTCAGTCTCAGTCAGTCAGTTAGTCAGTCAGTCAGTCAGTCAGTCAGTCAGTCCAGTCTCAGTCAGTCAGGCAGTTAGTCAGTCAGTCTCGGTCAGTCAGTGAGTCAGTCAGTCAGTATCAGTCAGTCAGTGAGTCAGTCTGTCAGTCAGGCAGTATCAGTCAGGCAGTAAGACTCCGCTCGACAGAACTCCGATAGCCTAATGGCTAGACCGCTGGTCTTCCAAGCGAGTGGCCTGGGTTCGAGTCCCAGCCGGAGCGAATATCTCTAATGTATATATTTCTTTTCTAATTTGAAAATTCTTTTTTTTTTTTCAATTTCTTTCCTTTGCAATTATTGATTATTTATGTAGGGAAAAAAATTCTGAGTCAGTTTAATTTTTCGACACGAAGGTTTCAAAGTGTTTAAATAAACAATTACCAAGGTGCATTTTTTGTTTTTATTATATTTAAAACGCCCACCGACAGAGCTCCCATAGTCTAATGGCTAGAGTGTTAGGCTTCCAAGCGAGTGGCCCTGGGTTCGAGTCCCAGCCTGAACGAAAATCTTCAATGTATACTTTTAGTTTCTAATTTGAAATTTCTTCTTCTTTTTTTTTAATTTTTCTCTTTTGCGAATATTGATTATTTATGTAGGGAGAAAAATTCTGAGTCAGTTTAATTATTCTACCTGTAAATTTAAAGTGTTTGAATCAATAATTACCAAGGTGCATTTTTTGTTTTTATTATATTTAAGACTTCCATCGACAGAGCTCCGATATCCTAATGGCTAGACCGTTGGGTTCCAAGCGCGTGGTACTGGGTTCGAGTCCCGGCCGAATCGAAAATCTTCCATGTATATATTTCTCTTCTAATTTGAAGATTCTTTTTTTTTTCAATTTCTTTCTTTTGCAAATATGGATTATTTATGTACGGAAGAAAATTCTGAGTCAGTTTAATCATTCGACCTTTAGATTTCAAAGATTTTAGATCAATAATTACTAAGGTGCATTTTTTGTTTTTATTATAATTAAGACACCGATCAACAGAGATCCGATAGTATATTGGCGAGAGCGTTGGGCTTCCATGAGTGTCGCCCTGGGTTCAAATCCCAGCCGGAAAGGAAATCTTAAATGCAAATATTTTTTTCTAATTTTATAATTCTTTTTTTTTTTATTTTTCCCTTTTGCGAAGTCAGTCAGTCAGTCTGACAGTCAATCAGTCAAGCACTCAGTCATTCAGTCTCAGTCAGTCAGTCCAGTCAGTCAGTCACTCAGTCAGTCAGTTAGTCCTTCAGCCAGTCAGTCAAGCAGTCAGTCATTTAGTCTCAGTCAGTCAGTCATTCAGTCAGTCAGTCAGTCAGGCAGTCAGTCAGTCGGTCAGCCTTATTCAGTCAGTCTGTCAGTCAGTCAGTCAGTCAGCCTTATTCAGTCAGTCTGTCAGTCATCCTTATTCAGTCAGTCTGTCAGTCAGTCAGTCGGTCAGTCCTGTCCAGTCAGTTAGTCAGTCAAGCAGTCAGTCAAGTAGTCAAGCAGTCAGTCAGTCAGTGTCAGTCAGTCATTTAGTCATTCAGTCAGTCAGTGAAATAGCCAGTCAGAGAGTCAAGCAGTCAGTCAGTCAGTCTCAGTCAGTCAGTTAGTCAGTCAGTCAGTCAGTCAGTCAGTCAGTCCAGTCTCAGTCAGTCAGTCAGTCCAGTCTCAGTCAGTCAGGCAGTTAGTCAGTCAGTCTCGGTCAGTCAGTGAGTCAGTCAGTCAGTATCAGTCAGTCAGTGAGTCAGTCTGTCAGTCAGGCAGTATCAGTCAGGCAGTAAGACTCCGTTCGACAGTACTCCGATAGCCTAATGGCTAGACCGCTGGTCTTCCAAGCGAGTGGCCTGGGTTCGAGTCCCAGCCGGAGCGAATATCTTCAATGTATATATTTCTTTTCTAATTTGAAAATTCTTTTTTTTTCAATTTCTTTCCTTTGCAATTATTGATTATTTATGTAGGGAAGAAAATTCTGAGTCAGTTTAATTTTTCGACACGAAGATTTCAAAGTGTTTAAATAAACAATTACCAAGGTGCATTTTTTGTTTTTATTATATTTAAAACTCCCACCGACAGAGCTCCCATAGACTAATGGCTAGAGTGTTAGGCTTCCAAGCGAGTGGCCCTGGGTTCGAGTCCCAGCCTGAACGAAAATCTTCAATGTATACTTTTAGTTTCTAATTTGAAATTTCTTCTTCTTTTTTTTTATTTTTTCTCTTTTGCGAATATTGATTATTTATGTAGGGAGAAAAATTCTGAGTCAGTTTAATTATTCGACCTGTAAATTTAAAGTGTTTGAATCAATAATTACCAAGGTGCATTTTTTGTTTTTATTATATTTAAGACTTCCATCGACAGAGCTCCGATAGCCTAATGGCTAGACCGTTGGGTTCCAAGCGCGTGGTACTGGGTTCGAGTCCCGGCCGAATCGAAAATCTTCCATGTATATATTTCTCTTCTAATTTGAAGATTATTTTTTTTTTTCAATTTCTTTCTTTTGCAAATATGGATTATTTATGTACGGAAGAAAATTCTGAGTCAGTTTAATCATTCGACCTTTAGATTTCAAAGATTTTAGATCAATAATTACTAAGGTGCATTTTTTGTTTTTATTATAATTAAGACACCGATCAACAGAGATCCGATAGTATATTGGCGAGAGCGTTGGGCTTCCATGAGTGTCGCCCTGGGTTCAAATCCCAGCCGGAAAGGAAATCTTAAATGCAAATATTTTTTTCTAATTTTATAATTCTTTTTTTTTATTTTTCCCTTTTGCGAAGTCAGTCAGTCAGTCTGACAGTCAATCAGTCAAGCACTCAGTCATTCAGTCTCAGTCAGTCAGTCCAGTCAGTCAGTCACTCAGTCAGTCAGTTAGTCCTTCAGCCAGTCAGTCAAGCAGTCAGTCATTTAGTCTCAGTCAGTCAGTCATTCAGTCAGTCAGTCAGTCAGGCAGTCAGTCAGTCGGTCAGCCTTATTCAGTCAGTCTGTCAGTCAGTCAGTCAGTCAGCCTTATTCAGTCAGTCTGTCAGTCATCCTTATTCAGTCAGTCTGTCAGTCAGTCAGTCGGTCAGTCCTGTCCAGTCAGTTAGTCAGTCAAGCAGTCAGTCAAGTAGTCAAGCAGTCAGTCAGTCAGTGTCAGTCAGTCATTTAGTCATTCAGTCAGTCAGTGAAATAGCCAGTCAGAGAGTCAAGCAGTCAGTCAGTCAGTCTCAGTCAGTCAGTCAGTCAGTCCAGTCTCAGTCAGTCAGTCAGTCCAGTCTCAGTCAGTCAGTCAGTCAGTCTCGGTCAGTCAGTGAGTCAGTCAGTCAGTATCAGTCAGTCAGTGAGTCAGTCTGTCAGTCAGGCAGTATCAGTCAGGCAGTAAGACTCCGTTCGACAGTACTCCGATAGCCTAATGGCTAGACCGCTGGTCTTCCAAGCGAGTGGCCTGGGTTCGAGTCCCAGCCGGAGCGAATATCTTCAATGTAAATATTTCTTTTCTAATTTGAAAATTCTTTTTTTTTTCAATTTCTTTCCTTTGCAATTATTGATTATTTATGTAGGGAAGAAAATTCTGAGTCAGTTTAATTTTTCGACACGAAGATTTCAAAGTGTTTAAATAAACAATTACCAAGGTGCATTTTTTTTTTTATTATATTTAAAACTCCCACCGACAGAGCTCCCATAGACTAATGGCTAGAGTGTTAGGCTTCCAAGCGAGTGGCCCTGGGTTCGAGTCCCAGCCTGAACGAAAATCTTCAATGTATACTTTTAGTTTCTAATTTGAAATTTCTTCTTCTTTTTTTTTAATTTTTCTCTTTTGCGAATATTGATTATTTATGTAGGGGGAAAAATTCTGAGTCAGTTTAATTATTCGACCTGTAAATTTAAAGTGTTTGAATCAATAATTACCAAGGTGCATTTTTTGTTTTTATTATATTTAAGACTTCCATCGACAGAGCTCCGATAGCCTAATGGCTAGACCGTTGGGTTCCAAGCGCGTGGTACTGGGTTCGAGTCCCGGCCGAATCGAAAATCTTCCATGTATATATTTCTCATCTAATTTGAAGATTCTTTTTTTTTTTTCAATTTCTTTCTTTTGCAAATATGGATTATTTATGTACGGAAGAAAATTCTGAGTCAGTTTAATCATTCGACCTTTAGATTTCAAAGATTTTAGATCAATAATTACTAAGGTGCATTTTTTGTTTTTATTATAATTAAGACACCGATCAACAGATATCCGATAGTATATTGGCGAGAGCGTTGGGCTTCCATGAGTGTCGCCCTGGGTTCAAATCCCAGCCGGAAAGGAAATCTTAAATGCAAATATTTTTTTCTAATTTTATAATTCTTTTTTTTTTTTATTTTTCCCTTTTGCGAAGTCAGTCAGTCAGTCTGACAGTCAATCAGTCAAGCACTCAGTCATTCAGTCTCAGTCAGTCAGTCCAGTCAGTCAGTCACTCAGTCAGTCAGTTAGTCCTTCAGCCAGTCAGTCAAGCAGTCAGTCATTTAGTCTCAGTCAGTCAGTCATTCAGTCAGTTAGTCACTAAAGCAGTCAGTCAGTCTCAGTCAGTCAGTCAGTCAGTCAGTCCAGTCCAGTCTCAGTCAGTCAGTCAGTCAGTCTCGGTCAGTCAGTCAGTCAGGCAGTCAGTCAGTCGGTCAGCCTTATTCAGTCAGTCTGTCAGTCAGTCAGTCAGTCAGCCTTATTCAGTCAGTCTGTCAGTCATCCTTATTCAGTCAGTCTGTCAGTCAGTCAGTCGGTCAGTCCTGTCCAGTCAGTTAGTCAGTCAAGCAGTCAGTCAGGTAGTTTAGCAGTCAGTCAGTCAGTGTCAGTCAGTCATTTAGTCATTCAGTCAGTCAGTGAAATAGCCAGTCAGAGAGTCAAGCAGTCAGTTAGTCAGTCTCAGTCAGTCAGTTAGTCAGTCAGTCAGTCAGTCAGTCAGTCAGTCCAGTCTCAGTCAGTCAGGCAGTTAGTCAGTCAGTCTCGGTCAGTCAGTGAGTCAGTCAGTCAGTCCAGTCAGTCAGTCACTCAGTCAGTCAGTTAGTCCTTCAGCCAGTCAGTCAAGCAGTCAGTCATTTAGTCTCAGTCAGTCAGTCATTCAGTCAGTCAGTCAGTCAGGCAGTCAGTCAGTCAGTCAGTCGGTCAGTCCTGTGCAGTCAGTTAGTCACTAAAGCAGTCAGTCAGTCTCAGTCAGTCAGTCAGTCAGTCAGTCCAGTCAAGTCTCAGTCAGTCAGTCAGTCTCGGTCAGTCAGTCAGTCAGTCATTCAGTCAGTCAGTCGGTCAGCCTTATTCAGTCAGTCGGTCAGCCTTATTCAGTCAGTCTGTCAGTCAGTCAGTCAGTCAGCCTTATTCAGTCAGTCTGTCAGTCATCCTTATTCAGTCAGTCAGTCGGTCAGTCCTGTCCAGTCAGTTAGTCAGTCAAGCAGTCAGTCAGGTAGTCAAGCAGTCAGTCAGTCAGTGTCAGTCAGTCATTTAGTCATTCAGTCAGTCAGTGAAATAGCCAGTCAGAGAGTCAAGCAGTCAGTCAGTCAGTCTCAGTCAGTCAGTTAGTCAGTCAGTCAGTCAGTCAGTCACTCAGTCCAGTCTCAGTCAGTCAGGCAGTTAGTCAGTCAGTCTCGGTCAGTCAGTGAGTCAGTCAGTGAGTATCAGTCAGTCAGTGAGTCAGTCTGTCAGTCAGGCAGTATCAGTCAGGCAGTAAGACTCCGCTCGACAGAACTCCGATAGCCTAATGGCTAGACCGTTGGGTTCCAAGCGCGTGGTACTGGGTTCGAGTCCCGGCCGGAACGAAAATCTTCCATGTATATATTTCTCTTCTAATTTGAAGATTCTTTTTTTTTCAATTTCTTTCTTTTGAAAATATGGATTATTTATGTACGGAAGAAAATTCTGAGTCAGTTTAATCATTCGACCTTTAGATTTCAAAGATTTTAGATCAATAATTACTAAGGTGCATTTTTTGTTTTTATTATAATTAAGACACCGATCAACAGAGATCCGATAGTATATTGGCGAGAGCGTTGGGCTTCCATGAGTGTCGCCCTGGGTTCAAATCCCAGCCGGAAAAGAAAATCTTAAATGCAAATATTTTTTTCTAATTTTATAATTCTTTTTTTTTATTTTTCCCTTTTGCGAAGTCAGTCAGTCAGTCTGACAGTCAATCAGTCAAGCACTCAGTCATTCAGTCTCAGTCAGTCAGTCCAGTCAGTCAGTCACTCAGTCAGTCAGTTAGTCCTTCAGCCAGTCAGTCAAGCAGTCAGTCATTTAGTCTCAGTCAGTCAGTCATTCAGTCAGTCAGTCAGTCAGGCAGTCAGTCAGTCAGTCAGTCGGTCAGTCCTGTGCAGTCAGTTAGTCACTAAAGCAGTCAGTCAGTCTCAGTCAGTCAGTCAGTCAGTCAGTCCAGTCCAGTCTCAGTCAGTCAGTCAGTCAGTCTCGGTCAGTCAGTCAGTCAGTCATTCAGTCAGTCAGTCAGTCAGGCAGTCAGTCAGTCGGTCAGCCTTATTCAGTCAGTCTGTCAGTCAGTCAGTCAGTCAGCCTTATTCAGTCAGTCTGTCAGTCATCCTTATTCAGTCAGTCAGTCGGTCAGTCCTGTCCAGTCAGTTAGTCACTAAAGCAGTCAGTCAGTCTCAGTCAGTCAGTCAGTCAGTCAGTCCAGTCCAGTCTCAGTCAGTCAGTCAGTCAGTCTCGGTCAGTCAGTCAGTCAGTCATTCAGTCAGTCAGTCTGTCAGTCATCCTTATTCAGTCAGTCAGTCGGTTAGTCCTGTCCAGTCAGTTAGTCAGTCAAGCAGTCAGTCAGGTAGTCAAGCAGTCAGTCAGTCAGTGTCAGTCAGTCATTTAGTCATTCAGTCAGTCAGTGAAATAGCCAGTCAGAGAGTCAAGCAGTCAGTCAGTCAGTCTCAGTCAGTCAGTTAGTCAGGCAGTTAGTCAGTCAGTCTCGGTCAGTCAGTGAGTCAGTCAGTCAGTATCAGTCAGTCAGTGAGTCAGTCTGTCAGTCAGGCAGTATCAGTCAGGCAGTAAGACTCCGCTCGACAGAACTCCGATAGGCTAATGGCTAGACCGCTGGTCTTCCAAGCGAGTGGCTTGGGTTCGAGTCCCAGCCGGAGCGAATATCTTCAATGTATATATTTCTTTTCTAATTTGAAAATTCTTTTTTTTTTCAATTTCTTTCCTTTGCAATTATTGATTATTTATGTAGGGAAGAAAATTCTGAGTCAGTTTAATCATTCGTTCTTTAGATTTCAAAGATTTTAGATCAATAATTACTAAGGTGCATTTTTTGTTTTTATTATAATTAAGACACCGATCAACAGAGATCCGATAGTATATTGGCGAGAGCGTTGGGCTTCCGTGAGTGTCGCCCTGGGTTCAAATCCCAGCCGGAAAGGAAATCTTAAATGCAAATATTTTTTTCTAATTTTATAATTCATTTTTTTTTATTTTTCCCTTTTGCGAAGTCAGTCAGTCAGTCTGACAGTCAATCAGTCAACCACTCAGTCATTCAATCTCAGTCAGTCAGTCCAGTCAGTCAGTCACTCAGTCAGTCAGTTAGTCCTTCAGCCAGTCAGTCAAGCAGTCAGTCATTTAGTCTCAGTCAGTCAGTCATTCAGTCAGTCAGTCAGTCAGGCAGTCAGTCAGTCAGTCAGTCGGTCAGTCCTGTGCAGTCAGTTAGTCACTAAAGCAGTCAGTCAGTCTCAGTCAGTCAGTCAGTCAGTCAGTCCAGTCCAGTCTCAGTCAGTCAGTCTGTCAGTCTCGGTCAGTCAGTCAGTCAGTCATTCAGTCAGTCAGTCAGTCAGGCAGTCAGTCAGTCGGTCAGCCTTATTCAGTCAGTCTGTCAGTCAGTCAGTCAGTCTGTCAGTCATCCTTATTCAGTCAGTCTGTCAGTCAGTCAGTCGGTCAGTCCTGTCCAGTCAGTTAGTCAGTCAAGCAGTCAGTCAGGTAGTCAAGCAGTCAGTCAGTCAGTGTTAGTCAGTCATTTAGTCATTCAGTCAGTCAGAGAAATAGCCAGTCAGAGTGTCAAGCAGTCAGTCAGTCAGTCTCAGTCAGTCAGTTAGTCAGTCAGTCAGTCAGTCAGTCAGTCCAGTCTCAGTCAGTCAGGCAGTTAGTCAGTCAGTCTCGGTCAGTCAGTGAGTCAGTCAGTCAGTATCAGTCAGTCAGTGAGTCAGTCTGTCAGTCAGGCAGTATCAGTCAGGCAGTAAGACTCCGCTCGACAGAACTCCGATAGCCTAATGGCTAGACCGCTGGTCTTCAAAGCGAGTGGCCTGGGTTCGAGTCCCAGCCGGAGCGAATATTTTCAATGTATATATTTCTTTTCTAATTTGAAAATTCTTTTTTTTTTCAATTTCTTTCCTTTGCAATTATTGATTATTTATGTAGGGAAGAAAATTCTGAGTCAGTTTAATTTTTCGACACGAAGATTTCAAAGTGTTTAAATAAACAATTACCAAGGTGCATTTTTTGTTTTTATTATATTTAAAACTCCCACCGACAGAGCTCCCATAGAGACAGTCAATCAGTCAAGCACTCAGTCATTCAGTCTCAGTCAGTCAGTCCAGTCAGTCAGTCACTCAGTCAATCAGTTAGTCCTTCAGCCAGTCAGTCAAGCAGTCAGTCATTTAGTCTCAGTCAGTCAGTCATTCAGTCAGTCAGGCAGTCAGTCAGTCAGTCAGTCGGTCAGTCCTGTGCAGTCAGTTAGTCACTAAAGCAGTCAGTCAGTCTCAGTCAGTCAGTCAGTCAGTCAGTCCAGTCCAGTCTCAGTCAGTCAGTCAGTCAGTCTCGGTCAGTCAGTCAGTCAGTCATTCAGTCAGTCAGTCAGTCAGGCAGTCAGTCAGTCGGTCAGCCTTATTCAGTCAGTCTGTCAGTCAGTCAGTCAGTCAGCCTTATTCAGTCAGTCTGTCAGTCAGTCAGTCAGTCAGCCTTATTCAGTCAGTCTGTCAGTCATCCTTATTCAGTCAGTCAGTCAGTCAGTCAGTCGGTCAGTCCTGTCCAGTCAGTTAGTCAGTCAAGCAGTCAGTCAGGTAGTCAAGCAGTCAGTCAGTCAGTGTCAGTCAGTCATTTAGTCATTCAGTCAGTCAGTGAAATAGCCAGTCAGAGAGTCAAGCAGTCAGTCAGTCAGTCTCAGTCAGTCAGTTAGTCAGTCAGTCAGTATCAGTCAGTCAGTTAGTCAGTCTGTCAGTCAGGCAGTATCAGTCAGGCAGTAAGACTCCGCTCGACAGAACTCCGATAGCCTAATGGCTAGACCGCTGGTCTTCCAAGCGAGTGGCCTGGGTTCGAGTCCCAGCCGGAGCGAATATCTTCAATGTATATATTTCTTTTCTAATTTGAAAATTCTTTTTTTTTTCAATTTCTTTCCTTTGCAATTATTGATTATTTATGTAGGGAAGAAAATTCTGAGTCAGTTTAATCATTCGACCTTTAGATTTCAAAGATTTTAGATCAATAATTACTAAGGTGCATTTTTTGTTTTTATTATAATTAAGACACCGATCAACAGAGATCCGATAGTATATTGGCGAGAGCGTTGGGCTTCCGTGAGTGTCGCCCTGGGTTCAAATCCCAGCCGGAAAGGAAATCTTAAATGCAAATATTTTTTTCTAATTTTATAATTCATTTTTTTTATTTTTCCCTTTTGCGAAGTCAGTCAGTCAGTCTGACAGTCAATCAGTCAAGCACTCAGTCATTCAGTCTCAGTCAGTCAGTCCAGTCAGTCAGTCACTCAGTCAGTCAGTTAGTCCTTCAGCCAGTCAGTCAAGCAGTCAGTCATTTAGTCTCAGTCAGTCAGTCATTCACTCAGTCAGTCAGTCAGGCAGTCAGTCAGTCAGTCAGTCGGTCAGTCCTGTGCAGTCAGTTAGTCACTAAAGCAGTCAGTCAGTCTCAGTCAGTCAGTCAGTCCAGTCCAGTCTCAGTCAGTCAGTCAGTCAGTCTCGGTCAGTCAGTCAGTCAGTCAATCAGTCAGTCAGTCAGTCAGGCAGTCAGTCAGTCGGTCAGCCTTATTCAGTCAGTCTGTCAGTCAGTCAGTCAGTCAGCCTTATTCAGTCAGTCTGTCAGTCATCCTTATTCAGTCAGTCTGTCAGTCAGTCAGTCGGTCAGTCCTGTCCAGTCAGTTAGTCAGTCAAGCAGTCAGTTAGTCAGTCAAGCAGTCAGTCCGTCAGTGTCAGTCAGTCATTTAGCCATTCAGTCAGTCAGTGAAATAGCCAGTCAGAGAGTCAAGCAGTCAGTCAGTCAGTTAGTCAGTCAGTCAGTCAGTCAGTCAGTCAGTCAGTCCAGTCTCAGTCAGTCAGTCCAGTCTCAGGCAGTCAGGCAGTTAGTCAGTCAGTCTCGGTCAGTCAGTGAGTCAGTCAGTCAGTATCAGTCAGTCAGTGAGTCAGTCTGTCAGTCAGGCAGTATCAGTCAGGCAGTAAGACTCCGCTCGACAGAACTCCGATAGCCTAATGGCTAGACCGCTGGTCTTCCAAGCGAGTGGCCTGGGTTCGAGTCCCAGCCGGAGCGAATATCTTCAATGTATATATTTCTTTTCTAATTTGAAAATTCTTTTTTTTTCAATTTCTTTCCTTTGCAATTATTGATTATTTATGTAGGGAAGAAAATTCTGAGTCAGTTTAATTTTTCGACACGAAGATTTCAAAGTGTTTAAATAAACAATTACCAAGGTGCATTTTTTGTTTTTATTATATTTAAAACTCCCACCGACAGAGCTCCCATAGAGACAGTCAATCAGTCAAGCACTCAGTCATTCAGTCTCAGTCAGTCAGTCCAGTCAGTCAGTCACTCAGTCAGTCAGTTAGTCCTTCAGCCAGTCAGTCAAGCAGTCAGTCATTTAGTCTCAGTCAGTCAGTCATTCAGTCAGTCAGTCAGTCAGGCAGTCAGTCAGTCAGTCAGTCGGTCAGTCCTGTGCAGTCAGTTAGTCACTAAAGCAGTCAGTCAGTCTCAGTCAGTCAGTCAGTCCAGTCCAGTCTCAGTCAGTCAGTCAGTCAGTCTCGGTCAGTCAGTCAGTCAGTCATTCAGTCAGTCAGTCAGTCAGGCAGTCAGTCATTCGGTCAGCCTTATTCAGTCAGTCTGTCAGTCAGTCAGTCAGTCAGCCTTATTCAGTCAGTCTGTCAGTCATCCTTATTCAGTCAGTCAGTCAGTCAGTCAGTCGGTCAGTCCTGTCCAGTCAGTTAGTCAGTCAAGCAGTCAGTCAGTCAGTGTCAGTCAGTCATTTAGTCATTCAGTCAGTCAGTGAAATAGCCAGTCAGAGAGTCAAGCAGTCAGTCAGTCAGTCTCAGTCAGTCAGTTAGTCAGTCAGTCAGTCAGTCTCAGTCAGTCAGTTAGTCAGTCAGTCAGTCAGTCAGTCAGTCCAGTCTCAGTCAGTCAGGCAGTTAGTCAGTCAGTCTCGGTCAGTCAGTGAGTCAGTCAGTCAGTATCAGTCAGTCAGTGAGTCAGTCTGTCAGTCAGGCAGTATCAGTCAGGCAGTAAGACTCCGCTCGACAGAACTCTGATAGCCTAATGGCTAGACCGCTGATCTTCCAAGCGAGTGGCCTGGGTTCGAGTCCCAGCCGGAGCGAATATCTTCAATGTATATATTTTTTTTCTAATTTGAAAATTCTTTTTTTTTCAATTTCTTTCCTTTGCAATTATTGATTATTTATGTAGGGAAGAAAATTCTGACACGAAGATTTCAAAGTGTTTAAATAAACAATTACCAAGGTGCATTTTTTGTTTTTATTATATTTAAGACTTCGATCGACAGAGCTCCGATAGCCTAATGGCTAGACCGTTGGGTTCCAAGCGCGTGGCACTGGGTTCGAGTCCCGGCCGGAACGAAAATCTTCCATGTATATATTTCTCTTCTAATTTGAAGATTCTTTTTTTTTTCAATTTCTTTCTTTTGCAAATATGGATTATTTATGTACGGAAGAAAATTCAGAGTCAGTTTAATCATTCGACCTTTAGATTTCAAAGATTTTAGATCAATAATTACTAAGGTGCATTTTTTGTTTTTATTATAATTAAGACACCGATCAACAGAGATCCGATAGTATATTGGCGAGAGCGTTGGGCTTCCATGAGTGTCGCCCTGGGTTCAAATCCCAGCCGGAAACGAAATCTTAAATGCAAATATTTTTTTCTAATTTTATAATTCTTTTTTTTTTATTTTTCCCTTTTGCGAAGTCAGTCAGTCAGTCTGACAGTCAATCAGTCAAGCACTCAGTCATTCAGTCTCAGTCAGTCAGTCCAGTCAGTCAGTCACTCAGTCAGTCAGTTAGTCCTTCAGCCAGTCAGTCAAGCAGTCAGTCATTTAGTCTCAGTCAGTCAGTCATTCAGTCAGTCAGTAAGTCAGGCAGTCAGTCAGTCGGTCAGTCCTGTGCAGTCAGTTAGTCACTAAAGCAGTCAGTCAGTCTCAGTCAGTCAGTCAGTCAGTCAGTCCAGTCCAGTCTCAGTCAGTCAGTCAGTCAGTCTCGGTCATTCAGTCAGTCAGTCATTCAGTCAGTCAGTCAGTCAGGCAGTCAGTCAGTCGGTCAGCCTTATTCAGTCAGTCTGTCAGTCAGTCAGTCAGTCAGCCTTATTCAGTCAGTCTGTCAGTCATCCTTATTCAGTCAGTCTGTCAGTCAGTCAGTCGGTCAGTCCTGTCCAGTCAGTTAGTCAGTCAAGCAGTCAGTCAGGTAGTCAAGCAGTCAGTCAGTCAGTGTCAGTCAGTCATTTAGTCATTCAGTCAGTCAGTGAAATAGCCAGTCAGAGAGTCAAGCAGTCAGTCAGTCAGTCTCAGTCAGTCAGTTAGTCTGTCAGTCAGTCAGTCAGTCAGTCAGTCCAGTCTCAGTCAGTCAGGCAGTTAGTCAGTCAGTCTCGGTCAGTCAGTGAGTCAGTCAGTCAGTATCAGTCAGTCAGTGAGTCAGTCTGTCAGTCAGGCAGTATCAGTCGGGCAGTAAGACTCCGCTCGACAGAACTCCGATAGCCTAATGGCTAGACCGCTGGTCTTCCAAGCGAGTGGCCTGGGTTCGAGTCCCAGCCGGAGCGAATATCTTCAATGTATATATTTCTTTTCTAATTTGAAAATTCTTTTTTTTTCAATTTCTTTCCTTTGCAATTATTGATTATTTATGTAGGGAAGAAAATTCTGAGTCAGTTTAATTTTTCGACACGAAGATTTAAAAGTGTTTAAATAAACAATTACCAAGGTGCATTTTTTGTTTTTATTATATTTAAAACTCCCACCGCCAGAGCTCCCATAGACTAATGGCTAGAGTGTTAGGCTTCCAAGCGAGTGGCCCTGGGTTCGAGTCCCAGCCTGAACGAAAATCTTCAATGTATACTTTTAGTTTCTAATTTGAATTTTCTTCTTCTTTTTTTTTTAATTTTTCTCTTTTGCGAATATTGATTATTTATGTAGGGAGAAAAATTCTGAGTCAGTTTAATTATTCGACCAGTAAATTTCAAAGTGTTTGAATCAATAATTACCAAGGTGCATTTTTTGTTTTTATTATATTTAATACTTCCATCGACAGAGCTCCGATAGCCTAATGGCTAGACCGTTGGGTTCCTAGCGCGTGGTACTGGGTTCGAGTCCCGGCCGGAAAGGAAATCTTAAATGCAAATATTTTTTTCTAATTTAATAATTCTTTTTTTTTATTAATCCCTTTTGCGAAGTCAGTCAGTCAGTCTGACAGTCAATCAGTCATGCACTCAGTCATTCAGTCTCAGTCAGTCAGTCCAGTCAGTCAGTCACTCAGTCAGTCAGTTAGTCCTTCAGCCAGTCAGTCAAGCAGTCAGTCATTTAGTCTCAGTCAGTCAGTCATTCAGTCAGTCAGTCAGTCAGGCAGTCAGTCAGTCGGTCAGTCCTGTGCAGTCAGTTAGTCACTAAAGCAGTCAGTCAGTCTCAGTCAGTCAGTCAGTCAGTCAGTCCAGTCCAGTCTCAGTCAGTCAGTCAGTCAGTCTCGGTCAGTCAGTCAGTCCAGTCCAGTCTCAGTCAGTCAGTCAGTCAGTCATTCAGTCAGTCAGTCAGGCAGTCAGTCAGTCGGTCAGCCTTATTCAGTCAGTCTGTCAGTCAGTCAGTCAGTCAGCCTTATTCAGTCAGTCTGTCAGTCATCCTTATTCAGTCAGTCTGTCAGCCAGTCAGTCGGTCAGTCCTGTCCAGTCAGTTAGTCAGTCAAGCAGTCAGTCAGGTAGTCAAGCAGTCAGTCAGTCAGTGTCAGTCAGTCATTTAGTCATTCAGTCAGTCAGTGAAATAGCCAGTCAGAGAGTCAAGCAGTCAGTCAGTCAGTCTCAGTCAGTCAGTCTCGGTCAGTCAGTTAGTCAGTCAGTCAGTCAGTCAGTCAGTCAGTCCAGTCTCAGTCAGTCAGGCAGTTAGTCAGTCAGTCTCGGTCAGTCAGTGAGTCAGTCAGTCAGTATCAGTCAGTAAGTGAGTCAGTCTGTCAGTCAGGCAGTATCAGTCAGGCAGTAAGACTCCGCTCGACAGAACTCCGATAGCCTAATGGCTAGACCGCTGGTCTTCCAAGCGAGTGGCCTGGGTTCGAGTCCCAGCCGGAGCGAATATCTTCAATGTATATATTTCTTTTCTAATTTGAAAATTCTTTTTTTTTTCAATTTTTTTCCTTTGCAATTATTGATTATTTATGTAGGGAAGAAAATTCTGAGTCAGTTTAATCATTCGACCTTTAGATTTCAAAGATTTTAGATCAATAATTACTAAGGTGCATTTTTTGTTTTTATTATAATTAAGACACCGATCAACAGAGATCCGATAGAATAGTGGCGAGAGCGTTGGGCTTCCATGAGTGTCGCCCTGGGTTCAAATCCCAGCCGGAAAGGAAATCTTAAATGCAAATATTTTTTTTCTAATTTTATAATTCTTTTTTTTTATTTTTCCCTTTTGCGAAGTCAGTCAGTCAGTCTGACAGTCAATCAGTCAAGCACTCAGTCATTCAGTCTCAGTCAGTCAGTCCAGTCAGTCAGTCACTCAGTCAGTCAGTTAGTCCTTCAGCCAGTCAGTCAAGCAGTCAGTCATTTAGTCTCAGTCAGTTAGTCATTCAGTCAGTCAGTCAGTCAGGCAGTCAGTCAGTCAGTCAGTCGGTCAGTCCTGTGCAGTCAGTTAGTCACTAAAGCAGTCAGTCAGTCTCAGTCAGTCAGTCAGTCAGTCAGTCCAGTCTCAGTCAGGCAGTCAGTCAGTCGGTCAGCCTTATTCAGTGAGTCTGTCAGTCAGTCAGTCAGTCAGCCTTATTCAGTCAGTCTGTCAGTCATCCTTATTTAGTCAGTCTGTCAGTCAGTCAGTCGGTCAGTCCTGTCAGTCAGTTAGTCAGTCAAGCAGTCAGTCAGGTAGTCAAGCAGTCAGTCAGTCAGTGTCAGTCAGTCATTTAGTCATTCAGTCAGTCAGTGAAATAGCCAGTCAGAGAGTCAAGCAGTCAGTCAGTCAGTCTCAGTCTGTCAGTTAGTCAGTCAGTCAGTCAGTCAGTCCAGTCTCAGTCAGTCAGGCAGTTAGTCAGTGAGTCAGTCAGTCAGTATCAGTCAGTCAGTGAGTCAGTCTGTCAGTCAGGCAGTATCAGTCAGGCAGTAAGACTCCGCTCGACAGAACTCTGATAGCCTAATGGCTAGACCGCTGATCTTCCAAGCGAGTGGCCTGGGTTCGAGTCCCAGCCGGAGCGAATATCTTCAATGTATATATTTTTTTTCTAATTTGAAAATTCTTTTTTTTTCAATTTCTTTCCTTTGCAATTATTGATTATTTATGTAGGGAAGAAAATTCTGACACGAAGATTTCAAAGTGTTTAAATAAACAATTACCAAGGTGCATTTTTTGTTTTTATTATATTTAAGACTTCCATCGACAGAGCTCCGATAGCCTAATGGCTAGACCGTTGGGTTCCAAGCGCGTGGTACTGGGTTCGAGTCCCGGCCGGAACGAAAATCTTCCATGTATATATTTCTCTTCTAATTTGAAGATTCTTTTTTTTTCAATTTCTTTCTTTTGCAAATATGGATTATTTATGTACGGAAGAAAATTCAGAGTCAGTTTAATCATTCGACCTTTAGATTTCAAAGATTTTAGATCAATAATTACTAAGGTGCATTTTTTGTTTTTATTATAATTAAGACACCGATCAACAGAGATCCGATAGTATATTGGCGAGAGCGTTGGGCTTCCATGAGTGTCGCCCTGGGTTCAAATCCCAGCCGGAAACGAAATCTTAAATGCAAATATTTTTTTCTAATTTTATAATTCTTTTTTTTTATTTTTCCCTTTTGCGAAGTCAGTCAGTCAGTCTGACAGTCAATCAGTCAAGCACTCAGTCATTCAGTCTCAGTCAGTCAGTCCAGTCAGTCAGTCACTCAGTCAGTCAGTTAGTCCTTCAGCCAGTCAGTCAAGCAGTCAGTCATTTAGTCTCAGTCAGTCAGTCATTCAGTCAGTCAGTAAGTCAGGCAGTCAGTCAGTCAGTCAGTCGGTCAGTCCTGTGCAGTCAGTTAGTCACTAAAGCAGTCAGTCAGTCTCAGTCAGTCAGTCAGTCAGTCAGTCCAGTCCAGTCTCAGTCAGTCAGTCAGTCAGTCTCGGTCATTCAGTCAGTCAGTCATTCAGTCAGTCAGTCAGTCAGGCAGTCAGTCAGTCGGTCAGCCTTATTCAGTCAGTCTGTCAGTCAGTCAGTCAGTCAGCCTTATTCAGTCAGTCTGTCAGTCATCCTTATTCAGTCAGTCTGTCAGTCAGTCAGTCGGTCAGTCCTGTCCAGTCAGTTAGTCAGTCAAGCAGTCAGTCAGGTAGTCAAGCAGTCAGTCAGTCAGTGTCAGTCAGTCATTTAGTCATTCAGTCAGTCAGTGAAATAGCCAGTCAGAGAGTCAAGCAGTCAGTCAGTCAGTCTCAGTCAGTCAGTCAGTCAGTCAGTCAGTCAGTCAGTCAGTCAGTCCAGTCTCAGTCAGTCAGGCAGTTAGTCAGTCAGTCTCGGTCAGTCAGTGAGTCAGTCAGTCAGTATCAGTCAGTCAGTGAGTCAGTCTGTCAGTCAGGCAGTATCAGTCAGGCAGTAAGACTCCGCTCGACAGAACTCCGATAGCCTAATGGCTAGACCGCTGGTCTTCCAAGCGAGTGCCCTGGGTTCGAGTCCCAGCCGGAGCGAATATCTTCAATGTATATATTTCTTTTCTAATTTGAAAATTCTTTTTTTTTTCAATTTCTTTCCTTTGCAATTATTGATTATTTATGTAGGGAAGAAAATTCTGAGTCAGTTTAATTTTTCGACACGAAGATTTCAAAGTGTTTAAATAAACATTTACCAAGGTGCATTTTTTGTTTTCATTATATTTAAAACTCCCACCGACAGAGCTCCCATAGACTAATGGCTAGAGTGTTAGGCTTCCAAGCGAGTGGCCCTGGGTTCGAGTCCCAGCCTGAACGAAAATCTTCAATGTATACTTTTAGTTTCTAATTTGAAATTTCTTCTTCTTTTTTTTTAATTTTTCTCTTTTGCGAATATTGATTATTTATGTAGGGAGAAAAATTCTGAGTCAGTTTAATTATTCGACCTGTAAATTTCAAAGTGTTTGAATCAATAATTACCAAGGTGCATTTTTTGTTTTTATTATATTTAAGACTTCCATCGACAGAGCTCCGATAGCCTAATGGCTAGACCTTTGGGTTCCTAGCGCGTGGTACTGGGTTCGAGTCCCGGCCGGAAAGGAAATCTTAAATGCAAATATTTTTTTCTAATTTTATAATTCTTTTTTTTTATTTTTCCCTTTTGCGAAGTCAGTCAGTCAGTCTGACAGTCAATCAGTCAAGCACTCAGTCATTCAGTCTCAGTCAGTCAGTCCAGTCAGTCAGTCAGTCAGTCAGGCAGTCAGTCAGTCAGTCAGTCTCGGTCAGTCAGTCAGTCAGTCATTCAGTCAGTCAGTCAGTCCAGTCCAGTCTCAGTCAGTCAGTCAGTCAGTCTCGGTCAGTCAGTCAGTCAGTCATTCAGTCAGTCAGTCAGTCAGGCAGTCAGTCAGTCGGTCAGCCTTATTCAGTCAGTCTGTCAGTCAGTCAGTCAGTCAGCGTTATTCAGTCAGTCTGTCAGTCATCCTTATTCAGTCAGTCTGTCAGTCAGTCAGTCGGTCAGTCCTGTCCAGTCAGTTAGTCAGTCAAGCAGTCAGTCAGGTAGTCAAGCAGTCAGTCAGTCAGTGTCAGTCAGTCATTTAGTCATTCAGTCAGTCAGTGAAATAGCCAGTCAGAGAGTCAAGCAGTCAGTCAGTCAGTCTCAGTCAGTCAGTTAGTCAGTCAGTCAGTCAGTCAGTCAGTCAGTCCAGTCTCAGTCAGTCAGGCAGTTAGTCAGTCAGTCTCGGTCAGTCAGTGAGTCAGTCAGTCAGTATCAGTCAGTCAGTGAGTCAGTCTGTCAGTCAGGCAGTATCAGTCAGGCAGTAAGACTCCGCTCGACAGAACTCCGATAGCCTAATGGCTAGACCGCTGGTCTTCCAAGCGAGTGGCCTGGGTTCGAGTCCCAGCCGGAGCGAATATCTTTAACGTATATATTTCTTTTCTAATTTGAAAATTCTTTTTTTTTTCAATTTCTTTCCTTTGCAATTATTGATTATTTATGTAGGGAAGAAAATTCTGACACGAAGATTTCAAAGTGTTTAAATAAACAATTACCAAGGTGCATTTTTTGTTTTTATTATATTTAAAACTCCCACCGACAGAGCTCCCATAGACTAATGGCTAGAGTGTTTGGCTTCCAAGCGAGTGGCCCTGGGTTCGAGTCCCAGCCTGAACGAAAATCTTCAATGTATATATTTCTCTTCTAATTTGAAGATTCTTTTTTTTTCAATTTCTTTCTTTTGCAAATATGGATTATTTATGTACGGAAGAAAATTCTGAGTCAGTTTAATCATTCGACCTTTAGATTTCAAAGATTTTAGATCAATAATTACTAAGGTGCATTTTTTGTTTTTATTATAATTAAGACACCGATCAACAGATATCCGATAGTATATTGGCGAGAGCGTTGGGCTTCCATGAGTGTCGCCCTGGGTTCAAATCCCAGCCGGAAAGGAAATCTTAAATGCAAATATTTTTTTCTAATTTTATAATTCTTTTTTTTTATTTTTCCCTTTTGCGAAGTCAGTCAGTCAGTCTGACAGTCAATCAGTCAAGCACTCAGTCATTCAGTCTCAGTCAGTCAGTCCAGTCAGTCAGTCACTCAGTCAGTCAGTTAGTCCTTCAGCCAGTCAGTCAAGCAGTCAGTCATTTAGTCTCAGTCAGTCAGTCATTCAGTCAGTCACTCAGTCAGGCAGTCAGTCAGTCAGTCAGTCGGTCAGTCCTGTGCAGTCAGTTAGTCACTAAAGCAGTCAGTCAGTCTCAGTCAGTCAGTCAGTCAGTCTCGGTCAGTCAGTCATTCAGTCAGTCAGTCAGTCAGGCAGTCAGTCAGTCGGTCAGCCTTATTCAGTCAGTCTGTCAGTCAGTCAGTCAGTCAGCCTTATTCAGTCAGTCTGTCAGTCATCCTTATTCAGTCAGTCTGTCAGTCAGTCAGTCGGTCAGTCCTGTCCAGTCAGTTAGTCAGTCAAGCAGTCAGTCAGGTAGTCAAGCAGTCAGACAGTCAGTGTCAGTCAGTCATTTAGTCATTCAGTCAGTCAGTGAAATAGCCAGTCAGAGAGTCAAGCAGTCAGTCAGTCAGTCTCAGTCAGTCAGTTAGTCAGTCAGTCAGTCAGTCAGTCAGTCAGTCCAGTCTCAGTCAGTCAGGCAGTTAGTCAGTCAGTCTCGGTCAGTCAGTGAGTCAGTCAGTCAGTATCAGTCAGTCAGTGAGTCAGTCTGTCAGTCAGGCAGTATCAGTCAGGCAGTAAGACTCCGCTCGACAGAACTCCGATAGCCTAATGGCTAGACCGCTGGTCTTCCAAGCGAGTGGCCTGGGTTCGAGTCCCAGCCGGAGCGAATATCTTCAATGTATATATTTCTTTTCTAATTTGAAAATTCTTTTTTTTTTCAATTTCTTTCCTTTGCAATTATTGATTATTTATGTAGGGAAGAAAATTCTGAGTCAGTTTAGTTTTTCGACACGAAGATTTCAAAGTGTTTAAATAAACAATTACCAAGGTGCATTTTTTGTTTTTATTATATTTAAAACTCCCACCGACAGAGCTCCCATAGCCTAATGGCTAGAGTGTTTGGCTTCCAAGCGAGTGGCCCTGGGTTCGAGTCCCAGCCTGAACGAAAATCTTCAATGTATACTTTTAGTTTCTAATTTGAAATTTCTTCTTCTTTTTTTTTTAATTTTTCTCTTTTGCGAATATTGATTATTTATGTAGGGAGAAAAATTCTGAGTCAGTTTAATTATTCGACCTGTAAATTTCAAAGTGTTTGAATCAATAATTACCAAGGTGCATTTTTTGTTTTTATTATATTTAAGACTTCCATCGACAGAGCTCCGATAGCCTAATGGCTAGACCGTTGGGTTCCTAGCGCGTGGTACTGGGTTCGAGTCCCGGCCGGAACGAAAATCTTCCATGTATATATTTCTCTTCTAATTTGAAGATTCTTTTTTTTTTTTCAATTTCTTTCTTTTGCAAATATGGATTATTTATGTACGGAAGAAAATTCTGAGTCAGTTTAATCATTCGACCTTTAGATTTCAAAGATTTTAGATCAATAATTACTAAGGTGCATTTTTTGTTTTTATTATAATTAAGACACCGATCAACAGATATGCGATAGTATATTGGCGAGAGCGTTGGGCTTCCATGAGTGTCGCCCTGGGTTCAAATCCCAGCCGGAAAGGAAATCTTAAATGCAAATATTTTTTTCTAATTTTATAATTCTTTTTTTTTTATTTTTCCCTTTTGCGAAGTCAGTCAGTCAGTCTGACAGTCAATCAGTCAAGCACTCAGTCATTCAGTCTCAGTCAGTCAGTCCAGTCAGTCAGTCACTCAGTCAGTCAGTTAGTCCTTCAGCCAGTCAGTCAAGCAGTCAGTCATTTAGTCTCAGTCAGTCAGTCATTCAGTCAGTCAGTCAGTCAGGCAGTCAGTCAGTCAGTCAGTCGGTCAGTCCTGTGCAGTCAGTTAGTCACTAAAGCAGTCAGTCAGTCTCAGTCAGTCAGTCAGTCAGTCAGTCCAGTCCAGTCTCAGTCAGTCAGTCAGTCAGTCAGTCTCGGTCAGTCAGTCAGTCAGTCATTCAGTCAGTCAGTCAGTCAGGCAGTCAGTCAGTCGGTCAGCCTTATTCAGTCAGTCTGTCAGTCAGTCAGTCAGTCAGCCTTATTCAGTCAGTCTGTCAGTCATCCTTATTCAGTCAGTCTGTCAGTCAGTCAGTCGGTCAGTCCTGTCCAGTCAGTTAGTCAGTCAAGCAGTCAGTCAGGTAGTCAAGCAGCCAGTCAGTCAGTGTCAGTCAGTCATTTAGTCATTCAGTCAGTCAGTGAAATAGCCAGTCAGAGAGTCAAGCAGTCAGTCAGTCAGTCTCAGTCAGTCAGTTAGTCTGTCAGTCAGTCAGTCAGTCAGTCAGTCCAGTCTCAGTCAGTCAGGCAGTTAGTCAGTCAGTCTCGGTCAGTCAGTGAGTCAGTCAGTCAGTATCAGTCAGTCAGTGAGTCAGTCTGTCAGTCAGGCAGTATCAGTCAGGCAGTAAGACTCCGCTCGACAGAACTCCGATAGCCTAATGGCTAGACCGCTGGTCTTCCAAGCGAGTGGCCTGGGTTCGAGTCCCAGCCGGAGCGAATTTCTTCAATGTATGTATTTCTTTTCTAATTTGAAAATTCTTTTTTTTTTCAATTTCTTTCCTTTGCAATTATTGATTATTTATGTAGGGAAGAAAATTCTGAGTCAGTTTAATCATTCGACCTTTAGATTTCAAAGATTTTAGATCAATAATTACTAAGGTGCATTTTTTGTTTTTATTATAATTAAGACACCGATCAACAGATATCCGATAGTATATTGGCGAGAGCGTTGGGCTTCCATGAGTGTCGCCCTGGGTTCAAATCCCAGCCGGAAAGGAAATCTTAAATGCAAATATTTTTTTCTAATTTTATAATTCTTTTCTTTTTTATTTTTCCCTTTTGCGAAGTCAGTCAGTCAGTCTGACAGTCAATCAGTCAAGCACTCAGTCATTCAGTCTCAGTCAGTCAGTCCAGTCAGTCAGTCACTCAGTCAGTCAGTTAGTCCTTCAGCCAGTCAGTCAAGCAGTCAGTCATTTAGTCTCAGTCAGTCAGTCATTCAGTCAGTCAGTCAGTCAGTCAGTCAGTCAGTCGGTCAGTCCTGTGCAGTCAGTTAGTCACTAAAGCAGTCAGTCAGTCTCAGTCAGTCAGTCAGTCAGTCAGTCCAGTCCAGTCTCAGTCAGTCAGTCAGTCAGTCTCGGTCAGTCAGTCAGTCTGTCATTCAGTCAGTCAGTCATTCAGTCAGTCAGTCAGTCAGGCAGTCAGTCAGTCAGTCAGCCTTATTCAGTCAGTCTGTCAGTCATCCTTATTCAGTCAGTCTGTCAGTCAGTCAGTCGGTCAGTCCTGTCCAGTCAGTTAGTCAGTCAAGCAGTCAGTCAGGTAGTCAAGCAGTCAGTCAGTCAGTGTCAGTCAGTCATTTAGTCATTCAGTCAGTCAGTGAAATAGCCAGTCAGAGAGTCAAGCAGTCAGTCAGTCAGTCTCAGTCAGTCAGTTAGTCAGTCAGTCAGTCAGTCAGTCAGTCAGTCCAGTCTCAGTCAGTCAGGCAGTTAGTCAGTCAGTCTCGGTCAGTCAGTGAGTCAGTCAGTCAGTATCAGTCAGTCAGTGAGTCAGTCTGTCAGTCAGAAAGTATCAGTCAGGCAGTAAGACTCCGCTCGACAGAACTCCGATAGCCTAATGGCTAGACCGCTGGTCTTCCAAGCGAGTGGCCTGGGTTCGAGTCCCAGTCGGAGCGAATATCTTCAATGTATATATTTCTTTTCTAATTTGAAAATTCTTTTTTTTTTTCAATTTCTTTCCTTTGCAATTATTGATTATTTATGTAGGGAAGAAAATTCTGAGTCAGTTTAATTTTTCGACACGAAGATTTCAAAGTGTTTAAATAAACAATTACCAAGGTGCATTTTTTGTTTTTATTATATTTAAAACTCCCACCGACAGAGCTCCCATAGACTAATGGCTAGAGTGTTAGGCTTCCAAGCGAGTGGCCCTGGGTTCGAGTCCCAGCCTGAACGAAAATCTTCAATGTATACTTTTAGTTTCTAATTTGAAATTTCTTCTTTTTTTTTTTAATTTTTCTCTTTTGCGAATATTGATTATTTATGTAGGGAGAAAAATTCTGAGTCAGTTTAATTATTCGACCTGTAAATTTCAAAGTGTTTGAATCAATAATTTCCAAGGTGCATTTTTTGTTTTTATTATATTTAAGACTTCCATCGACAGAGCTCCGATAGCCTAATGGCTAGACCGTTGGGTTCCAAGCGCGTAGTACTGGGTTCGAGTCCCGGCCGGAACGAAAATCTTCCATGTATATATTTCTCTTCTAATTTGAAGATTCTTTTTTTTTTCAATTTCTTTCTTTTGCAGATATGGATTATTTATGTACGGAAGAAAATTCTGAGTCAGTTTAATCATTCGACCTTTAGATTTCAAAGATTTTAGATCAATAATTACTAAGGTGCATTTTTTGTTTTTATTATAATTAAGACACCGATCAACAGAGATCCGATAGTATATTGGCGAGAGCGTTGGGCTTCCATGAGTGTCGCCCTGGGTTCAAATCCCAGCCGGAAAGGAAATCTTAAATGCAAATATTTTTTTCTAATTTTATAATTCTTTTTTTTTTATTTTTCCCTTTTGCGAAGTCAGTCAGTCAGTCTGACAGTCAATCAGTCAAGCACTCAGTCATTCAGTCTCAGTCAGTCAGTCCAGTCAGTCAGTCACTCAGTCAGTCAGTTAGTCCTTCAGCCAGTCAGTCAAGCAGTCAGTCATTTAGTCTCAGTCAGTCAGTCATTCAGTCAGTCAGTCAGTCAGGCAGTCAGTCAGTTAGTCACTAAAGCAGTCAGTCAGTCTCAGTCAGTCAGTCAGTCAGTCAGTCCAGTCCAGTCTCAGTCAGTCAGTCAGTCAGTCTCGGTCAGTCAGTCAGTCAGTCATTCAGTCAGTCAGTCAGTCAGGCAGTCAGTCAGTCGGTCAGCCTTATTCAGTCAGTCAGTCAGTCAGCCTTATTCAGTCAGTCTGTCAGTCATCCTTATTCAGTCAGTCTGTCAGTCAGTCAGTCGGTCAGTCCTGTCCAGTCAGTTAGTCAGTCAAGCAGTCAGTCAGGTAGTCAAGCAGCCAGTCAGTCAGTGTCAGTCAGTCATTTAGTCATTCAGTCAGTCAGTGAAATAGCCAGTCAGAGAGTCAAGCAGTCAGTCAGTCAGTCTCAGTCAGTCAGTTAGTCTGTCAGTCAGTCAGTCAGTCAGTCAGTCCAGTCTCAGTCAGTCAGGCAGTTAGTCAGTCAGTCTCGGTCAGTCAGTGAGTCAGTAAGTCAGTATCAGTCAGTCAGTGAGTCAGTCTGTCAGTCAGGCAGTATCAGTCAGGCAGTAAGACTCCGCTCGACAGAACTCCGATAGCCTAATGGCTAGACCGCTGGTCTTCCAAGCGAGTGGCCTGGGTTCGAGTCCCAGCCGGAGCGAATATCTTCAATGTATATATTTCTTTTCTAATTTGAAAATTCTTTTTTTTTCAATTTCTTTCCTTTGCAATTATTGAATATTTATGTAGGGAAGAAAATTCTGAGTCAGTTTAATTTTTCGACACGAAGATTTCAAAGTGTTTAAATAAACAATTACCAAGGTGCATTTTTTGTTTTTATTATATTTAAAACTCCCACCGACAGAGCTCCCATAGACTAATGGCTAGAGTGTTAGGCTTCCAAGCGAGTGGCCCTGGGTTCGAGTCCCAGCCTGAACGAAAATCTTCAATGTATACTTTTAGTTTCTAATTTGAAATTTCTTCTTCTTTTTTTTTTTTTAATTTTTCTCTTTTGCGAATATTGATTATTTATGTAGGGAGAAAAATTCAGAGTCAGTTTAATTATTCGACCTGTAAATTTCAAAGTGTTTGAATCAATAATTACCAAGGTGCATTTTTTGTTTTTATTATATTTAAGACTTCCATCGACAGAGCTCCGATAGCCTAATGGCTAGACCGTTGGGTTCCTAGCGCGTGGTACTGGGTTCGAGTCCCGGCCGGAACGAAAATCTTCCATGTATATATTTCTCTTCTAATTTGAAGATTTTTTTTTTCAATTTCTTTCTTTTGCAAATATGGATTATTTATGTACGGAAGAAAATTCTGAGTCAGTTTAATCATTCGACCTTTAGATTTCAAAGATTTTAGATCAATAATTACTAAGGTGCATTTTTTGTTTTTATTATAATTAAGACACCGATCAACAGAGATCCGATAGTATATTGGCGAGAGCGTTGGGCTTCCATGAGTGTCGCCCTGGGTTCAAATCCCAGCCGGAAAGGAAATCTTAAATGCAAATATTTTTTTCTAATTTTGTAATTCTTTTTTTTTTATTTTTCCCTTTTGCGAAGTCAGTCAGTCAGTCTGACAGTCAATCAGTCAAGCACTCTGTCATTCAGTCTCAGTCAGTCAGTCCAGTCAGTCAGTCACTCAGTCAGTCAGTTAGTCCTTCAGCCATTCAGTCAAGCAGTCAGTCATTTAGTCTCAGTCAGTCAGTCATTCAGTCAGTCAGTCAGTCAGGCCGTCAGTCAGTCAGTCAGTCGGTCAGTCCTGTGCAGTCAGTTAGTCACTAAAGCAGTCAGTCAGTCTCAGTCAGTCAGTCAGTCAGTCTGTCCAGTCCAGTCTCAGTCAGTCAGTCAGTCAGTCTCGGTCAGTCAGTCAGTCAGTCATTCAGTCAGTCAGTCAGTCAGGCAGTCAGTCAGTCGGTCAGCCTTATTCAGTCAGTCTGTCAGTCAGTCAGTCAGTCAGCCTTATTCAGTCAGTCTGTCAGTCATCCTTATTCAGTCAGTCTGTCAGTCAGTCAGTCGGTCAGTCCTGTCCAGTCAGTTAGTCAGTCAAGCAGTCAGTCAGGTAGTCAAGCAGTCAGTCAGTCAGTGTCAGTCAGTCATTTAGTCATTCAGTCAGTCAGTGAAATAGCCAGTCAGAGAGTCAAGCAGTCAGTCAGTCAGTCTCAGTCAGTCAGTCAGTCAGTCAGTCAGTCCAGACTCAGTCAGTCAGGCAGTTAGTCAGTCAGTCTCGGTCAGTCAGTCAGTCAGTATCAGTCAGTCAGTGAGTCAGTCTGTCAGTCAGGCAGTATCAGTCAGGCAGTAAGACTCCGCTCGACAGAACTCCGATAGCCTAATGGCTAGACCGCTGGTCTTCCAAGCGAGTGGCCTGGGTTCGAGTCCCAGCCGGAGCGAATATCTTCAATGTATATATTTCTTTTCTAATTTGAAAATTCTTTTTTTTTTCAATTTCTTTCCTTTGCAATTATTGATTATTTATGTAGGGAAGAAAATTCTGAGTCAGTTTAATTTTTCGACACGAAGATTTCAAAGTGTTTAAATAAACAATTACCAAGGTGCATTTTTTGTTTTTATTATATTTAAAACTCCCACCGACAGAGCTCCCATAGACTAATGGCTAGAGTGTTAGGCTTCCAAGCGAGTGACCCTGGGTTCGAGTCCCAGCCTGAACGAAAATCTTCAATGTATACTTTTAGTTTCTAATTTGAAATTTCTTCTTCTTTTTTTTTTAATTTTTCTCTTTTGCGAATATTGATTATTTATGTAGGGAGAAAAATTCTGAGTCAGTTTAATTATTCGACCTGTAAATTTCAAAGTGTTTGAATCAATAATTACCAAGGTGCATTTTTTGTTTTTATTATATTTAAGACTTCCATCGATAGAGCTCCGATAGCCTAATGGCTAGACCGTCGGGTTCCAAGCGCGTGGTACTGGGTTCGAGTCCCGGCCGGAACGAAAATCTTCCATGTATATATTTCTCTTCTAATTTGAAGATTCTTTTTTTTTTCAATTTCTTTCTTTTGCAAATATGGATTATTTATGTACGGAAGAAAATTCTGAGTCAGTTTAATCATTCGACCTTTAGATTTCAAAGATTTTAGATCAATAATTACTAACGTGCATTTTTTGTTTTTATTATAATTAAGACACCGATCAACCGAGATCCGATAGTATATTGGCGAGAGCGTTGGGCTTCCATGAGTGTCGCCCTGGGTTCAAATCCCAGCCGGAAAGGAAATCTTAAATGCAAATATTCTTTTCTAATTTTATAATTCTTTTTTTTTATTTTTCCCTTTTGCGAAGTCAGTCAGTCAGTCTGACAGTCAATCAGTCAAGCACTCAGTCATTCAGTCTCAGTCAGTCAGTCCAGTCAGTCAGTCAAGCACTCAGTCATTCAGTCTCAGTCAGTCAGTCCAGTCAGTCAGTCACTCAGTCAGTCAGTTAGTCCTTCAGCCAGTCAGTCAAGCAGTCAGTCATTTAGTCTCAGTCAGTCAGTCATTCAGTCAGTCAGTCAGTCAGGCAGTCAGTCAGTCAGTCAGTCGGTGAGTCCTGTGCAGTCAGTTAGTCACTAAAGCAGTCAGTCAGTCTCAGTCAGTCAGTCAGTCAGTCAGTCCAGTCCAGTCTCAGTCAGTCAGTCAGTCAGTCTCGGTCAGTCAGTCAGTCAGTCATTCAGTCAGTCAGTCAGTCAGGCAGTCAGTCAGTCGGTCAGCCTTATTCAGTCAGTCTGTCAGTCAGTCAGTCAGTCAGCCTTATTCAGTCAGTCTGTCAGTCATCCTTATTCAGTCAGTCTGTCAGTCAGTCAGTCGGTCAGTCCTGTCCAGTCAGTTAGTCAGTCAAGCAGTCAGTCAGATAGTCAAGCAGTCAGTCAGTCAGTGTCAGTCAGTCATTTAGTCATTCAGTCAGTCAGTGAAATAGCCAGTCAGAGAGTCAAGCAGTCAGTCAGTCAGTCTCAGTCAGTCAGTTAGTCAGTCAGTCAGTCAGTCAGTCCAGTCTCAGTCAGTCAGGCAGTTAGTCAGTCAGTGAGTCAGTCAGTCAGTATCAGTCAGTCAGTGAGTCAGTCTGTCAGTCAGGCAGTATCAGTCAGGCAGTAAGACTCCGCTCGACAGAACTCCGATAGCCTAATGGCTAGACCGCTGGTCTTCCAAGCGAGTGGCCTGGGTTCGAGTCGAAGCCGGAGCGAATATCTTCAATGTATATATTTCTTTTCTAATTTGAAAATTCTTTTTTTTTTCAATTTCTTTCCTTTGCAATTATTGATTATTTATGTAGGGAAGAAAATTCTGAGTCAGTTTAATTTTTCGACACGAAGATTTCAAAGTGTTTAAATAAACAATTACCAAGGTGCATTTTTTGTTTTTATTATATTTAAAACTCCCACCGACAGAGCTCCCATAGACTAATGGCTAGAGTGTTAGGCTTCCAAGCGAGTGGCCCTGGGTTCGAGTCCCAGCCTGAACGAAAATCTTCAATGTATACTTTTAGTTTCTAATTTGAAATTTCTTCTTCTTTTTTTTTTAATTTTTCTCTTTTGCGAATATTGATTATTTATGTAGGGAGAAAAATTCTGAGTCAGTTTAATTATTCGACCTGTAAATTTCAAAGTGTTTGAATCAATAATTACCAAGGTGCATTTTTTGTTTTTATTATATTTAAGACTTCCATCGACAGAGCTCCGATAGCCTAATGGCTAGACCGTTGGGTTCCAAGCGCGTGGTACTGGGTTCGAGTCCCGGCCGGAGCGAAAATCTTCCATGTATATATTTCTCTTCTAATTTGAAGATTCTTTTTTTTTCAATTTCTTTCTTTTGCAAATATGGATTATTTATGTACGGAAGAAAATTCTGAGTCAGTTTAATCATTCGACCTTTAGATTTCAAAGATTTTAGATCAATAATTACTAAGGTGCATTTTTTGTTTTTATTATAATTAAGACACCGATCAACCGAGATCCGATAGTATATTGGCGAGAGCGTTGGGCTTCCATGAGTGTCGCCCTGGGTTCAAATCCCAGCCGGAAAGGAAATCTTAAATGCAAATATTCTTTTCTAATATTATAATTCTTTTTTTTTATTTTTCCCTTTTGCGAAGTCAGTCAGTCAGTCTGACAGTCAATCAGTCAAGCACTCAGTCATTCAGTCTCAGTCAGTCAGTCCAGTCAGTCAGTCAAGCACTCAGTCATTCAGTCTCAGTCAGTCAGTCCAGTCAGTCAGTCACTCAGTCAGTCAGTTAGTCCTTCAGCCAGTCAGTCAAGCAGTCAGTCATTTAGTCTCAGTCAGTCAGTCATTCAGTCAGTCAGTCAGTCAGGCAGTCAGTCAGTCAGTCAGTCGGTGAGTCCTGTGCAGTCAGTTAGTCACTAAAGCAGTCAGTCAGTCTCAGTCAGTCAGTCAGTCAGTCCAGTCCAGTCTCAGTCAGTCAGTCAGTCAGTCTCGGTCAGTCAGTCAGTCAGTCATTCAGTCAGTCAGTCAGTCAGGCAGTCAGTCAGTCGGTCAGCCTTATTCAGTCAGTCTGTCAGTCAGTCAGTCAGTCAGCCTTATTCAGTCAGTCTGTCAGTCATCCTTATTCAGTCAGTCTGTCAGTCAGTCAGTCGGTCAGTCCTGTCCAGTCAGTTAGTCAGTCAAGCAGTCAGTCAGATAGTCAAGCAGTCAGTCAGTCAGTGTCAGTCAGTCATTTAGTCATTCAGTCAGTCAGTGAAATAGCCAGTCAGAGAGTCAAGCAGTCAGTCAGTCAGTCTCAGTCAGTCAGTTAGTCAGTCAGTCAGTCAGTCAGTCAGTCAGTCCAGTCTCAGTCAGTCAGGCAGTTAGTCAGTCAGTCTCGGTCAGTCAGTGAGTCAGTCAGTCAGTATCAGTCAGTCAGTGAGTCAGTCTGTCAGTCAGGCAGTATCAGTCAGGCAGTAAGACTCCGCTCGACAGAACTCCGATAGCCTAATGGCTAGACCGCTGGTCTTCCAAGCGAGTGGCCTGGGTTCGAGTCCCAGCCGGAGCGAATATCTTCAATGTATATATTTCTTTTCTAATTTGAAAATTCTTTTTTTTTTCAATTTCTTTCCTTTGCAATTATTGATTATTTATGTAGGGAAGAAAATTCTGAGTCAGTTTAATTTTTCGACACGAAGATTTCAAAGTGTTTAAATAAACAATTACCAAGGTGCATTTTTTGTTTTTATTATATTTAAAACTCCCACCGACAGAGCTCCCATAGACTAATGGCTAGAGTGTTAGGCTTCCAAGCGAGTGGCCCTGGGTTCGAGTCCCAGCCTGAACGAAAATCTTCAATGTATACTTTTAGTTTCTAATTTGAAATTTCTTCTTCTTTTTTTTTTAATTTTTCTCTTTTGCGAATATTGATTATTTATGTAGGGAGAAAAATTCTGAGTCAGTTTAATTATTCGACCTGTAAATTTCAAAGTGTTTGAATCAATAATTACCAAGGTGCATTTTTTGTTTTTATTATATTTAAGACTTCCATCGACAAAGCTCCGATAGCCTAATGGCTAGACCGTTGGGTTCCAAGCGCGTGGTACTGGGTTCGAGTCCCGGCCGGAGCGAAAATCTTCCATGTATATATTTCTCTTCTAATTTGAAGATTCTTTTTTTTTCAATTTCTTTCTTTTGCAAATATGGATTATTTATGTACGGAAGAAAATTCTGAGTCAGTTTAATCATTCGACCTTTAGATTTCAAAGATTTTAGATCAATAATTACTAAGGTGCATTTTTTGTTTTTATTATAATTAAGACACCGATCAACAGAGATCCGATAGTATATTGGCGAGAGCGTTGGGCTTCCATGAGTGTCGCCCTGGGTTCAAATCCTAGCCGGAAAGGAAATATTAAATGCAAATATTTTTTTCTAATTTTGTAATTCTTTTTTTTTTTATTTTTCCCTTTTGCGAAGTCAGTCAGGCAGTCTGACAGTCAATCAGTCAAGCACTCTGTCATTCAGTCTCAGTCAGTCAGTCCAGTCAGTCAGTCACTCAGTCAGTCAGTTAGTGCTTCAGCCAGTCAGTCAAGCAGTCAGTCATTTAGTCTCATTCAGTCAGTCATTCAGTCAGTCAGTCAGTCAGGCAGTCAGTCAGTCAGTCAGTCGGTCAGTCCTGTGCAGTCAGTTAGTCACTAAAGCAGTCAGTCAGTCTCAGTCAGTCAGTCAGTCAGTCAGTCCAGTCCAGTCTCAGTCAGTCAGTCAGTCAGTCTCGGTCAGTCAGTCAGTCAGTCATTCAGTCAGTCAGTCAGTCAGGCAGTCAGTCAGTCGGTCAGCCTTATTCAGTCAGTCTGTCAGTCAGTCAGTCAGTCATCCTTATTCAGTCAGTCTGTCAGTCAGTCAGTCGGTCAGTCCTGTCCAGTCAGTTAGTCAGTCAAGCAGTCAGTCAGGTAGTCAAGCAGTCAGTCAGTCAGGTAGTCAAGCAGTCAGTCAGTCAGTGTCAGTCAGTCATTTAGTCATTCAGTCAGTCAGTGAAATAGCCAGTCAGAGAGTCAAGCAGTCAGTCAGTCAGTCTCAGTCAGTCAGTTAGTCAGTCAGTCAGTCAGTCAGTCAGTCCAGTCTCAGTCAGTCAGGCAGTTAGTCAGTCAGTCTCGGTCAGTCAGTGAGTCAGTCAGTCTCGGTCAGTCAGTGAGTCAGTCAGTCAGTATCAGTCAGTCAGTGAGTCAGTCTGTCAGTCAGGCAGTATCAGTCAGGCAGTAAGACTCCGCTCGACAGAACTCCGATAGCCTAATGGCTAGACCGCTGGTCTTCCAAGCGAGTGGCCTGGGTTCGAGTCCCAGCCGGAGCGAATATCTTCAATGTATATATTTCTTTTCTAATTTGAAAATTCTTTTTTTTTTCAATTTCTTTCCTTTGCAATTATTGATTATTTATGTAGGGAAGAAAATTCTGAGTCAGTTTAATTTTTCGACACGAAGATTTCAAAGTGTTTAAATAAACAATTACCAAGGTGCATTTTTTGTTTTTATTATATTTAAAACTCCCACCGACAGAGCTCCCATAGACTAATGGCTAGAGTGTTAGGCTTCCAAGCGAGTGGCCCTGGGTTCGAGTCCCAGCCTGAACAAAAATCTTCAATGTATACCTTTAGTTTCTAATTTGAAATTTCTTCTTCTTTTTTTTTTTAATTTTTCTCTTTTGCGAATATTGATTATTTATGTAGGGAGAAAAATTCTGAGTCAGTTTAATTATTCGACCTGTAAATTTCAAAGTGTTTGAATCAATAATTACCAAGGTGCATTTTTTGTTTTTATTATATTT
Source organism: Uloborus diversus (assembly GCF_026930045.1). Lineage (NCBI taxonomy): Eukaryota > Metazoa > Arthropoda > Arachnida > Araneae > Uloboridae > Uloborus > Uloborus diversus. Next base: position 151,084 of record NW_026558087.1, on the reverse strand, counting down.
AAGACTTCCATCGACAGAGCTCCGATAGCCTAATGGCTAGACCGTTGGGTTCCTAGCGCGTGGTATTGGGTTCGAGTCCCGGCCGGAAAGGAAATCTTAAATGCAAATATTTTTTTCTAATTTTATAATTCTTTTTTTTTATTTTTCCCTTTTGCGAAGTCAGTCAGTCAGTCTGACAGTCAATCAGTCAAGCACTCAGTCATTCAGTCTCAGTCAGTCAGTCCAGTCAGTCAGTCACTCAGTCAGTCAGTTAGTCCTTCAGCCAGTCAGTCAAGCAGTCAGTCATTTAGTCTCAGTCAGTCAGTCATTCAGTCAGTCAGTCAGTCAGGCAGTCAGTCAGTCAGGCAGTCAGTCAGTCAGTCAGTCGGTGAGTCCTGTGCAGTCAGTTAGTCACTAAAGCAGTCAGTCAGTCTCAGTCAGTCAGTCAGTCAGTCAGTCCAGTCCAGTCTCAGTCAGTCAGTCAGTCAGTCAGTCAGTCATTCAGTCAGTCAGTCAGTCAGGCAGTCAGTCAGTCGGTCAGCCTTATTCAGTCAGTCTGTCAGTCAGTCAGTCAGCCTTATTCAGTCAGTCTGTCAGTCATCCTTATTCAGTCAGTCTGTCAGTCAGTCAGTCGGTCAGTCCTGTCCAGTCAGTTAGTCAGTCAAGCAGTCAGTCAGGTAGTCAAGCAGTCAGTCAGTCAGTGTCAGTCAGTCATTTAGTCATTCAGTCAGTCAGTGAAATAGCCAGTCAGAGAGTCAAGCAGTCAGTCAGTCAGTCTCAGTCAGTCAGTTAGTCAGTCAGTCAGTCAGTCAGTCAGTCAGTACAGTCTCAGTCAGTCCAGTCTCAGTCAGTCAGGCAGTTAGTCAGTCAGTCTCGGTCAGTCAGTGAGTCAGTCAGTCAGTATCAGTCAGTCAGTGAGTCAGTCTGTCAGTCAGGCAGTATCAGTCAGGCAGTAAGACTCCGCTCGACAGAACTCCGATAGCCTAATGGCTAGACCGCTGGTCTTCCAAGCGAGTGGCCTGGGTTCGAGTCCCAGCCGGAGCGAATATCTTTAATGTATATATTTCTTTTCTAATTTGAAAATTCTTTTTTTTTTTCAATTTCTTTCCTTTGCAATTATTGATTATTTATGTAGGGAAGAAAATTCTGAGTCAGTTTAATTTTTCGACACGAAGATTTCAAAGTGTTTAAATAAACAATTACCAAGGTGCATTTTTTGTTTTTATTATATTTAAAACTCCCACCGACAGAGCTCCCATAGACTAATGGCTAGAGTGTTAGGCTTCCAAGCGAGTGGCCCTGGGCTCGAGTCCCAGCCTGAACGAAAATCTTCAATGTATACTTTTAGTTTCTAATTTGAAATTTCTTCTTCTTTTTTTTAAATTTTTCTCTTTTGCGAATATTGATTATTTATGTAGGGAGAAAAATTCTGAGTCAGTTTAATTATTCGACCTGTAAATTTCAAAGTGTTTGAATCAATAATTACCAAGGTGCATTTTTTGTTTTTATTATATTTAAGACTTCCATCGACAGAGCTCCGATAGCCTAATGGCTAGACCGTTGGGTTCCTAGCGCGTGGTACTGGGTTCGAGTCCCGGCCGGAAAGGAAATCTTAAATGCAAATATTTTTTTCTAATTTTATAATTCTTTTTTTTTTATTTTTCCCTTTTGCGAAGTCAGTCAGTCAGTCTGACAGTCAATCAGTCAAGCACTCAGTCATTCAGTCTCAGTCAGTCAGTCCAGTCAGTCAGTCACTCAGTCAGTCAGTTAGTCCTTCAGCCAGTCAATCAAGCAGTCAGTCATTTAGTCTCAGTCAGTCAGTCATTCAGTCAGTCAGTCAGTCAGGCAGTCAGTCAGTCAGTCAGTCGGTCAGTCCTGTGCAGTCAGTTAGTCACTAAAGCAGTCAGTCAGTCTCAGTCAGTCAGTCAGTCAGTCAGTCCAGTCCAGTCTCAGTCAGTCAGTCAGTCAGTCTCGGTCAGTCAGTCAGTCAGTCAGTCAGTCAGTCAGGCAGTCAGTCAGTCGGTCAGCCTTATTCAGTCAGTCTGTCAGTCAGTCAGTCAGTCAGCCTTATTCAGTCAGTCTGTCAGTCATCCTTATTCAGTCAGTCTGTCAGTCAGTCAGTCGGTCAGTCCTGTCCAGTCAGTTAGTCAGTCAAGCAGTCAGTCAGGTAGTCAAGCAGTCAGTCAGTCAGTGTCAGTCAGTCATTTAGTCATTCAGTCAGTCAGTGAAATAGCCAGTCAGAGAGTCAAGCAATCAGTCAGTCAGTCTCAGTCAGTCAGTTAGTCAGTCAGTCAGTCAGTCAGTCAGTCAGTCCAGTCTCAGTCAGTCAGGCAGTTAGTCAGTCAGTCTCGGTCAGTCAGTGAGTCAGTCAGTCAGTATCAGTCAGTCAGTGGGTCAGTCTGTCAGTCAGGCAGTATCAGTCAGGCAGTAAGACTCCGCTCGACAGCACTCCGTTAGCCTAATGGCTAGACCGCTGGTCTTCCAAGCGAGTGGCCTGGGTTCGAGTCCCAGCCGGAGCGAATATCTTTAATGTATATATTTCTTTTCTAATTTGAAAATTCTTTTTTTTTTCAATTTCTTTCCTTTGCAATTATTGATTATTTATGTAGGGAAGAAAATTCTGAGTCAGTTTAATTTTTCGACACGAAGATTTCAAAGTGTTTAAATAAACAATTACCAAGGTGCATTTTTTGTTTTTATTATATTTAAAACTCCCACCGACAGAGCTCCCATAGACTAATGGCTAGAGTGTTAGGCTTCCAAGCGAGTGGCCCTGGGTTCGAGTCCCAGCCTGAACGAAAATCTTCAATGTATACTTTTAGTTTCTAATTTGAAATTTCTTCTTCTTTTTTTTTAATTTTTCTCTTTTGCGAATATTGATTATTTATGTAGGGAGAAAAATTCTGAGTCAGTTTAATTATTCGACCTGTAAATTTCAAAGTGTTTGAATCAATAATTACCAAGGTGCATTTTTTGTTTTTATTATATTTAAGACTTCCATCGACAGAGCTCCGATAGCCTAATGGCTAGACCGTTGGGTTCCTAGCGCGTGGTACTGGGTTCGAGTCCCGGCCGGAAAGGAAATCTTAAATGCAAATATTTTTTTCTAATTTTATAATTCTTTTTTTTTATTTTTCCCTTTTGCGAAGTCAGTCAGTCAGTCTGACAGTCAATCAGTCAAGCACTCAGTCATTCAGTCTCAGTCAGTCAGTCCAGTCAGTCAGTCACTCAGTCAGTCAGTTAGTCCTTCAGCCAGTCAGTCAAGCAGTCAGTCATTTAGTCTCAGTCAGTCAGTCATTCAGTCAGTCAGGCAGTCAGTCAGTCAGTCAGTCGGTCAGTCCTGTGCAGTCAGTTAGTCACTAAAGCAGTCAGTCAGTCTCAGTCAGTCAGTCAGTCAGTCAGTCCAGTCCAGTATCAGTCAGTCAGTGGGTCAGTCTGTCAGTCAGGCAGTATCAGTCAGGCAGTAAGACTCCGCTCGACAGAACTCCGATAGCCTAATGGCTAGACCGCTGGTCTTCCAAGCGAGTGGCCTGGGTTCGAGTCCCAGCCGGAGCGAATATCTTTAATGTATATATTTCTTTTCTAATTTGAAAATTCTTTTTTTTTTTCAATTTCTTTCCTTTGCAATTATTGATTATTTATGTAGGGAAGAAAATTCTGAGTCAGTTTAATTTTTCGACACGAAGATTTCAAAGTGTTTAAATAAACAATTACCAAGGTGCATTTTTTGTTTTTATTATATTTAAAACTCCCACCGACAGAGCTCCCATAGACTAATGGTTAGAGTGTTAGGCTTCCAAGCGAGTGGCCCTGGGTTCGAGTCCCAGCCTGAACGAAAATCTTCAATGTATACTTTTAGTTTCTAATTTGAAATTTCTTCTTCTTTTTTTTAAATTTTTCTCTTTTGCGAATATTGATTATTTATGTAGGGAGAAAAATTCTGAGTCAGTTTAATTATTCGACCTGTAAATTTCAAAGTGTTTGAATCAATAATTACCAAGGTGCATTTTTTGTTTTTATTATATTTAAGACTTCCATCGACAGAGCTCCGATAGCCTAATGGCTAGACCGTTGGGTTCCTAGCGCGTGGTACTGGGTTCGAGTCCCGGCCGGAAAGGAAATCTTAAATGCAAATATTTTTTTCTAATTTTATAATTCTTTTTTTTTTATTTTTCCCTTTTGCGAAGTCAGTCAGTCAGTCTGACAGTCAATCAGTCAAGCACTCAGTCATTCAGTCTCAGTCAGTCAGTCCAGTCAGTCAGTCACTCAGTCAGTCAGTTAGTCCTTCAGCCAGTCAATCAAGCAGTCAGTCATTTAGTCTCAGTCAGTCAGTCATTCAGTCAGTCAGTCAGTCAGGCAGTCAGTCAGTCAGTCAGTCGGTCAGTCCTGTGCAGTCAGTTAGTCACTAAAGCAGTCAGTCAGTCTCAGTCAGTCAGTCAGTCAGTCAGTCCAGTCCAGTCTCAGTCAGTCAGTCAGTCAGTCTCGGTCAGTCAGTCAGTCAGTCAGTCAGTCAGTCAGGCAGTCAGTCAGTCGGTCAGGCTTATTCAGTCAGTCTGTCAGTCAGTCAGTCAGTCAGCCTTATTCAGTCAGTCTGTCAGTCATCCTTATTCAGTCAGTCTGTCAGTCAGTCAGTCGGTCAGTCCTGTCCAGTCAGTTAGTCAGTCAAGCAGTCAGTCAGGTAGTCAAGCAGTCAGTCAGTCAGTGTCAGTCAGTCATTTAGTCATTCAGTCAGTCAGTGAAATAGCCAGTCAGAGAGTCAAGCAATCAGTCAGTCAGTCTCAGTCAGTCAGTTAGTCAGTCAGTCAGTCAGTCAGTCAGTCAGTCCAGTCTCAGTCAGTCAGGCAGTTAGTCAGTCAGTCTCGGTCAGTCAGTGAGTCAGTCAGTCAGTATCAGTCAGTCAGTGGGTCAGTCTGTCAGTCAGGCAGTATCAGTCAGGCAGTAAGACTCCGCTCGACAGCACTCCGATAGCCTAATGGCTAGACCGCTGGTCTTCCAAGCGAGTGGCCTGGGTTCGAGTCCCAGCCGGAGCGAATATCTTTAATGTATATATTTCTTTTCTAATTTGAAAATTCTTTTTTTTTTTCAATTTCTTTCCTTTGCAATTATTGATTATTTATGTAGGGAAGAAAATTCTGAGTCAGTTTAATTTTTCGACACGAAGATTTCAAAGTGTTTAAATAAACAATTACCAAGGTGCATTTTTTGTTTTTATTATATTTAAAACTCCCACCGACAGAGCTCCCATAGACTAATGGCTAGAGTGTTAGGCTTCCAAGCGAGTGGCCCTGGGTTCGAGTCCCAGCCTGAACGAAAATCTTCAATGTATACTTTTAGTTTCTAATTTGAAATTTCTTCTTCTTTTTTTTTAATTTTTCTCTTTTGCGAATATTGATTATTTATGTAGGGAGAAAAATTCTGAGTCAGTTTAATTATTCGACCTGTAAATTTCAAAGTGTTTGAATCAATAATTACCAAGGTGCATTTTTTGTTTTTATTATATTTAAGACTTCCATCGACAGAGCTCCGATAGCCTAATGGCTAGACCGTTGGGTTCCTAGCGCGTGGTACTGGGTTCGAGTCCCGGCCGGAAAGGAAATCTTAAATGCAAATATTTTTTTCTAATTTTATAATTCTTTTTTTTTATTTTTCCCTTTTGCGAAGTCAGTCAGTCAGTCTGACAGTCAATCAGTCAAGCACTCAGTCATTCAGTCTCAGTCAGTCAGTCCAGTCAGTCAGTCACTCAGTCAGTCAGTTAGTCCTTCAGCCAGTCAGTCAAGCAGTCAGTCATTTAGTCTCAGTCAGTCAGACATTCAGTCAGTCAGTCAGTCAGGCAGTCAGTCAGTCAGTCAGTAGGTCAGTCCTGTGCAGTCAGTTTGTCACTAAAGCAGTCAGTCAGTCTCAGTCAGTCAGTCAGTCAGTCAGTCCAGTCCAGTCTCAGTTAGTCAGTTAGTCAGTCTCGGTCAGTCAGTCAGTCAGTCATTCAGTCAGTCAGTCAGTCAGGCAGTCAGTCAGTCGGTCAGCCTTATTCAGTCAGTCTGTCTGTCAGTCAGTCAGTCAGCCTTATTCAGTCAGTCTGTCAGTCATCCTTATTCAGTCAGTCTGTCAGTCAGTCAGTCGGTCAGTCCTGTCCAGTCAGTTAGTCAGTCAAGCAGTCAGTCAGGTAGTCAAGCAGTCAGTCAGTCAGTGTCAGTCAGTCATTTAGTCATTCAGTCAGTCAGTGAAATAGCCAGTCAGAGAGTCAAGCAGTCAGTCAGTCAGTCTCAGTCAGTCAGTTAGTCAGTCAGTCAGTCAGTCAGTCAGTCAGTCCAGTCTCAGTCAGTCAGGCAGTTAGTCAGTCAGTCTCGGTCAGTCAGTGAGTCAGTCAGTCAGTATCAGTCAGTCAGTGAGTCAGTCTGTCAGTCAGGCAGTATCAGTCAGGCAGTAAGACTCCGCTCGACAGAACTCCGAGAGCCTAATGGTTAGACCGCTGGTCTTCCAAGCGAGTGGCCTGGGTTCGAGTCCCAGCCGGAGCGAATATCTTCAATGTATATATTTCTTTTCTAATTTGAAAATTCTTTTTTTTTTCAATTTCTTTCCTTTGCAATTATTGATTATTTATGTAGGGAAGAAAATTCTGAGTCAGTTTAATTTTTCGACACGAAGATTTCAAAGTGTTTAAATCCACAATTACCAACGTGCATTTTTTGTTTTTATTATATTTAAAACTCCCACCGACAGAGCTCCCATAGACTAATGGCTAGAGTGTTAGGCTTCCAAGCGAGTGGCCCTGGGTTCGAGTCCCAGCCTGAATGAAAATCTTCAATGTATACTTTTAGTTTCTAATTTGAAATTTCTTCTTCTTTTTTTTTAATTTTTCTCTTTTGCGAATATTGATTATTTATGTAGGGAGAAAAATTCTGAGTCAGTTTAATTATTCGACCTGTAAATTTCAAAGTGTTTGAATCAATAATTACCAAGGTGCATTTTTTGTTTTTATTATATTTAAGACTTCCATCGACAGAGCACCGATAGCCTAATGGCTAGACCGTTGGGTTCCTAGCGCGTGGTACTGTGTTCGAGTCCCGGCCGGAAAGGAAATCTTAAATGCAAATATTTTTTTCTAATTTTATAATTCTTTTTTTTTATTTTTCCCTTTTGCGAAGTCAGTCAGTCAGTCTGACAGTCAATCAGTCAAGCACTCAGTCATTCAGTCTCAGTCAGTCAGTCCAGTCAGTCAGTCACTCAGTCAGTCAGTTAGTCCTTCAGCCAGTCAGTCAAGCAGTCAGTCATTTAGTCTCAGTCAGTCAGTCATTCAGTCAGTCAGTCAGTCAGGCAGTCAGTCAGTCGGTCAGTCCTGTGCAGTCAGTTAGTCAGTAAAGCAGTCAGTACGTCTCAGTCAGTCAGTCAGTCAGTCAGTCCAGTCCAGTCTCAGTCAGTCAGTCAGTCAGTCTCGGTCAGTCAGTCAGTCAGTCAGTCAGTCAGTCAGTCAGGCAGTCAGTCAGTCGGTCAGCCTTATTCAGTCAGTCTGTCAGTCAGTCAGTCAGTCAGCCTTATTCAGTCAGTCTGTCAGTCATCCTTATTCTGTCAGTCTGTCAGTCAGTCAGTCGGTCAGTCCTGTCCAGTCAGTTAGTCAGTCAAGCAGTCAGTCAGGTAGTCAAGCAGTCAGTCAGTCAGTGTCAGTCAGTCATTTAGTCATTCAGTCAGTCAGTGAAATAGCCAGTCAGAGAGTCAAGCAATCAGTCAGTCAGTCTCAGTCAGTCAGTTAGTCAGTCAGTCAGTCAGTCAGTCCAGTCTCAGTCAGTCAGGCAGTTAGTCAGTCATTCTCGGTCAGTCAGTGAGTCAGTCAGTCAGTATCAGTCAGTCAGTGAGTCAGTCTGTCAGTCAGGCAGTATCAGTCAGGCAGTAAGACTCCGCTCGACAGAACTCCGATAGCCTAATGGCTAGACCGCTGGTCTTCCAAGCGAGTGGCCTGGGTTCGAGTCCCAGCCGGAGCGAATATCTTCAATGTATATATTTCTTTTCTAATTTGAAAATTCTTTTTTTTTTTCAATTTCTTTCCTTTGCAATTATTGATTATTTATGTAGGGAAGAAAATTCTGAGTCAGTTTAATTTTTCGACACGAAGATTTCAAAGTGTTTAAATAAACAATTACCAAGGTGCGTTTTTTGTTTTTATTATATTTAAAACTCCCACCGACAGAGCTCCCATAGACTAATGGCTAGAGTGTTAGGCTTCCAAGCGAGTGGCCCTGGGTTCGAGTCCCAGCCTGAACGAAAATCTTCAATGTATACTTTTAGTTTCTAATTTGAAATTTCTTCTTCTTTTTTTTTTTTAATTTTTCTCTTTTGCGAATATTGATTATTTATGTAGGGAGAAAAATTCTGAGTCAGTTTAATTATTCGACCTGTAAATTTCAAAGTGTTTGAATCAATAATTACCAAGGTGCATTTTTTGTTTTTATTATATTTAAGACTTCCATCGACAGAGCACCGATAGCCTAATGGCTAGACCGTTGGGTTCCTAGCGCGTGGTACTGGGTTCGAGTCCCGGCCGGAAAGGAAATCTTAAATGCAAATATTTTTTTCTAATTTTATAATTCTTTTTTTTTTATTTTTCCCTTTTGCGAAGTCAGTCAGTCAGTCTGACAGTCAATCAGTCAAGCACTCAGTCATTCAGTCTCAGTCAGTCAGTCCAGTCAGTCAGTCACTCAGTCAGTCAGTTAGTCCTTCAGCCAGTCAGTCAAGCAGTCAGTCATTTAGTCTCAGTCAGTCAGTCATTCAGTCAGTCAGTCAGTCAGGCAGTCAGTCAGTCAGTCAGTCGGTCAGTCCTGTGCAGTCAGTTAGTCACTAAAGCAGTCAGTCAGTCTCAGTCAGTCAGTCAGTCAGTCAGTCCAGTCCAGTCTCAGTCAGTCAGTCAGTCAGTCTCGGTCAGTCAGTCAGTCAGTCAGTCAGTCAGGCAGTCAGTCAGTCGGTCAGCCTTATTCAGTCAGTCTGTCAGTCAGTCAGTCAGTCAGCCTTATTCAGTCAGTCTGTCAGTCATCCTTATTCAGTCAGTCTGTCAGTCAGTCAGTCGGTCAGTCCTGTCCAGTCAGTTAGTCAGTCAAGCAGTCAGTCAGGTAGTCAAGCAGTCAGTCAGTCAGTGTCAGTCAGTCATTTAGTCATTCAGTCAGTCAGTGAAATAGCCAGTCAGAGAGTCAAGCAATCAGTCAGTCAGTCTCAGTCAGTCAGTTAGTCAGTCAGTCAGTCAGTCAGTCAGTCAGTCCAGTCTCAGTCAGTCAGGCAGTTAGTCAGTCAGTCTCGGTCAGTCAGTGAGTCAGTCAGTCAGTATCAGTCAGTCAGTGAGTCAGTCTGTCAGTCAGGCAGTAAGACTCCGCTCGACAGAACTCCGATAGCCTAATGGCTAGACCGCTGGTCTTCCAAGCGAGTGGCCTGGGTTCGAGTCCCAGCCGGAGCGAATATCTTTAATGTATATATTTCTTTTCTAATTTGAAAATTCTTTTTTTTTTCAATTTCTTTCCTTTGCAATTATTGATTATTTATGTAGGGAAGAAAATTCTGAGTCAGTTTAATTTTTCGACACGAAGATTTCAAAGTGTTTAAATAAACAATTACCAAGGTGCATTTTTTGTTTTTATTATATTTAAAACTCCCACCGACAGAGCTCCCATAGACTAATGGCTAGAGTGTTAGGCTTCCAAGCGAGTGGCCCTGGGTTCGAGTCCCAGCCTGAACAAAAATCTTCAATGTATACTTTTAGTTTCTAATTTGAAATTTCTTCTTCTTTTTTTTTTAAATTTTTCTCTTTTGCGAATATTGATTATTTATGTAGGGAGAAAAATTCTGAGTCAGTTTAATTATTCGACCTGTAAATTTCAAAGTGTTTGAATCAATAATTACCAAGGTGCATTTTTTGTTTTTATTATATTTAAGACTTCCATCGACAGAGCACCGATAGCCTAATGGCTAGACCGTTGGGTTCCTAGCGCGTGGTACTGGGTTCGAGTCCCGGCCGGAAAGGAAATCTTAAATGCAAATATTTTTTTCTAATTTTATAATTCTTTTTTTTTTATTTTTCCCTTTTGCGAAGTCAGTCAGTCAGTCTGACAGTCAATCAGTCAAGCACTCAGTCATTCAGTCTCAGTCAGTCAGTCCAGTCAGTCAGTCACTCAGTCAGTCAGTTAGTCCTTCAGCCAGTCAGTCAAGCAGTCAGTCATTTAGTCTCAGTCAGTCAGTCATTCAGTCAGTCAGGCAGTCAGTCAGTCAGTCAGTCGGTCAGTCCTGTGCAGTCAGTCACTAAAGCAGTCAGTCAGTCTCAGTCAGTCAGTCAGTCAGTCAGTCCAGTCCAGTCTCAGTCAGTCAGTCAGTCAGTCTCGGTCAGTCAGTCAGTCAGTCAGTCAGTCAGTCAGTCAGGCAGTCAGTCAGTCGATCAGCCTTATTCAGTCAGTCTGTCAGTCAGTCAGTCAGTCAGCCTTATTCAGTCAGTCTGTCAGTCATCCTTATTCAGTCAGTCTGTCAGTCAGTCAGTCGGTCAGTCCTGTCCAGTCAGTTAGTCAGTCAAGCAGTCAGTCAGGTAGTCAAGCAGTCAGTCAGTCAGTCAGTGTCAGTCAGTCATTTAGTCATTCAGTCAGTCAGTGAAATAGCCAGTCAGAGAGTCAAGCAATCAGTCAGTCAGTCTCAGTCAGTCAGTTAGTCAGTCAGTCAGTCAGTCAGTCAGTCAGTCCAGTCTCAGTCAGTCAGGCAGTTAGTCAGTCAGTCTCGGTTAGTCAGTGAGTCAGTCAGTCAGTATCAGTCAGTCAGTGAGTCAGTCTGTCAGTCAGGCAGTATCAGTCAGGCAGTAAGACTCCGCTCGACAGAACTCCGGTAGCCTAATGGCTAGACCGCTGGTCTTCCAAGCGAGTGGCCTGGGTTCGAGTCCCAGCCGGAGCGAATATCTTCAATGTATATATTTCTTTTCTAATTTGAAAATTCTTTTTTTTTTCAATTTCTTTCCTTTGCAATTATTGATTATTTATGTAGGGAAGAAAATTCTGAGTCAGTTTAATTTTTCGACACGAAGATTTCAAAGTGTTTAAATAAACAATTACCATGGTGCATTTTTTGTTTTTATTATATTTAAAACTCCCACCGACAGAGCTCCCATAGACTAATGGCTAGAGTGTTAGGCTTCCAAGCGAGTGGCCCTGGGTTCGAGTCCCAGCCTGAACGAAAATCTTCAATGTATACTTTTAGTTTCTAATTTGAAATTTCTTCTTCTTTTTTTTTTTAATTTTTCTCTTTTGCGAATATTGATTATTTATGTAGGGAGAAAAATTCTGAGTCAGTTTAATTATTCGACCTGTAAATTTCAAAGTGTTTGAATCAATAATTACCAAGGTGCATTTTTTGTTTTTATCATATTTAAGACTTCCATCGACAGAGCTCCGATAGCCTAATGGCTAGACCGTTGGGTTCCTAGCGCGTGGTACTGGGTTCGCGTCCCGGCCGGAAAGGAAATCTTAAATGCAAATATTTTTTTCTAATTTTATAATTCTTTTTTTTTTCCCTTTTGCGAAGTCAGTCAGTCAGTCTGACAGTCAATCAGTCAAGCACTCAGTCATTCAGTCTCAGTCAGTCAGTCCAGTCAGTCAGTCACTCAGTCAGTCAGTTAGTCCTTCAGCCAGTCAGTCAAGCAGTCAGTCAGTCAGTCTCGGTCAGTCAGTCAGTCAGTCATTCAGTCAGTCAGTCAGTCAGGCAGTCAGTCAGTCGGTCAGCCTTATTCAGTCAGTCTGTCAGTCAGTCAGTCAGTCAGCCTTATTCAGTCAGTCTGTCAGTCATCCTTATTCAGTCAGTCTGTCAGTCAGTCAGTCGGTCAGTCCTGTCCAGTCAGTTAGTCAGTCAAGCAGTCAGTCAGGTAGTCAAGCAGTCAGTTAGGTAGTCAAGCAGTCAGTCATTTAGTCATTCAGTCAGTCAGTAAAATAGCCAGTCAGAGAGTCAAGCAGTCAGTCAGTCAGTCTCAGTCAGTCAGTTAGTCAGTCAGTCAGTCAGTCAGTCAGTCCAGTCTCAGTCAGTCAGGCAGTTAGTCAGTCAGTCTCGGTCAGTCAGTGAGTCATTCAGTCAGTATCAGTCAGTCAGTGAGTCAGTCTGTCAGTCAGGCAGTATCAGTCAGGCAGTAAGACTCCGCTCGACAGAACTCCGATAGCCTAATGGCTAGACCGCTGGTCTTCCAAGCGAGTGGCCTGGGTTCGAGTCCCAGCCGGAGCGAATATCTTCAATGTATATATTTCTTTTCTAATTTGAAAATTCTTTTTTTTTTCAATTTCTTTCCTTTGCAATTATTGATTATTTATGTAGGGAAGAAAATTCTGAGTCAGTTTAATTTTTCGACACGAAGATTTCAAAGTGTTTAAATAAACAATTACCAAGGTGCATTTTTTGTTTTTATTATATTTAAAACTAGCACCGACAGAGCTCCCATAGACTAATGGCTAGAGTGTTAGGCTTCCAAGCGAGTGGCCCTGGGTTCGAGTCCCAGCCTGAACGAAAATCTTCAATGTATACTTTTAGTTTCTAATTTGAAATTTCTTCTTCTTTTTTTTTAATTTTTCTCTTTTGCGAATATTGATTATTTATGTAGGGAGAAAAATTCTGAGTCAGTTTAATTATTCGACCTGTAAATTTCAAAGTGTTTGAATCAATAATTACCAAGGTGCATTTTTTGTTTTTATTATATTTAAGACTTCCATCGACAGAGCACCGATAGCCTAATGGCTAGACCGTTGGGTTCCTAGCGCGTGGTACTGGGTTTGAGTCCCGGCCGGAAAGGAAATCTTAAATGCAAATATTTTTTTCTAATTTTATAATTCTTTTTTTTTATTTTTCCCTTTTGCGAAGTCAGTCAGTCAGTCTGACAGTCAATCAGTCAAGCACTCAGTCATTTAGTCTCAGTCAGTCAGTCATTCAGTCAGTCAGTCAGTCAGGCAGTCAGTCAGTCAGTCAGTCGGTCAGTCCTGTGCAGTCAGTTAGTCACTAAAGCAGTCAGTCAGTCTCAGTCAGTCAGTCAGTCAGTCAGTCCAGTCCAGTCTCAGTCAGTCAGTCAGTCAGTCTCGGTCAGTCAGTCCAGTCCAGTCTCAGTCAGTCAGTCAGTCAGTCTCGGTCAGTCAGTCAGTCAGTCATTCAGTCAGTCAGTCAGTCAGGCAGTCAGTCAGTCGGTCAGCCTTATTCAGTCAGTCTGTCAGTCAGTCAGTCAGTCAGCCTTATTCAGTCAGTCTGTCAGTCATCCTTATTCAGTCAGTCTGTCAGTCAGTCAGTCGGTCAGTCCTGTCCAGTCAGTTAGTCAGTCAAGTAGTCAGTCAGGTAGTCAAGCAGTCAGTCAGTCAGAGTCAGTCAGTCATTTCGTCATTCAGTCAGTCAGTGAAATAGCCAGTCAGAGAGTCAAGCAGTCAGTCAGTCAGTCTCAGTCAGTCAGTTAGTCAGTCAGTCAGTCAGTCAGTCAGTCAGTCCAGTCTCAGTCAGTCAGGCAGTTAGTCAGTCAGTCTCGGTCAGTCAGTGAGTCAGTCAGTCAGTATCAGTCTGTCAGTCAGGCAGTATCAGTCAGGCAGTAAGACTCCGCTCGACAGAACTCCGATAGCCTAATGGCTAGACCGCTGGTCTTCCAAGCGAGTGGCCTGGGTTCGAGTCCCAGCCGGAGCGAATATCTTCAATGTATATATTTCTTTTCTAATTTGAAAATTCTTTTTTTTTTCAATTTCTTTCCTTTGCAATTATTGATTATTTATGTAGGGAAGAAAATTCTGAGTCAGTTTAATTTTTCGACACGAAGATTTCAAAGTGTTTAAATAAACAATTACCAAGGTGCATTTTTTGTTTTTATTATATTTAAAACTCCCACCGACAGAGCGCCCATAGACTAATGGCTAGAGTGTTAGGCTTCCAAGCGAGTGGCCCTGGGTTCGAGTCCCAGCCTGAACGAAAATCTTCAATGTATACTTTTAGTTTCTAATTTGAAATTTCTTCTTCTTTTTTTTTTAATTTTTCTCTTTTGCGAATATTGATTATTTATGTAGGGAGAAAAATTCTGAGTCAGTTTAATTATTCGACCTGTAAATTTCAAAGTGTTTGAATCAATAATTACCAAGGTGCATTTTTTGTTTTTATTATATTTAAGACTTCCATCGACAGAGTTCCGATAGCCTAATGGCTAGACCGTTGGGTTCCAAGCGCGTGGTACTGGGTTCGAGTCCCGGCCGGAACGAAAATCTTCCATGTATATATTTCTCTTCTAATTTGAAGATTCCTTTTTTTTTTCAATTTCTTTCTTTTGCAAATATGGATTATTTATGTACGGAAGAAAATTCTGAGTCAGTTTAATCATTCGACCTTTAGATTTCAAAAATTTTAGATCAATAATTACTAAGGTGCATTTTTTGTTTTTATTATAATTAAGACACCGATCAACAGCGATCCGATAGTATATTGGCGAGAGCGTTGGGCTTCCATGAGTGTCGCCCTGGGTTCAAATCCCAGCCGGAAAGGAAATCTTAAATGCAAATATTTTTTTCTAATTTTATAATTCTTTTTTTTTATTTTTCCCTTTTGCGAAGTCAGTCAGTCTGACAGTCAATCAGTCAAGCACTCAGTCATTCAGTCTCAGTCAGTCAGTCCAGTCAGTCAGTCACTCAGTCAGTCAGTTAGTCCTTCAGCCAGTCAGTCAAGCAGTCAGTCATTTAGTCTCAGTCAGTCAGTCATTCAGTCAGTCAGTCAGTCAGGCAGTCAGTCAGTCAGTCAGTCGGTCAGTCCTGTGCAGTCAGTTAGTCACTAAAGCAGTCAGTCAGTCTCAGTCAGTCAGTCAGTCAGTCAGTCCAGTCCAGTCTCAGTCAGTCAGTCAGTCAGTCTCGGTCAGTCAGTCAGTCAGTCATTCAGTCAGTCAGTCAGTCAGGCAGTCAGTCAGTCGGTCAGCCTTATTCAGTCAGTCTGTCAGTCAGTCAGTCAGTCAGCCTTATTCAGTCAGTCTGTCAGTCATCCTTATTCAGTCAGTCTGTCAGTCAGTCAGTCGGTCAGTCCTGTCCAGTCAGTTAGTCAGTCAAGTAGTCAGTCAGTTAGTCAGTCAGTCAGTCAGTCAGTCAGTCAGTCCAGTCTCAGTCAGTCAGGCAGTTAGTCAGTCAGTCTCGGTCAGTCAGTGAGTCAGTCAGTCAGTTAGTCAGTCAGTCAGTCAGTCAGTCAGTCAGTCCAGTCTCAGTCAGTCAGGCAGTTAGTCAGTCAGTCTCGGTCAGTCAGTGAGTCAGTCAGTCAGTTAGTCAGTCAGTCAGTCAGTCAGTCAGTCCAGTCTCAGTCAGTCAGGCAGTTAGTCAGTCAGCCCTGGGTTCAAATCCCAGCCGGAAATTAAATCTTAAATCCAAATATTTTTTTCTAATTTTATAATTCTTTTTTTTTATTTTTCCCTTTTGCGAAGTCAGTCAGTCAGTCTGACAGTCAATCAGTCAAGCACTCAGTCATTCAGTCTCAGTCAGTCAGTCCAGTCAGGCAGTCAGTCAGTCAGTCAGTCAGTCGGTCAGTCCTGTGCAGTCAGTTAGTCACTAAAGCAGTCAGTCAGTCTCAGTCAGTCAGTTAGTCACTAAAGCAGTCAGTCAGTCTCAGTCAGTCAGTTAGTCACTAAAGCAGTCAGTCAGTCTCAGTCAGTCAGTCAGTCAGTCAGTCCAGTCCAGTCTCAGTCAGTCAGTCAGTCAGTCTCGGTCAGTCAGTCAGTCAGTCATTCAGTCAGTCAGTCAGTCAGGCAGTCAGTCAGTCGGTCAGCCTTATTCAGTCAGTCTGTCTGTCAGTCAGTCAGTCAGCCTTATTCAGTCAGTCTGTCAGTCATCCTTATTCAGTCAGTCTGTCAGTCAGTCAGTCGGTCAGTCCTGTCCAGTCAGTTAGTCAGTCAAGCAGTCAGTCAGGTAGTCAAGCAGTCAGTCAGTCAGTGTCAGTCAGTCATTTAGTCATTCAGTCAGTCAGTGAAATAGCCAGTCAGAGAGTCAAGCAGTCAGTCAGTCAGTCTCAGTCAGTCAGTTAGTCAGTCAGTCAGTCAGTCAGTCAGTCAGTCCAGTCTCAGTCAGTCAGGCAGTTAGTCAGTCAGTCTCGGTCAGTCAGTGAGTCAGTCAGTCAGTATCAGTCAGTCAGTGAGTCAGTCTGTCAGTCAGGCAGTATCAGTCAGGCAGTAAGACTCCGCTCGACAGAACTCCGATAGCCTAATGGCTAGACCGCTGGTCTTCCAAGCGAGTGGCCTGGGTTCGAGTCCCAGCCGGAGCGAATATCTTCAATGTATATATTTCTTTTCTAATTTGAAAATTCTTTTTTTTTTCAATTTCTTTCCTTTGCAATTATTGATTATTTATGTAGGGAAGAAAATTCTGAGTCAGTTTAATTTTTCGACACGAAGATTTCAAAGTGTTTAAATAAACAATTACCAAGGTGCATTTTTTGTTTTTATTATATTTAAAACTCCCACCGACAGAGCGCCCATAGACTAATGGCTAGAGTGTTAGGCTTCCAAGCGAGTGGCCCTGGGTTCGAGTCCCAGCCTGAACGAAAATCTTCAATGTATACTTTTAGTTTCTAATTTGAAATTTCTTCTTCTTTTTTTTTTAATTTTTCTCTTTTGCGAATATTGATTATTTATGTAGGGAGAAAAATTCTGAGTCAGTTTAATTATTCGACCTGTAAATTTCAAAGTGTTTGAATCAATAATTACCAAGGTGCATTTTTTGTTTTTATTATATTTAAGACTTCCATCGACAGAGTTCCGATAGCCTAATGGCTAGACCGTTGGGTTCCAAGCGCGTGGTACTGGGTTCAAGTCCCGGCCGGAACGAAAATCTTCCATGTATATATTTCTCTTCTAATTTGAAGATTCTTTTTTTTTTCAATTTCTTTCTTTTGCAAATATGGATTATTTATGTACGGAAGAAAATTCTGAGTCAGTTTAATCATTCGACCTTTAGATTTCAAAGATTTTAGATCAATAATTACTAAGGTGCATTTTTTGTTTTTATTATAATTAAGACACCGATCAACAGAGATCCGATAGTATATTGGCGAGAGCGTTGGGCTTCCATGAGTGTCGCCCTGGGTTCAAATTCCAGCCGGAAAGGAAATCTTAAATGCAAATATTTTTTTCTAATTTTATAATTCTTTTTTTTTATTTTTCCCTTTTGCGAAGTCAGTCAGTCAGTCTGACAGTCAATCAGTCAAGCACTCAGTCATTCAGTCTCAGTCAGTCAGTCCAGTCAGTCAGTCACTCAGTCAGTCAGTTAGTCCTTCAGCCAGTCAGTCAAGCAGTCAGTCATTTAGTCTCAGTCAGTCAGTCAGTCAGTCAGGCAGTCAGTCAGTCAGTCAGTAGGTCAGTCCTGTGCAGTCAGTTAGTCACTAAAGCAGTCAGTCAGTCTCAGTCAGTCAGTCAGTCAGTCAGTCCAGTCCAGTCTCAGTTAGTCAGTCAGTCAGTCTCGGTCAGTCAGTCAGTCAGTCATTCAGTCAGTCAGTCAGTCAGGCAGTCAGTCAGTCGGTCAGCCTTATTCAGTCAGTCTGTCTGTCAGTCAGTCAGTCAGCCTTATTCAGTCAGTCTGTCAGTCATCCTTATTCAGTCAGTCTGTCAGTCAGTCAGTCGGTCAGTCCTGTCCAGTCAGTTAGTCAGTCAAGCAGTCAGTCAGGTAGTCAAGCAGTCAGTCAGTCAGTGTCAGTCAGTCATTTAGTCATTCAGTCAGTCAGTGAAATAGCCAGTCAGAGAGTCAAGCAGTCAGTCAGTCAGTCTCAGTCAGTCAGTTAGTCAGTCAGTCAGTCAGTCAGTCAGTCCAGTCTCAGTCAGTCAGGCAGTTAGTCAGTCAGTCTCGGTCAGTCAGTGAGTCAGTCAGTCAGTATCAGTCAGTCAGTGAGTCAGTCTGTCAGTCAGGCAGTATCAGTCAGGCAGTATCAGTCAGGCAGTAAGACTCCGCTCGACAGAACTCCGATAGCCTAATGGCTAGACCGCTGGTCTTCCAAGCGAGTGGCCTGGGTTCGAGTCCCAGCCGGAGCGAATATCTTCAATGTATATATTTCTTTTCTAATTTGAAAATTCTTTTTTTTTTCAATTTCTTTCCTTTGCAATTATTGATTATTTATGTAGGGAAGAAAATTCTGAGTCAGTTTAATTTTTCGACACGAAGATTTCAAAGTGTTTAAATAAACAATTACCAAGGTGCATTTTTTGTTTTTATTATATTTAAAACTCCCACCGACAGAGCTCCCATAGACTAATGGCTAGAGTGTTAGGCTTCCAAGCGAGTGGCCCTGGGTTCGAGTCCCAGCCTGAACGAAAATCTTCAATGTATACTTTTAGTTTCTAATTTGAAATTTCTTCTTCTTTTTTTTTTAATTTTTCTCTTTTGCGAATATTGATTATTTATGTAGGGAGAAAAATTCTGAGTCAGTTTAATTATTCGACCTGTAAATTTCAAAGTGTTTGAATCAATAATTACCAAGGTGCATTTTTTGTTTTTATTATATTTAAGACTTCCATCGACAGAGCTCCGATAGCCTAATGGCTAGACCGTTGGGTTCCAAGCGCGTGGTACTGGGTTCGAGTCCCGGCCGGAACGAAAATCTTCCATGTATATATTTCTCTTCTAAATTGAAGATTCTTTTTTTTTTTCAATTTCTTTCTTTTGCAAATATGGATTATTTATGTACGGAAGAAAATTCTGAGTCAGTTTAATCATTCGACCTTTAGATTTCAAAGATTTTAGATCAATAATTACTAAGGTGCATTTTTTTTTTTAATTATAATTAAGACACCGATCAACAGAGATCCGATAGTATATTTGCGAGAGCGTTGGGCTTCCATGAGTGTCGCCCTGGGTTCAAATCCCAGCCGGAAAGGAAATCTTAAATGCAAATATTTTTTTCTAATTTTATAATTCTTTTATTTTTATTTTTCCCTTTTGCGAAGTCAGTCAGTCAGTCTGACAGTCAATCAGTCAAGCACTCAGTCATTCAGTCTCAGTCAGTCAGTCCAGTCAGTCAGTCACTCAGTCAGTCAGTTAGTCCTTCAGCCAGTCAGTCAAGCAGTCAGTCATTTAGTCTCAGTCAGTCAGTCATTCAGCCAGTCAGTCAGTCAGGCAGTCAGTCCAGTCCAGTCTCAGTCAGTCAGTCAGTCAGTCTCGGTCAGTCAGTCAGTCAGTCATTCAGTCAGTCAGTCAGTCAGGCAGTCAGTCAGTCGGTCAGCCTTATTCAGTCAGTCTGTCAGTCAGTCAGCCTTATTCAGTCAGTCTGTCAATCATCCTTATTCAGTCAGTCTGTCAGTCAGTCAGTCGGTCAGTCCTGTCCAGTCAGTTAGTCAGTCAAGCAGTCAGTCAGGTAGTCAAGCAGTCAGTCAGGTAGTCAAGCAGTCAGTCAGTCAGTGTCAGTCAGTCATTTAGTCATTCAGTCAGTCAGTGAAATAGCCAGTCAGAGAGTCAAGCAGTCAGTCAGTCAGTCTCAGTCAGTCAGTTAGTCAGTCAGTCAGTCAGTCAGTCAGTCAGTCCAGTCTCAGTCAGTCAGGCAGTTAGTCAGTCAGTCTCGGTCAGTCAGTGAGTCAGTCAGTCAGTATCAGTCAGTCAGTGAGTCAGTCTGTCAGTCAGGCAGTATCAGTCAGGCAGTAAAACTCCGCTCGACAGAACTCCGATAGCCTAATGGCTAGACCGCTGGTCTTCCAAGCGAGTGGCCTGGGTTCGAGTCCCAGCCGGAGCGAATATCTTCAATGTATATATTTCTTTTCTAATTTGAAAATTCTTTTTTTTTCAATGTCTTTCCTTTGCAATTATTGATTATTTATGTAGGGAAGAAAATTCTGAGTCAGTTTAATTTTTCGACACGAAGATTTCAAAGTGTTTAAATAAACAATTACCAAGGTGCATTTTTTGTTTTTATTATATTTAAAACTCCCACCGACAGAGCGCCCATAGACTAATGGCTAGAGTGTTAGGCTTCCAAGCGAGTGGCCCTGGGTTCGAGTCCCAGCCTGAACGAAAATCTTCAATGTATACTTTTAGTTTCTAATTTGAAATTTCTTCTTCTTTTTTTTTTAATTTTTCTCTTTTGCGAATATTGATTATTTATGTAGGGAGAAAAATTCTGAGTCAGTTTAATTATTCGACCTGTAAATTTCAAAGTGTTTGAATCAATAATTACCAAGGTGCATTTTTTGTTTTTATTATATTTAAGACTTCCATCGACAGAGTTCCGATAGCCTAATGGCTAGACCGTTGGGTTCCAAGCGCGTGGTACTGGGTTCGAGTCCCGGCCGGAACGAAAATCTTCCATGTATATATTTCTCTTCTAATTTGAAGATTCTTTTTTTTTTTCAATTTCTTTCTTTTGCAAATATGGATTATTTATGTACGGAAGAAAATTCTGAGTCAGTTAAATCATTCGACCTTTAGATTTCAAAGATTTTAGATCAATAATTACTAAGGTGCATTTTTTGTTTTTATTATAATTAAGACACCGATCAACAGAGATCCGATAGTATATTGGCGAGAGCGTTGGGCTTCCATGAGTGTCGCCCTGGGTTCAAATTCCAGCCGGAAAGGAAATCTTAAATGCAAATATTTTTTTCTAATTTTATAATTCTTTTTTTTTTATTTTTCCCTTTTGCGAAGTCAGTCAGTCAGTCTGACAGTCAATCAGTCAAGCACTCAGTCATTCAGTCTCAGTCAGTCAGTCCAGTCAGTCAGTCACTCAGTCAGTCAGTTAGTCCTTCAGCCAGTCAGTCAAGCAGTCAGTCATTTAGTCTCAGTCAGTCAGTCAGTCAGTCAGGCAGTCAGTCAGTCAGTCAGTAGGTCAGTCCTGTGCAGTCAGTTAGTCACTAAAGCAGTCAGTCAGTCTCAGTCAGTCAGTCAGTCAGTCAGTCCAGTCCAGTCTCAGTTAGTCAGTCAGTCAGTCTCGGTCAGTCAGTCAGTCAGTCATTCAGTCAGTCAGTCAGTCAGGCAGTCAGTCAGTCGGTCAGCCTTATTCAGTCAGTCTGTCTGTCAGTCAGTCAGTCAGCCTTATTCAGTCAGTCTGTCAGTCATCCTTATTCAGTCAGTCTGTCAGTCAGTCAGTCGGTCAGTCCTGTCCAGTCAGTTAGTCAGTCAAGCAGTCAGTCAGGTAGTCAAGCAGTCAGTCAGTCAGTGTCAGTCAGTCATTTAGTCATTCAGTCAGTCAGTGAAATAGCCAGTCAGAGAGTCAAGCAGTCAGTCAGTCAGTCTCAGTCAGTCAGTTAGTCAGTCAGTCAGTCAGTCAGTCAGTCCAGTCTCAGTCAGTCAGGCAGTTAGTCAGTCAGTCTCGGTCAGTCAGTGAGTCAGTCAGTCAGTATCAGTCAGTCAGTGAGTCAGTCTGTCAGTCAGGCAGTATCAGTCAGGCAGTATCAGTCAGGCAGTAAGACTCCGCTCGACAGAACTCCGATAGCCTAATGGCTAGACCGCTGGTCTTCCAAGCGAGTGGCCTGGGTTCGAGTCCCAGCCGGAGCGAATATCTTCAATGTATATATTTCTTTTCTAATTTGAAAATTCTTTTTTTTTTCAATTTCTTTCCTTTGCAATTATTGATTATTTATGTAGGGAAGAAAATTCTGAGTCAGTTTAATTTTTCGACACGAAGATTTCAAAGTGTTTAAATAAACAATTACCAAGGTGCATTTTTTTGTTTTTATTATATTTAAAACTCCCACCGACAGAGCTCCCATAGACTAATGGCTAGAGTGTTAGGCTTCCAAGCGAGTGGCCCTGGGTTCGAGTCCCAGCCTGAACGAAAATCTTCAATGTATACTTTTAGTTTCTAATTTGAAATTTCTTCTTCTTTTTTTTTTAATTTTTCTCTTTTGCGAATATTGATTATTTATGTAGGGAGAAAAATTCTGAGTCAGTTTAATTATTCGACCTGTAAATTTCAAAGTGTTTGAATCAATAATTACCAAGGTGCATTTTTTGTTTTTATTATATTTAAGACTTCCATCGACAGAGCTCCGATAGCCTAATGGCTAGACCGTTGGGTTCCAAGCGCGTGGTACTGGGTTCGAGTCCCGGCCGGAACGAAAATCTTCCATGTATATATTTCTCTTCTAAATTGAAGATTCTTTTTTTTTTTTCAATTTCTTTCTTTTGCAAATATGGATTATTTATGTACGGAAGAAAATTCTGAGTCAGTTTAATCATTCGACCTTTAGATTTCAAAGATTTTAGATCAATAATTACTAAGGTGCATTTTTTTTTTAATTATAATTAAGACACCGATCAACAGAGATCCGATAGTATATTTGCGAGAGCGTTGGGCTTCCATGAGTGTCGCCCTGGGTTCAAATCCCAGCCGGAAAGGAAATCTTAAATGCAAATATTTTTTTCTAATTTTATAATTCTTTTATTTTTATTTTTCCCTTTTGCGAAGTCAGTCAGTCAGTCTGACAGTCAATCAGTCAAGCACTCAGTCATTCAGTCTCAGTCAGTCAGTCCAGTCAGTCAGTCACTCAGTCAGTCAGTTAGTCCTTCAGCCAGTCAGTCAAGCAGTCAGTCATTTAGTCTCAGTCAGTCAGTCATTCAGCCAGTCAGTCAGTCAGGCAGTCAGTCCAGTCCAGTCTCAGTCAGTCAGTCAGTCAGTCTCGGTCAGTCAGTCAGTCAGTCATTCAGTCAGTCAGTCAGTCAGGCAGTCAGTCAGTCGGTCAGCCTTATTCAGTCAGTCTGTCAGTCAGTCAGTCAGTCAGCCTTATTCAGTCAGTCTGTCAGTCATCCTTATTCAGTCAGTCTGTCAGTCAGTCAGTCGGTCAGTCCTGTCCAGTCAGTTAGTCAGTCAAGCAGTCAGTCAGGTAGTCAAGCAGTCAGTCAGGTAGTCAAGCAGTCAGTCAGTCAGTGTCAGTCAGTCATTTAGTCATTCAGTCAGTCAGTGAAATAGCCAGTCAGAGAGTCAAGCAGTCAGTCAGTCAGTCTCAGTCAGTCAGTTAGTCAGTCAGTCAGTCAGTCAGTCAGTCAGTCAGTCCAGTCTCAGTCAGTCAGGCAGTTAGTCAGTCAGTCTCGGTCAGTCAGTGAGTCAGTCAGTCAGTATCAGTCAGTCAGTGAGTCAGTCTGTCAGTCAGGCAGTATCAGTCAGGCAGTAAGACTCCGCTCGACAGAACTCCGATAGCCTAATGGCTAGACCGCTGGTCTTCCAAGCGAGTGGCCTGGGTTCGAGTCCCAGCCGGAGCGAATATCTTCAATGTATATATTTCTTTTCTAATTTGAAAATTCTTTTTTTTTCAATGTCTTTCCTTTGCAATTATTGATTATTTATGTAGGGAAGAAAATTCTGAGTCAGTTTAATTTTTCGACACGAAGATTTCAAAGTGTTTAAATAAACAATTACCAAGGTGCATTTTTTGTTTTTATTATATTTAAAACTCCCACCGACAGAGCTCCCATAGACTAATGGCTAGAGTGTTAGGCTTCCAAGCGAGTGGCCCTGGGTTCGAGTCCCAGCCTGAACGAAAATCTTCAATGTATACTTTTAGTTTCTAATTTGAAATTTCTTCTTCTTTTTTTTTTTAATTTTTCTCTTTTGCGAATATTGATTATTTATGTAGGGAGAAAAATTCTGAGTCAGTTTAATTATTCGACCTGTAAATTTCAAAGTGTTTGAATCAATAATTACCAAGGTGCATTTTTTGTTTTTATTATATTTAAGACTTCCATCGACAGAGCTCCGATAGCCTAATGGCTAGACCGTTGGGTTCCTAGCGCGTGGTACTGGGTTCGAGTCCCGGCCGGAAAGGAAATCTTAAATGCAAATATTTTTTTCTAATTTTATAATTCTTTTTTTTTTATTTTTCCCTTTTGCGAAGTCAGTCAGTCAGTCTGACAGTCAATCAGTCAAGCACTCAGTCATTCAGTCTCAGTCAGTCAGTCCAGTCAGTCAGTCACTCAGTCAGTCAGTTAGTCCTTCAGCCAGTCAGTCAAGCAGTCAGTCATTTAGTCTCAGTCAGTCAGTCATTCAGTCAGTCAGGCAGTCAGTCAGTCAGTCAGTCGGTCAGTCGTGTGCAGTCAGTTAGTCACTAAAGCAGTCAGTCAGTCTCAGTCAGTCAGTCAGTCAGTCAGTCCAGTCCAGTCTCAGTCAGTCAGTCAGTCAGTCTCGGTCAGTCAGTCAGTCAGTCATTCAGTCAGTCGGTCAGCCTTATTCAGTCAGTCTGTCAGTCAGTCAGTCAGTCAGCCTTATTCAGTCAGTCTGTCAGTCATCCTTATTCAGTCAGTCTGTCAGTCAGTCAGTCGGTCAGTCCTGTCCAGTCAGTTAGTCAGTCAAGCAGTCAGTCAGGTAGTCAAGCAGTCAGTCAGTCAGTGTCAGTCAGTCATTTAGTCATTCAGTCAGTCAGTGAAATAGCCAGTCAGAGAGTCAAGCAGTCAGTCAGTCAGTCTCAGTCAGTCAGTTAGTCAGTCAGTCAGTCAGTCAGTCAGTCAGTCCAGTCTCAGTCAGTCAGGCAATTAGTCAGTCAGTCTTGGTCAGTCAGTCAGTATCAGTCAGTCAGTGAGTCAGTCTGTCAGTCAGGCAGTATCAGTCAGGCAGTAAGACTCCGCTCGACAGAACTCCGATAGCCTAATGGCTAGACCGCTGGTCTTCCAAGCGAGTGGCCTGGGTTCGAGTCCCAGCCGGAGCGAATATCTTCAATGTATATATTTCTTTTCTAATTTGAAAATTCTTTTTTTTTTCAATTTCTTTCCTTTGCAATTATTGATTATTTATGTAGGGAAGAAAATTCTGAGTCAGTTTAATTTTTCGACAGAAAGATTTCAAAGTGTTTAAATAAACAATTACCAAGGTGCATTTTTTGTTTTTATTATATTTAAAACTCCCACCGACAGAGCGCCCATAGACTAATGGCTAGAGTGTTAGGCTTCCAAGCGAGTGGCCCTGGGTTCGAGTCCCAGCCTGAACGAAAATCTTCAATGTATACTTTTAGTTTCTAATTTGAAATTTCTTCTTCTTTTTTTTTAATTTTTCTCTTTTGCGAATATTGATTATTTATGTAGGGAGAAAAATTCTGAGTCAGTTTAATTATTCGACCTGTAAATTTCAAAGTGTTTGAATCAATAATTACCAAGGTGCATTTTTTGTTTTTATTATATTTAAGACTTCCATCGACAGAGTTCCGATAGCCTAATGGCTAGACCGTTGGGTTCCAAGCGCGTGGTACTGGGTTCGAGTCCCGGCCGGAACGAAAATCTTCCATGTATATATTTCTCTTCTAATTTGAAGATTCTTTTTTTTTTCAATTTCTTTCTTTTGCAAATATGGATTATTTATGTACGGAAGAAAATTCTGAGTCAGTTTAATCATTCGACCTTTAGATTTCAAAGATTTTAGATCAATAATTACTAAGGTGCATTTTTTGTTTTTATTATAATTAAGACACCGATCAACAGAGATCCGATAGTATATTGGCGAGAGCGTTGGGCTTCCATGAGTGTCGCCCTGGGTTCAAATTCCAGCCGGAAAGGAAATCTTAAATGCAAATATTTTTTTCTAATTTTATAATTCTTTTTTTTTATTTTTCCCTTTTGCGAAGTCAGTCAGTCAGTCTGACAGTCAATCAGTCAAGCACTCAGTCATTCAGTCTCAGTCAGTCAGTCCAGTCAGTCAGTCCCTCAGTCAGTCAGTTAGTCCTTCAGCCAGTCAGTCAAGCAGTCAGTCATTTAGTCTCAGTCAGTCAGTCAGTCAGTCAGGCAGTCAGTCAGTCAGTCAGTAGGTCAGTCCTGTGCAGTCAGTTAGTCACTAAAGCAGTCAGTCAGTCTCAGTCAGTCAGTCAGTCAGTCAGTCCAGTCCAGTCTCAGTTAGTCAGTCAGTCAGTCTCGGTCAGTCAGTCAGTCAGTCATTCAGTCAGTCAGTCAGTCAGGCAGTCAGTCAGTCGGTCAGCCTTATTCAGTCAGTCTGTCTGTCAGTCAGTCAGTCAGCCTTATTCAGTCAGTCTGTCAGTCATCCTTATTCAGTCAGTCTGTCAGTCAGTCAGTCGGTCAGTCCTGTCCAGTCAGTTAGTCAGTCAAGCAGTCAGTCAGGTAGTCAAGCAGTCAGTCAGTCAGTGTCAGTCAGTCATTTAGTCATTCAGTCAGTCAGTGAAATAGCCAGTCAGAGAGTCAAGCAGTCAGTCAGTCAGTCTCAGTCAGTCAGTTAGTCAGTCAGTCAGTCAGTCAGTCCAGTCTCAGTCAGTCAGGCAGTTAGTCAGTCAGTCTCGGTCAGTCAGTGAGTCAGTCAGTCAGTATCAGTCAGTCAGTGAGTCAGTCTGTCAGTCAGGCAGTATCAGTCAGGCAGTAAGACTCCGCTCGACAGAACTCCGATAGCCTAATGGCTAGACCGCTGGTCTTCCAAGCGAGTGGCCTGGGTTCGAGTCCCAGCCGGAGCGAATATCTTCAATGTATATATTTCTTTTCTAATTTGAAAATTCTTTTTTTTTCAATTTCTTTCCTTTGCAATTATTGATTATTTATGTAGGGAAGAAAATTCTGAGTCAGTTTAATTTTTCGACACGAAGATTTCAAAGTGTTTAAATAAACAATTACCAAGGTGCATTTTTTGTTTTTATTATATTTAAAACTCCCACCGACAGAGCTCCCATAGACTAATGGCTAGAGTGTTAGGCTTCCAAGCGAGTGGCCCTGGGTTCGAGTCCCAGCCTGAACGAAAATCTTCAATGTATACTTTTAGTTTCTAATTTGAAATTTCTTCTTCTTTTTTTTTTAATTTTTCTCTTTTGCGAATATTGATTATTTATGTAGGGAGAAAAATTCTGAGTCAGTTTAATTATTCGACCTGTAAATTTCAAAGTGTTTGAATCAATAATTACCAAGGTGCATTTTTTGTTTTTATTATATTTAAGACTTCCATCGACAGAGCTCCGATAGCCTAATGGCTAGACCGTTGGGTTCCAAGCGCGTGGTACTGGGTTCGAGTCCCGGCCGGAACGAAAATCTTCCATGTATATATTTCTCTTCTAAATTGAAGATTCTTTTTTTTTTTGCAAATATGGATTATTTATGTACGGAAGAAAATTCTGAGTCAGTTTAATCATTCGACCTTTAGATTTCAAAGATTTTAGATCAATAATTACTAAGGTGCATTTTTTTTTATTATAATTAAGACACCGATCAACAGAGATCCGATAGTATATTTGCGAGAGCGTTGGGCTTCCATGAGTGTCGCCCTGGGTTCAAATCCCAGCCGGAAAGGAAATCTTAAATGCAAATATTTTTTTCTAATTTTATAATTATTTTATTTTTATTTTTCCCTTTTGCGAAGTCAGTCATTCAGTCCGACAGTCAATCAGTCAGTCTCGGTCAGTCAGTCAGTCTGCCAATCGGTCAGTCCAGTCCAGTCAGTCAGTCAAGCAGTCAGTCATTCAGTCTCAGTCAGTCAGTCAGTCAGTCCAGTCTGTCAGTCACTCAGTCAGTTAGGCAGTCAGTCAGTCAGTCAGTCTCAGTCAGTCAGTGAGTCTGTCCAGTCTGTCAGTCACTCAGTCAGTTAGGCAGTCAGTCAGTCAGTCTCAGTCAGTCAGTTAGTCATTCAGCCAGTCAGTCAAGCAGTCAGTCATTTAGTCTCAGTCAGTCAGTCATTCAGTCAGTCAGTCAGTCAGGCAGTCAGTCAGTCAGACAGCCTTTCAGTCAGTCGGTCTGCGCTGTCCAGTCAGTCAGGCAGTCAAGCAGTCAGTCAGGCAGTCAAGCAGTCAGGCAGTCAGTCTCAAACAGTCATTTAGTCATTCTGCCAATCAGTGAAATAGTCAGTCAGTCAGTCAAGCAGTCAGTCATTCAGTCTAGGTCAGTCAGTCAGTCAGTTAGTCAGTCAGTCAGTCCAGTCCAGTCTCAGGCAGTCAGTCAGTCAGTCAGTCAGTCTCGGTCAGTCAGTGAGTCAGTCAGTCAGTCAGTATCAGTCAGTCAGTCAGTATCAGTCAGTCAGTCAGTATCAGTCAGTCAGTCAGTTTCAGTCAGTCAGTCAGTCAGTCTGTCAGTCAGGCAGTCTCAGTCAGGCAGTAAGACTCCGACCGACAGAACTCCGATAGCTAATGGCTAGACCGTTGGTCGTCCAAGCGAGTGGCCTGGGTTCGAGTCCCAGCCGGAACGAATATCTTCAATGTATATATTTCTTTTATAATTTGAAAATTCTTTTTCTTTTTTTCAATTTCTTTCTTTTGCAAATATTGATTATTTATGTAGGGAGAAAAATTCTGAGTCAGTTTAATTATTCGACCTGTAAATTTCAAAGTGTTTGAATCAATAATTACCAAGGTGCATTTTTTGTTTTTTTTATATTTAAAACTCCGACCGACAGATCTCCGATAACCTAATGGCTAGACCGTTGGGTTCCAAGCGCGTGGTACTGGGTTCGAGTCCCGGTCGGAACGAAAATCATCAATGTATATATTTCTTTTCTAATTTGAAAATTCTTTTGTTTTTCATTTTCTTTCTTTTGCAAATATCGATTATTTATGTACGGAAGAAAATTCTGAGTCAGTTTAATTATTCGACCTGCAGATTTCAAAGATTTTAGATCAATAATTACCAAGATGCATTTTTTGTTTTTATTATAATTAAGACACCGACCAACAGAGATCCGATAGTCTGTTGACGAGAGCGTTGGGCTTCCATGCGTGTGGCCCTGGGTTCAAATCCCTGCCGCAAAGGAAATCTCAAATGCAAGTATTTTTTTCCCTTTTGCGAAGTCAGTCATTCAGTCCGACAGTCAATCAGCCAGTCAGTCTGTCAGTCGGTCAGTCCAGTCCAGTCAGTCAGTCAAGCAGTCAGTCATTCAGTCTCAGTCAGTCAGTCAGTCAGTCCAGTCAGTCAGTCCAGTCAGTCAGTCCAGTCAGTCAGTCACTCAGTCAGTTAGGCAGTCAGTCAGTTAGTCTCAGTCAGTCAGTTAGTCATTCAGCCAGTCAGTCAAGCAGTCAGTCATTTAGTCTCAGTCAGTCAGTCATTCAGTCACTCAGTCACTCAGGCAGTCAGTCAGTCAGTCAGCCTTATTCAGTCAGTCTGTCAGTCAGTCAGTCGGTCAGTCCTGTCCAGTCAGTTAGTCAGTCAAGAAGTCAGTCAGGCAGTCAAGCAGTCAGTCAGTCAGTCTCAGTCAGTCATTTAGCCATTCAGTCAGTCAGTGAAATAGTCAGTCAGTCAGTCTCAGTCAGTCAGTTGGTCAGTCAGTCAGTCAGTCAAGCAGTCAGTCAGTCAGTTTCAGTCAGTCAGTCAATCATTCTGTCAATCTGTCAGTCAGGCAGTTTGAGTCAGGCAGTAAGACTCCGACCGAGAGAACACCGATAGCCTAATGGCTAGACCGTTGGTCTTCCAAGCGAGTGGCCTGGGTTCAAGTCCCAGCCGGAACGAATATCTCCAATGTATATATTTCTTTTCTTATTTGAAAATTCTTTTTTTTTTCAATTTATTTCTTTTGTAAATATTGATTATTTATGTAGGGAAGAAAATTCTGAGACAGTTTAATTTTTCGACCCGCAGATTTCAAAGTGTTTAAATAAATAATTAAAAAGGTGCATTTTTTGTTTTTATTATATTTAAAACACCCACCGACAGAGCTACGATAGACGAATGGCTAGCGTGTTAGGCTTCCAAGCGAGTGGAGCTGGGTTCGAGTCCCATTCGGAACGAAAATCTTCAATGTATATTTTTAGTTTCTAATTTGAAAATTCTTCTTCTTTTTTTTTTTTTTTTTAAATTTTTCTCTTTTGCGAATATTGATTATTTATGTAGGGAGAAAAATTCTGAGTCAGTTTAATTATTCAACCTATAGATTTCAAAGCGTTTGAATCAATAATTACCAAGGTGCATTTTTTGTTTTTATTATATTTAAGACTTCAATTGACAGAGCTAAGATAGCCTAATGGCTAGACCGTTGGGCTTTCAAGCGCGTGGTACTGGGTTCGAGTCCCGGCCGGAAAGAAAATCTTCAATGAATATGATTCTTTTCTAATTTGAAAATCCTTTTTTTTTTCAATTTTAGTCAGTCAGTCAGTCAGTCTCGGTCAGTCAGTCAGTCAGTCATTCAGTGAGTCAGTCAGTCAGGCAGTCAGTCAGTCAGTCAGTCAGCCTTATTCAGTCAGTCTGTCAGTCAGTCAGTCAGTCAGCCTTATTCAGTCAGTCTGTCAGTCAGCTTTATTCAGTCAGTCAGTCGGTCAGTCCTGTCCAGTCAGTTAGTCAGTCAAGCAGTCAGTCAGGCAGTCAAGCAGTCAGTCAGTCAGTGTCAGTCAGTCATTTAGTCATTCAGTCAGTCAGTGAAATAGTCAGTCAGACAGTCAAGCAGTCAGTCAGTCAGCCTCAGTCAGTCAGTTAGTCAGTCAGTCAGTCAGTCAGTCAGTCAGTCCAGTCTCAGTCAGTCAGGCAGTTAGTCAGTCAGTCTCGGTCAGTCAGTCAGTCTCGGTCAGTCAGTGAGTCAGTCACTCAGTCAGTATCAGTCAGTCAGTAAGTCAGTCTGTCAGTCAGGCAGTCTCAGTCAGGCAGTAAGACTCCGCTCGACAGAACTCCGATAGCCTAATGGCTAGACCGCTGGTCTTCCAAGCGAGTGGCCTGGGCTCGAGTCACAGCCGAAACGAATATCTTCAATGTATGTATTTCTTTTCTAATTTGAAAATTCTTTTTTTTTTCAATTTCTTTCCTTTGCAAATATTGATTATTTATGTAGGGAAGAAAATTCTGAGTCAGTTTAATTTTTCGACCGGCAGATTTCAAAGTGTTTAAATAAATAATTACCAAGGTGCATTTTTGTTTTTAATATATTTAAAACTCCGACCGACAGAGCTCCGATAGACTAATGGTTAGAGTGTTGGGCTTCCAAGCGAGTGGCCCTGGGTTCGAGTCCCAGCCTGAACGAAAATCTTCGATGTATATTTTTAGTTTCGAATTTGAAAATTCTTTTTTTTTTTAAATTTTTTTTCTTTTGCAAATATTGATTATTTATGTAGGGAAGAAAATTCTGAGTCAGTTTAATTTTTCGAAACGCAGAATTCAAAGTGTTTAGATAAATAATTACCAAGGTGCATTTTTTGATTTTATTATATTTAAGACTTCCATCGACAGAGCTCCGATAGCCTAATGGCTAGACCGTTGGGTTCCAAGCGCGTGGTACTGGGTTCGAGTCCCGGCCGGAACGAAAATCTTCAATGTATATATTTCTCTTCTAATTTGAAGATTCTTTTTTTTTTCAATTTCTTTCTTTTGCAAATATCGATCATTTATGTACGGAAGAAAATTCTGAGTCAGTTTAATCATTCAACCTTTAGATTTCAAAGATTTTAGATCAATAATTACCAAGGTGCATTTTTTGTTTTTATTATAATTAAGACACCGACCAACCGAGATCCGATAGTATATTGGCGAGAGCGTTGGGCGTCCATGCGTGTCGCCCTGGGTTCAAATCCCAGCCGGAAAGGAAATCTTAAATGCAAATATTTTTTTCTAATTTGATAATCTTTTTTTTTATTTTTCCCTTTTGCGAAGTCAGTCAGTCAGTCCGACAGTCAATCAGTCAAACACTCAGTCATTCAGTCTCAGTCAGTCAGTCAAGCAGTCAGTCATTTAGTCTCAGTCAGTCAGTCATTCAGTCAGTCAGTCAGTCAGTCAGTCAGTCAGTCGGTCAGTCCTGTCCAGTCAGTTAGTCAGTCAAGCAGTCAGTCAGTCTCAGTCAGTCAGTCAGTCAGTCTCAGTCAGTCATTCAGTCAGTCTGTCAGTCAGGCAGTCTCAGTCGGGCAGTAAGACTCCGACCGACAGAACTCCGATAGCTAATGGCTAGACCGTTGGTCTTCCAAGCGAATGGCCTGGGTTCGAGTCCCAGCCGGAACGAATATCTTCAATGTATATATTTCTTTTCGAATTTGAAAATTCTTTTTTTTTTCAATTTTTTTCTTTTGCAAATATTGATTATTTATGTAGGGAAGAAAATTCTGAGTCAGTTTAATTTTTCGAAACGCAGAATTCAAAGTGTTTAGATAAATAATTACCAAGGTGCATTTTTTGATTTTATTATATTTAAAACTCCGACCGTCAGAGCTCTGCTAGACTAATGGCTAGAGTGGTGGGCTTCCAAGCGAGTGGCCCTGGGTTCGAGTCCCAGCCTGCGCGAAAATCTTCAATGTATATATTTCCTTTCTAATTTGAAAATTCTTTTTTTTTTCAATTTCTTTCCTTTGCAAATATTGATTATTTATGTAGGGAAGAAAATTCTGAGTCAGTTTAATTTTTCGACCCGCAGATTTCAAAGTGTTTGAATCAATAATTACCAAGGTGCATTTTTTTGTTTTTATTATATTTAAAACACCGACCGACAGAGCTCCGATAGCCTAATGGCTAGTTCGTTGGGCTTCTAAGCGAGTGGCCTGGGTTCGACTCCACGCCGGAACGAATACCTTCAATGTATATATTTCTTTTCTAATTTGAAAATTCTTCTTTTTTTCAATTTCTTTCTTTTGCAAATATTGATTATTTATGTAGGGAAGAAAATTCTGAGTCAGTTTAATTTTTCGACACGAAGATTTCAAAGTGTTTAAATGAACAATTACCAAGGTGCATTTTTTGTTTTTATTATATTTAAAACTCCCACGGACAGAGCTCCCATAGACTAATGGCTAGAGTGTTAGGCTTCCAAGCGAGGGGCAATGGGTTCGCGTCCCAGCCTGAACGAAAATCTTCAATGTATACCTTTAGTTTCTAATTTGAAAATTCTCCTTCTTTTTTTTTTTTTTAATTTTTCTCTTTTGCGAATATTGATTATTTATGTAGGGAGAAAAATTCTGAGTCAGTTTAATTATTCGACCTGTAAATTTCAAAGTGTTTGAATCAATAATTACCAAGGTGCATTTTTTGTTTTTATTATATTTAAGACTTCCGTCGAGAGAGCTCCGATAGCCTAATGGCTAGACCGTTGGGTTCCAAGCGCGTGGTACTGGGTTAGAGTCCCGGCCGGAACGAAAATCTTCAATGTATATATTTCTTTTCTAATTTGAAAATTCTTTTTTTTTTTCATTTTCTTTCTGTTGCAAATATCGATCAATTATGTACGGAAGAAAATTCTGAGTCAGTTTAATCATTCAACTTTTAGATTTCAAAGATTTTAGATCAATAATTACCAAGGTGCATTTTTTGTTTTTATTATAATTAAGACACCGACCAACCGAGATCCGATAGTATGTTGGCGAGAGCGTTGGGCTTCCATGCGTGTCGCCCTGGGTTCAAATCCCAGCCGGAAAGGAAATCTTAAATGCGAATATTTTTTTCTAATTTGATAATTCTTTTTTTTTTATTTTTCCCTTTTGCGAAGTCAGTCAGTCAGTCCGACAGTCAATCTGTCAGTCTCTGTCAGCCAGTCAGTCTGTCAGTCGGTCAGTCCAGTCCAGTCAGTTAGTCAAGCAGTCAGTCAGTCAGTCACTTAAGCAGTATATCAGTCAGTCAGTCATTCAGTCACTCAGTCAATTAGGCAGTCAATCATTCAGTCTCAGTCAGTCAGTCAGTCAGTCCAGTCAGTCAGTCGGTCAGTCCAGTCCAGTCAGTTAGTCAAGCAGTCAGTCAGTCCGTCACTTAAGCAGTATATCAGTCAGTCAGTCATTCAGTCACTCAGTCAATTAGGCAGTCAATCATTCAGTCTCAGTCAGTCAGTCAGTCAGTCCAGTCAGTCAGTCACTCAATCAGTCAGGCAGTCAGTCAGTCAGTCTCAGTCAGTCAGTTAGTCATTCAGTCAGTCAGTCAAGCAATTTAGTCACTCAGCCTCATTCAGTCATTCTGTCAGTCAGTCAGTCAGTTAGTCATTCAGTCACTCAGTCTCAGTCAGTCAGTCAGTCTGTCAGTCCAGACCAGTCAGTCAGTCAAGCAGTCAGTCCAGTCCAGTCTCAGTCAGTCAGGCAGTCAGTCAGTCAGTCTCGGTCAGTCAGTCAGTCTCGGTCAGTCAGTGAGCCAGTCAGTCAATCAGTATCAGTCAGTCGGTCAGTATCAGACAGTCAGTCAGTATCAGCCAGTCATTCAGTCAGTCTGTCAGTCAGTCAGTCAGTTAGTCATTCAGTCAGTCAGTCTCAGTCAGTCAGTCAGTCTGTCAGTCGGTCAGTCCAGACCAGTCAGTCAGTCAAGCAGTCAGTCATTCAGTCTCAGTCAGACAGTCAGTCAGTCCAATCAGTCAGTCAGTTAGGCAGTCAGCCAGTCAGTCAAGCAGTCAGTCATTTAGTCTCAGTCAGTCAGTCAGTCAGTCCAGTCCAGTCTCAATCAGTCAGGCAGTCAGTCAGCCAGTCTCGGTCAGTCAGTCAGTCTCGGTCAGTCAGTGAGTCAGTCAGTCAATCAGTATCAGTCAATCAGTCAGTATCAGTCCGTCAGTCAGTATCAGTCAGTCATTCAGTCAGTCTGTCAGTCAGGCAGTCTCAGTCAGGCAGTAAGACTCCGACCGACAGAACTCCGATAGCTAATGGCTAGACCGTTGGTCTTCCAAGCGAATGGCCTGGGTTCGAGTCCCAGCCGGAACGAATATCTTCAATGTATATATTTCTTTTCGAATTTGAAAATTCTTTTTTTTTTTTTCAATTTTTTTCTTTTGCAAATATTGATTATTTATGTAGGGAAGAAAATTCTGAGTCAGTTTAATTTTTGGAAACGCAGAATTCAAAGTGTTTAGATAAATAATTACCAAGATGCATTTTTTGATTTTATTATATTTAAACTCCGACCGTCAAAGCTCTGCTAGACTAATGGCTAGAGTGGTGGGCATCCAAGCGAGTGGCCCTGTTTTCGAGTCCCAGCCTGCGCGAAAATCTTCAATTTATATTTTTAGTTTCTAATTTGAAAATTCTTCTTCTTTTTTTTAATTTTTCTCTTTTTCGAATATTGATTCTTTATGTAGAGAGAAAAATTCTGAGTCAATTTAATTATTCGACCTGTAGATTTTAAAGTGTTTGAATCAATAATTAAAAAGGTGCATTTTTTGTTTTTATTATATTTAAGACTTCAATCGACAGAGCTCCGATAGCCTAATGGCTAGACCGTTGGGTTTCAAGCGCGTGGTACTGGGTTCGAGTCCCGGCCGGAACGAAAATCTTCAATGTATACATTTCTTTTCTAATTTGAAGATTCTTTTTTTTTTTCAATTTCGTTCTTTTGCAAATATCGATTATTTATGTACGGAAGAAAATTCTGAGTCAGTTTAATCATTCGACCTTTAGATTTCAAAGATTTTAGATCAATAATTACCAAGGTGCATTTTTTGTTTTTATTATAATTAAGACACCGACGGACCGAGATCCGATAGTATATTGGCGAGAGCGTTGGGCTTCCATGCGTGTCGCCCTGGGTTCAAATCCCAACCGGAAAGAAAATCTTAAATACATATATTTTTTCTAATTTGATATTTTTTTTTTATTTTTCCCTTTTGCGAAATCAGTCAGTCAGTCCGACAGTCAATCAGACAAGCACTCAGTCATTCAGTCTCAGTCAGTCAGTCCAGTCAGTCAGTCACTCAGTCAGTTAGGCAGTCAGTCAGTCAGTCTCAGTCAGTCAGTCAGGCAGTCAGTCAGTCAATCAGTCGGTTAGTCCTGTCCAGTCAGTTAGTCAGTCAAGCAGTCAGTCAGTCTCAGTCAGTCAGTCAGTCAGTCAGTCTCAGTCAGTCAGTCAGTCAGTCAGCCTTATTCAGTCAGTCTGTCAGTCAGTCAGCCTTATTCAGTCAAGCAGTCAGTCAGGCAGTCAAGCAGTCAGTCAGTCAGTGTCAGTCAGTCATTTAGTCATTCAGTCAGTCAGTGAAATAGTCAGTCAGACAGTCAAGCAGTCAGTCAGTCAGTCTCAGTCAGTCAGTTAGTCAGTCAGTCAGTCAGTCAAGCAATTTAGTCACTTAGTCTCAGTCAGTTAGTCATTCAGTCAGTCAGTCAGTCGGGCAGTCTGTCAGTCACTCAGCCTCATTCAGTCATTTTCGAGTCCCAGCCGGAACGAATATATTCAATGTATATATTTCTTTTCGAATTTGAAATTTCTTTTTTTTTAAATTTTTCTCTTTTGCGAATATTGATTATTTATGTAGGGAGAAAAATTCTGAGTCAGTTTAATTATTCGACCTGTAGATTTCAAAGTGTTTGAATCAATAATTAAAAAGGTGCATTTTTTGTTTTTATTATATTTAAGACTTCAATCGACAGAGCTCCGATAGCCTAGTGGCTAGACCGTTGGGTTCCAAGCGCGTGGTACTGTTTTCGAGTCCCGGAGGGAACGAAAATTTTCAATGTATATATTTCTTTTCTAATTTGAAGATTCTTTTTTTTTTCAATTTCTTTCTTTTGCAAATATCAATTATTTATGTACGGAAGAAAATTCTCAGTCAGTTTAATTATTCGACCTGTAGATTTCAAAGATTTTAGATCAATATTTACCAAGGTGCATTTTTTGTTTTTATTATAATTAAGACACCGGCCAACCGAGATCCGATAGTCCATTGGCGAGAGCGTTGGGCTTCCAAGCGTGTGGCCCTGGGTTCGAATCCCAGCCGGAAAGAAAATCTTAAATGCATATATTTTTTCTAATTTGATAATTTTTTTTTATTTTTCCCTTTTGCGAAATCAGTCAGTCAGTCCGACAGTCAATCAGTCAGTCTCTGTCAGCCAGTCAGTCTGTCAGTCGGTCAGTCCAGTCCAGTCAGTCAGTCAAGCAGTCAGTCAGTCAGTCACTTAAGCAGTCAATCAGTCAGTTAGTCTTTCAGTCACTCAGTCAGTTAGGCAGTCAGTCATTCAGTCTCAATCACTCAGTCAGTCAGTCCAGTCAGTCAGTCACTCAGTCAGTCAGGCAGTCATTCAGTCAGTCTCAGTCAGTCAGTTAGTCATTCAGTCAGTCAGTCAAGCAATTTAGTTACTTAGTCTCGGTCAGTTAGTCATTCAGTCAGTCAGTCAGTCGGGCAGTCTGTCAGTCACTCAGCCTCATTCAGTCAGTCATTCAGTCAGTCAGTCAGTCGGGCAGTCTGTCAGTCACTCAGCCTCATTCAGTCAGTCTGTCAGTCAGTCAGTCAGTTAGTCATTCATTCAGTCAGTCAGGCAGTCAGTCAGTCAGTCTCGGTCAGTAAGTCAGTCTCGGTCAGTCAGTGAGTCAGTCAGTCAATCAGTATCAGTCAGTCAGTCAGTCAGTCAGTTAGTCTTTCAGTCAGTCAGTCTCAGTCAGTCAGTCAGTCTGTCAGTCGGTCAGTCCAGACCAGTCAGTCAGTCCAATCAGTCAGTCATTCAGTCTCAGTCAGACAGTCAGTCAGTCCAATCAGTCAGTCACTCAGTCAGTTAGGCAGTCAGTCAGTCAGTCTCAGTCAGTCAGTTAGTCATTTAGCCCGTCAGTCAAGCAGTCAGTCATTTAGTCTCAGTCAGTCAGTCAGTCAGTCCAGTCCAGTCTCAATCAGTCAGGCAGTCAGTCAGCCAGTCTCGGTCAGTCAGTCAGTCTCGGTCAGTCAGTGAGTCAGTCAGTCAATCAGTATCAGTCAGTCAGTCAGTATCAGTCCGTCAGTCAGTATCAGTCAGTCTGTCAGTCAGGCAGTCTCAGTCAGGCAGTAAGACTCCGACCGACAGAACTCCGATAGCTAATGGCTAGACCGTTGGTCTTCCAAGCGAATGGCCTGGGTTCGAGTCCCAGCCGGAACGAATATCTTCAATGTATATATTTCTTTTCGAATTTGAAAATTCTTTTTTTTTTCAATTTTTTTCTTTTGCAAATATTGATTATTTATGTAGGGAAGAAAATTCTGAGTCAGTTTAATTTTTCGAAACGCAGAATTCAAAGTGTTTAGATAAATAATTACCAAGATGCACTTTTTGATTTTATTATATTTAAACTCCGACCGTCAAAGCTCTGCTAGACTAATGGCTAGAGTGGTGGGCTTCCAAGCGAGTGGCGCTGGTTTCGAGTTCCACCCTGCGCGAAAATCTTCAATTTATATTTTTAATTTCTAATTTGAAAATTCTTCTTCTTTTTTTTAATTTTTCTCTTTTTCGAATATTGATTATTTATGTAGAGAGAAAAATTCTGAGTCAATTTAATTATTCGACCTGTAGATTTTAAAGTATTTGAATCAATAATTAAAAGGTGCATTTTTTTTTTATTATATTTAAGACTTCAATCGGCAGAGCTCCGATAGCCTAATGGCTAGACCGTTGGGTTCCAAGCGCGTGGTACTGGGTTCGAGTCCCGGCCGGAACGAAAATCTTCGATGTATATATTTCTTCTCTAATTTGAAGATTCTTTTTTTTTCAATTTCTTTCTTTTGCAAATATCGATTATTTATGTACGGAAGAAAATTCTGAGTCAGTTTAATCATTCGACCTTTAGATTTCAAAGATTTTAGATCAATAATTACCAAGGTGCATTTTTTGTTTTTATTATAATTAAGACACCGACGGACCGAGATCCGATAGTATATTGGCGAGAGCGTTGGGCTTCCTTGCGTGTCGCCCTGGGTTCAAATCCCAACCTGAAAGGAAATCTTAAATGCAAATATTTTTTTCTAATTTGATAATTCTTTTTTTTTATTTTTCCCTTTTGCGAAGTCAGTCAGTCAGTCCGACAGTCAATCAGACAAGCACTCAGTCATTCAGTCTCAGTCAGTCAGTCCAGTCAGTCAGTCACTCAGTCAGTTAGGCAGTCAGTCAGTCTGTCTCAGTCAGTCAGTCAGTCAGTCAATCAGTCAGTCAATCAGTCAGTCATTTAGTCTCAGTCAGTCAGTCATTCAGTCAGTCAGTCAGTCAATCAGTCGGTCAGTCCCGTCCAGTCAGTTAGTCAGTCAAGCAGTCAGTCAGTCTCAGTCAGTCAGTCAGTCAGTCAGTCTTAGTCAGTCAGTCAGTCAGTCAGTCAGTCCAGTCCAGTCTCAGTCAGTCAGTCAGTCAGTCTCGGTCAGTCAGTCAGTCAGTCATTCAGTCAGTCAGTCAGTCAGGCAGTCAGTCAGTCAGTCAGCCTTATTCAGTCAGTCTGTCAGTCAGTCAGCCTTATTCAGTCAGTCTGTCAGTCAGTCAGCCTTATTCAGTCAAGCAGTCAGTCAGGCAGTCAAGCAGTCAGTCAGGCAGTCAGTCAGTCAGTCAGCCTTATTCAGTCAGCCTTATTCAGTCAAGCAGTCAGTCAGGCAGTCAAGCAGTCAGTCAGTCAGTGTCAGTCAGTCATTTAGTCATTCAGTCAGTCAGTGAAATAGTCAGTCAGACAGTCAAGCAGTCAGTCAGTCAGTCTCAGTCAGTCAGTTAGTCAGTCAGTCAGTCAGTCAAGCAATTTAGTCACTTAGTCTCAGTCAGTTAGTCATTCAGTCAGTCAGTCAGTCGGGCAGTCTGTCAGTCACTCAGCCTCATTCAGTCAGTCTGTCAGTCAGTCAGTCAGTTAGTCATTCATTCAGTCAGTCAGGCAGTCAGTCAGTCAGTCTCGGTCAGTAAGTCAGTCTCGGTCAGTCAGTGAGTCAGTCAGTCAATCAGTATCAGTCAGTCAGTCAGTCAGTCAGTTAGTCATTCAGTCAGTCAGTCTCAGTCAGTCAGTCAGTCTGTCAGTCAGTCAGTCCAGACCAGTCAGTCAGTCAAGCAGTCAGTCATTCAGTCTCAGTCAGACAGTCAGTCAGTCCAATCAGTCAGTCACTCAGTCAGTTAGGCAGTCAGTCAGTCAGTCTCAGTCAGTCAGTTAGTCATTTAGCCAGTCAGTCAAGCAGTCAGTCATTTAGTCTCAGTCAGTCAGTCAGTCAGTCCAGTCCAGTCTCAATCAGTCAGGCAGTCAGTCAGCCAGTCTCGGTCAGTCAGTCAGTCTCGGTCAGTCAGTGAGTCAGTCAGTAAATCAGTATCAGTCAGTCAGTCAGTATCAGTCCGTCAGTCAGTATCAGTCAGTCATTCAGTCAGTCTGTCAGTCAGGCAGTCTCAGTCAGGCAGTAAAACTTCGACCGACAGAACTCCGATAGCTAATGGCTAGACCGTTGGTCTTCCAAGCGAATGGCCTGGGTTCGAGTCCCAGCCGGAACGAATACCTTCAATGTATATATTTCTTTTCGAATTTGAAAATTCTTTTTTTTTTCAATTTTTTTCTTTTGCAAATATTGATTATTTATGTAGGGAAGAAAATTCTGAGTCAGTTTAATTTTT
This sequence comes from Uloborus diversus, assembly GCF_026930045.1. Taxonomy (NCBI): domain Eukaryota; kingdom Metazoa; phylum Arthropoda; class Arachnida; order Araneae; family Uloboridae; genus Uloborus; species Uloborus diversus. The sequence continues at coordinate 111,093 of NW_026558087.1, read as the reverse complement.
CGAAACGCAGAATTCAAAGTGTTTAGATAAATAATTACCAAGATGCATTTTTTGATTTTATTATATTTAAACTCCGACCGTCAAAGCTCTGCTAGACTAATGGCTAGAGTGGTGGGCTTCCAAGCGAGTGGCGCTGGTTTCGAGTCCCAGCCTGCGCGAAAATCTTCAATTTATATTTTTAGTTTCTAATTTGAAAATTCTTCTTCTTTTTTTTAATTTTTCTCTTTTTCGAATATTGATTATTTATGTAGAGAGAAAAATTCTGAGTCAATTTAAATATTCGACCTGTAGATTTTAAAGTGTTTGAATCAATAATTAAAAAGGTGCATTTTTTGTTTTTATTATATTTACGACTTCAATCGACAGAGCTCCGATAGCCTAATGGCTAGACCGTTGGGTTCCAAGCGCGTGGTACTGGGTTCGAGTCCCGGCCGGAACGAAAATCTTCAATGTATATATTTCTTTTCTAATTTCAAGATTCTTTTTTTTTCAAGTTCTTTCTTTTGCAAATATCGATTATTTATGTACGGAAGAAAATTCTGAGTCAGTTTAATCATTCGACCTTTAGATTTCAAAGATTTTAGATCAATAATTACCAAGGTGCATTTTTTGTTTTTATTATAATTAAGACACCGACGGACCGAGATCCGATAGTATATTGGCGAGAGCGTTGGGCTTCCATGCGTGTCGCCCTGGGTTCAAATCCCAACCGGAAAGGAAATCTTAAATGCAAATATTTTTTTCTAATTTGAAAATTCTTTTTTTTTATTTTTCCCTTTTGCGAAGTCAGTCAGTCAGTCCGACAGTCAATCAGACAAGCACTCATTCATTCAGTCTCAGTCAGTCAGTCCAGTCAGTCAGTCACTCAGTCAGTTAGGCAGTCAGTCAGTCAGTCTCAGTCAGTCAGTCAGTCAGTCAATCAGTCAGTCAATCAGTCAGTCATTTAGTCTCAGTCAGTCAGTCATTCAGTCAGTCAGTCAGGCAGTCAGTCAGTCAATCAGTCGGTCAGTCCTGTCCAGTCAGTTAGTCAGTCAAGCAGTCAGTCAGTCTCAGTCAGTCAGTCAGTCAGTCAGTCCAGTCCAGTCTCAGTCAGTCAGTCAGTCAGTCTCGGTCAGTCAGTCAGTCAGTCATTCAGTCAGGCAGTCAGTCAGTCAGTTAGCCTTATTCAGTCAGTCTGTCAGTCAGTCAGTCAGTCAGCCTTATTCGGTCAGTCTGTCAGTCAGTCAGCCTTATTCAGTCAAGCAGTCAGTCAGGCAGTCAAGCAGTCAGTCAGTCAGTGTCAGTCAGTCATTTAGTCATTCAGTCAGTCAGTGAAATAGTCAGTCAGACAGTCAAGCAGTCAGTCAGTCAGTCTCAGTCAGTCAGTTAGTCAGTCAGTCAGTCAAGCAATTTAGTCACTTAGTCTCAGTCAGTTAGTCATTCAGTCAGTCGGGCAGTCTGTCAGTCACTCAGCCTCATTCAGTCATTTTCGAGTCCCAGCCGGAACGAATATCTTCAATGTATATATTTCTTTTCGAATTTGAAAATTCTTTTTTTTTTCAATTTTTTTCTTTTGCAAATATTGATTATTTATGTAGGGAAGAAAATTCTGAGTCAGTTTAATTTTTCGAAACGCGAAAAAGTGTTTAGATAAATAATTACCAAGGTGCATTTTTTGATTTTATTACATTTAAAACTTCGACCGTCAGAGCTCTGCTAGACTAATGGCTAGAGCGGTGGGCTTCCTAGCGAGTGGCCCTGGGTTCGAGTCCCAGCCTGCGCGAAAATCTTCAATTTATATTTTTAGTTTCTGATTTGAAAATTCTTCTTCTTTTTTTTTAATTTTTCTCTTTTGCGAATATTGATTATTTATGTAGGGAGAAAAATTCTGAGTCAGTTTAATTATTCGACCTGTAGATTTCAAAGTATTTGAATCAATAATTAAAAAGGTGCATTTTTTGTTTTTATTATATTTAAGACTTCATTCGACAGAGCTCCGATAGCCTAATGGCTAGACCGTTGGGTTCCAAGCGCGTGGTACTGTTTTCGAGTCCCGGCCGGAACGAAAATCTTCAATGTATATATTTCTTTTCTAATTTGAAGATTCTTTTTTTTTTTTTCAATTTCTTTCTTTTGCAAATATCGATGTACGGAAGAAAATTCTGAGTCATTTTAATCATTCGACCTTTAGATTTCAAAAATTTTAGATCAATAATTACCAAGGTGCATTTTTTGTTTTTATTATAGTTAAGACACCGACCAACAGAGATCCGATCGTATATTGGCGAGAGCGTTGGGCTTCCATGCGTGTGGCCCTGGGTTCGAATCCCAGCCGGAAAGAAAATCTTAAATGCATATATTTTTTCTGATTTGATAATTTTTTTTTATTTTTCCCTTTTGCGAAATCAGTCAGTCAGTCCGACAGTCAATCAGTCAGTCTCTGTCAGCCAGTCAGTCTGTCAGTCGGTCAGTCCAGTCCAGTCAGTCAGTCAAGCAGTCAGTCAGTCACTTAAGCAGTCAATCAGTCAGTTAGTCTTTCAGTCACTCAGTCAGTTAGGCAGTCAGTCATTCAGTCTCAATCGGTCAGTCAGTCAGTCCAGTCAGTCAGTCACTCAGTCAGTCAGGCAGTCAGTCAGTCAGTCTCAGTCAGTCAGTTAGTCATTCAGTCAGTCAGTCAGTCAAGCAATTTAGTCACTTAGTCTCAGTCAGTTAGTCATTCAGTCAGTCAGTCAGTCGGGCAGTCTGTCAGTCAATCAGCCTCATTCAGTCAGTCTGTCAGTCTGTCAGTCAGTTAGTCATTCAGTCAGTCAGTCAGTCTCAGTCAGTCAGTCAGTCTGTCAGTCGGTCAGTCCAGACCAGTCAGTCAGTCAAGCAGTCAGTCATTCAGTCTCAGTCAGACAGTCAGTCAGTCCAATCAGTCAGTCACTCAGTCAGTTAGGCAGTCAGTCAGTCAGTCTCAGTCAGTCAGTTAGTCATTCAGCCATTCAGTCAAGCAGTCAGTCATTTAGTCTCAGTCAGTCAGTCAGTCAGTCCAGTCCAGTCTCAGTCAGTCAGGCAGTCAGTCAGTCAATCAGTCGGTCAGTCCTGTCCAGTCAGTTAGTCAGTCAGTCAGTCTCGGTCAGTCAGTCAGTCAGTCATTCAGTCAGTCAGCCTTATTCAGTCAGTCAGTCAGTCAGTCAGCCTTATTCAGTCAGTCTGTCAGTCAGTCAGTCAGTCAGCCTTATTCAGTCAGTCTGTCAGTCAGTCAGCCTTATTCAGTCAGTCGGTCAGTCAGTCAGCCTTATTCAGTCAGTCTGTCTGTCAGTCAGTCGGTCAGTCCTGTCAGTCAGTTAGTCAGTCAAGCAGTCAGTCAGGCAGTCAAGCAGTCAGTCAGTCAGTGTCAGTCAGTCATTTAGTCATTCAGTCAGTCAGTGAAATAGTCAGTCAGTCAGTCTCAGTCAGTCAGGCAGTTAGTCATTCAGTGTCGGTCAGTCAGTGAGCCAGTCAGTCAGTCTCGGTCAGTCAGTGAGTCAGTCAGTCAGTCAGTATCAGTCAGTCAGTGAGTCAGTCTGTCAGTCAGGCAGTCTCAGTCAGGCAGTAAGACTCCGCTCGACAGAACTCCGATAGCCTAATGGCTAGACCGCTGGTCTTCCAAGCGAATGGCCTGGGTTCGAGTCCCAGCCGGAGCGAATATCTTCAATGTATATATTTCTTTTCTAATTTGAAAATTCTTTTTTTTTTCAATTTCTTTCCTTTCCAAATATTGATTATTTATGTAGGGAAGAAAATTCTGAGTCAGTTTAATTTTTCGACCGGCAGATTTCAAAGTGTTTAAATAAATAATTACCAAGGTGCATTTTTTTTTATTATATTTAAAACTCCGACCGACAGAGCTCCGATAGACTAATGGTAAGAGCGTTGGGCTTCCAAGCGAGTGGCCCTGGGTTCGAGTCCCAGCCTGAACGAAAATCTTCAATGTATATTTTTAGTTTCTAATTTGAAAATTCTTCTTCTGTTTTTTTTAATTTTTCTCTTTTACAAGAATTGATTATTTATGTAGGGAAAAAAATTCTGAGTCAGTTTAATCATTCGACCTATAAATTTCAAAGTGTTTGAATCAATAATTACCAAGGTGCATTTTTTGTTTTTATTATATTCAAGACTTCCATCGACAGAGCTCCGATAGACTAATGGCTATACCGTTCGGTTCCAAGCGCGTGGTACTGGGTTCGAGTCCCGGCCGGAACGAAAATCTTCAATGTATATATTTCTTTTCTAATTTGAAAATTCATTATTTTTAATTTTCTTTATTTTGCAAATATCGATTATTTATGTACGGAAGAAAATTCTCAGTCAGTTTAATTATTCGACCTGTAGATTTCAAAGATTTTAGATCAATATTTACCAAGGTGCATTTTTTGTTTTTACTATAATTAAGACACCGGACAACCGAGATCCGATAGTCCATTGGCGAGAGCGTTGGGCTTCCATGCGTGTGGCCCTGGGTTCGAATCCCAGCCGGAAATAAAATCATAAATGCATATATTTTTTTCTAATTTGATAATTTTTTTTTATTTTTCCCTTTTGCGAATTCAGTCAGTCAGTCCGACAGTCAATCAGTCAGTCTCTGTCAGCCAGTCAGTCTGTCAGTCGGTCAGTCCAGTCCAGTCAGTCAGTCAAGCAGTCAGTCAGTCAGTCAGTCAAGCAGTCAGTCAGTCAGTCACTTAAGCAGTCAATCAGTCAGTTAGTCTTTCAGTCTCAGTCAGTTAGGCAGTCAGTCATTCAGTCTCAATCAGTCAGTCAGTCAGTCCAGTCAGTCAGTCACTCAGTCAGTCACTCAGTCAGTCAGTCAGTCTCAGTCAGTCAGTTAGTCATTCAGTCAGTCAGTCAAGCAATTTAGTTACTTAGTCTCGGTCAGTTAGTCATTCAGTCAGTCAGTCAGTCGGGCAGTCTGTCAGTCACTCAGCCTCATTCAGTCAGTCATTCAGTCAGTCAGTCAGTCGGGCAGTCTGTCAGTCACTCAGCCTCATTCAGTCAGTCTGTCAGTCAGTCAGTCAGTTAGTCATTCATTCAGTCAGTCAGGCAGTCAGTCAGTCAGTCTCGGTCAGTAAGTCAGTCTCGGTCAGTCAGTGAGTCAGTCAGTCAATCAGTATCAGTCAGTCAGTCAGTCAGTCAGTTAGTCATTCAGTCAGTCAGTCTCAGTCAGTCAGTCAGTCTGTCAGTCGGTCAGTCCAGACCAGTCAGTCAGTCCAATCAGTCAGTCATTCAGTCTCAGTCAGACAGTCAGTCAGTCCAATCAGTCAGTCACTCAGTCAGTTAGGCAGTCAGTCAGTCAGTCTCAGTCAGTCAGTTAGTCATTTAGCCCGTCAGTCAAGCAGTCAGTCATTTAGTCTCAGTCAGTCAGTCAGTCAGTCCAGTCCAGTCTCAATCAGTCAGGCAGTCAGTCAGCCAGTCTCGGTCAGTCAGTCAGTCTCGGTCAGTCAGTGAGTCAGTCAGTCAATCAGTATCAGTCAGTCAGTCAGTATCAGTCCGTCAGTCAGTATCAGTCAGTCTGTCAGTCAGGCAGTCTCAGTCAGGCAGTAAGACTCCGACCGACAGAACTCCGATAGCTAATGGCTAGACCGTTGGTCTTCCAAGCGAATGGCCTGGGTTCGAGTCCCAGCCGGAACGAATATCTTCAATGTATATATTTCTTTTCGAATTTGAAAATTCTTTTTTTTTTCAATTTTTTTCTTTTGCAAATATTGATTATTTATGTAGGGAAGAAAATTCTGAGTCAGTTTAATTTTTCGAAACGCAGAATTCAAAGTGTTTAGATAAATAATTACCAAGATGCACTTTTTGATTTTATTATATTTAAACTCCGACCGTCAAAGCTCTGCTAGACTAATGGCTAGAGTGGTGGGCTTCCAAGCGAGTGGCGCTGGTTTCGAGTTCCACCCTGCGCGAAAATCTTCAATTTATATTTTTAATTTCTAATTTGAAAATTCTTCTTCTTTTTTTTAATTTTTCTCTTTTTCGAATATTGATTATTTATGTAGAGAGAAAAATTCTGAGTCAATTTAATTATTCGACCTGTAGATTTTAAAGTATTTGAATCAATAATTAAAAAGGTGCATTTTTTGTTTTTATTATATTTAAGACTTCATTCGACAGAGCTCCGATAGCCTAATGGCTAGACCGTTGGGTTCCAAGCGCGTGGTACTGGGTTCGAGTCCCGGCCGGAACGAAAATCTTCAATGTATATATTTCTTCTCTAATTTGAAGATTCTTTTTTTTTTTCAATTTCTTTCTTTTGCAAATATCGATTATTTATGTACGGAAGAAAATTCTGAGTCAGTTTAATCATTCGACCTTTAGATTTCAAAGATTTTAGATCAATAATTACCAAGGTGCATTTTTTGTTTTTATTATAATTAAGACACCGACGGACCGAGATCCGATAGTATATTGGCGAGAGCGTTGGGCTTCCATGCGTGTCGCCCTGGGTTCAAATCCCAACCTGAAAGGAAATCTTAAATGCAAATATTTTTTTCTAATTTGATAATTCTTTTTTTTTATTTTTCCCTTTTGCGAAGTCAGTCAGTCAGTCCGACAGTCAATCAGACAAGCACTCAGTCATTCAGTCTCAGTCAGTCAGTCCAGTCAGTCAGTCACTCAGTCAGTTAGGCAGTCAGTCAGTCAGTCTCAGTCAGTCAGTCAATCAGTCAATCAGTCAGTCAATCAGTCAGTCATTTAGTCTCAGTCAGTCAGTCATTCAGTCAGTCAGTCAGTCAGGCAGTCAGTCAGTCAATCAGTCGGTCAGTCCTGTCCAGTCAGTTAGTCAGTCAAGCAGTCAGTCAGTCTCAGTCAGTCAGTCAGTCAGTCAGTCTTAGTCAGTCAGTCAGTCAGTCAGTCAGTCCAGTCCAGTCTCAGTCAGTCAGTCAGTCAGTCTCGGTCAGTCAGTCAGTCAGTCAGTCAGTCATTCAGTCAGTCAGTCAGTCAGTCAGCCTTATTCAGTCAAGCAGTCAGTCAGGCAGTCAGTCAGTCAGGCAGTCAGTCAGTCAGTCAGCCTTATTCAGTCAGTCTGTCAGTCAGTCAGCCTTATTCAGTCAGTCTGTCAGTCAGTCAGCCTTATTCAGTCAAGCAGTCAGTCAAGCAGTCAGTCAGTCAGTCAGTCAAGCAATTTAGTCACTTAGTCTCAGTCAGTTAGTCATTCAGTCAGTCAGTCAGTCGGGCAGTCTGTCAGTCACTCAGCCTCATTCAGTCAGTCATTCAGTCAGTCAGTCAGTCGGGCAGTCTGTCAGTCTCTCAGCCTCATTCAGTCAGTCTGTCAGTCAGTCAGTCAGTTAGTCATTCATTCAGTCAGTCAGGCAGTCAGTCAGTCTCGGTCAGTAAGTCAGTCTCGGTCAGTCAGTGAGTCAGTCAGTCAATCAGTATCAGTCAGTCAGTCAGTCAGTCAGTTAGTCATTCAGTCAGTCAGTCTCAGTCAGTCAGTCAGTCTGTCAGTCGGTCAGTCCAGACCAGTCAGTCAGTCAAGCAGTCAGTCATTCAGTCTCAGTCAGACAGTCAGTCAGTCCAATCAGTCAGTCACTCAGTCAGTTAGGCAGTCAGTCAGTCAGTCTCAGTCAGTCAGTTAGTCATTTAGCCAGTCAGTCAAGCAGTCAGTCATTTAGTCTCAGTCAGTCAGTCAGTCAGTCCAGTCCAGTCTCAATCAGTCAGGCAGTCAGTCAGACAGTCTCGGTCAGTCAGTCAGTCTCGGTCAGTCAGTGAGTCAGTCAGTAAATCAGTATCAGTCAGTCAGTCAGTATCAGTCCGTCAGTCAGTATCAGTCAGTCATTCAGTCAGTCTGTCAGTCAGGCAGTCTCAGTCAGGCAGTAAAACTCCGACCGACAGAACTCCGATAGCTAATGGCTAGACCGTTGGTCTTCCAAGCGAATGGCCTGGGTTCGAGTCCCAGCCGGAACGAATACCTTCAATGTATATATTTCTTTTCGAATTTGAAAATTCTTTTTTTTTTCAATTTTTTTCTTTTGCAAATATTGATTATTTATGTAGGGAAGAAAATTCTGAGTCAGTTTAATTTTTCGAAACGCAGAATTCAAAGTGTTTAGATAAATAATTACCAAGATGCATTTTTTGATTTTATTATATTTAAACTCCGACCGTCAAAGCACTGCTAGACTAATGGCTAGAGTGGTGGGCTTCCAAGCGAGTGGCGCTGGTTTCGAGTCCCAGCCTGCGCGAAAATCTTCAATTTATATTTTTAGTTTCTAATTTGAAAATTCTTCTTCTTTTTTTTAATTTTTCTCTTTTTCGAATATTGATTATTTATGTAGAGAGAAAAATTCTGAGTCAATTTAATTATTCGACCTGTAGATTTTAAAGTGTTTGAATCAATAATTAAAAAGGTGCATTTTTTGTTTTTATTATATTTACGACTTCAATCGACAGAGCTCCGATAGCCTAATGGCTAGACCGTTGGGTTCCAAGCGCGTGGTACTGGGTTCGAGTCCCGGCCGGAACGAAAATCTTCAATGTATATATTTCTTTTCTAATTTCAAGATTCTTTTTTTTTTCAATTTCTTTCTTTTGCAAATATCGATTATTTATGTACGGAAGAAAATTCTGAGTCAGTTTAATCATTCGACCTTTAGATTTCAAAGATTTTAGATCAATAATTACCAAGGTGCATTTTTTGTTTTTATTATAATTAAGACACCGACGGACCGAGATCCGATAGTATATTGGCGAGAGCGTTGGGCTTCCATGCGTGTCGCCCTGGGTTCAAATCCCAACCTGAAAGGAAATCTTAAATGCAAATATTTTTTTCTAATTTGATAATTCTTTTTTTTTATTTTTCCCTTTTGCGAAGTCAGTCAGTCAGTCCGACAGTCAATCAGACAAGCACTCAGTCATTCAGTCTCAGTCAGTCAGTCCAGTCAGTCAGTCACTCAGTCAGTTAGGCAGTCAGTCAGTCAGTCTCAGTCAGTCAGTCAATCAGTCAATCAGTCAGTCAATCAGTCAGTCATTTAGTCTCAGTCAGTCAGTCATTCAGTCAGTCAGTCAGTCAGGCAGTCAGTCAGTCAATCAGTCGGTCAGTCCTGTCCAGTCAGTTAGTCAGTCAAGCAGTCAGTCAGTCTCAGTCAGTCAGTCAGTCAGTCAGTCTTAGTCAGTCAGTCAGTCAGTCAGTCAGTCCAGTCCAGTCTCAGTCAGTCAGTCAGTCAGTCTCGGTCAGTCAGTCAGTCAGTCAGTCAGTCATTCAGTCAGTCAGTCAGTCAGTCAGCCTTATTCAGTCAAGCAGTCAGTCAGGCAGTCAGTCAGTCAGGCAGTCAGTCAGTCAGTCAGCCTTATTCAGTCAGTCTGTCAGTCAGTCAGCCTTATTCAGTCAGTCTGTCAGTCAGTCAGCCTTATTCAGTCAAGCAGTCAGTCAAGCAGTCAGTCAGTCAGTCAGTCAAGCAATTTAGTCACTTAGTCTCAGTCAGTTAGTCATTCAGTCAGTCAGTCAGTCGGGCAGTCTGTCAGTCACTCAGCCTCATTCAGTCAGTCATTCAGTCAGTCAGTCAGTCGGGCAGTCTGTCAGTCTCTCAGCCTCATTCAGTCAGTCTGTCAGTCAGTCAGTCAGTTAGTCATTCATTCAGTCAGTCAGGCAGTCAGTCAGTCTCGGTCAGTAAGTCAGTCTCGGTCAGTCAGTGAGTCAGTCAGTCAATCAGTATCAGTCAGTCAGTCAGTCAGTCAGTTAGTCATTCAGTCAGTCAGTCTCAGTCAGTCAGTCAGTCTGTCAGTCGGTCAGTCCAGACCAGTCAGTCAGTCAAGCAGTCAGTCATTCAGTCTCAGTCAGACAGTCAGTCAGTCCAATCAGTCAGTCACTCAGTCAGTTAGGCAGTCAGTCAGTCAGTCTCAGTCAGTCAGTTAGTCATTTAGCCAGTCAGTCAAGCAGTCAGTCATTTAGTCTCAGTCAGTCAGTCAGTCAGTCCAGTCCAGTCTCAATCAGTCAGGCAGTCAGTCAGCCAGTCTCGGTCAGTCAGTCAGTCTCGGTCAGTCAGTGAGTCAGTCAGTAAATCAGTATCAGTCAGTCAGTCAGTATCAGTCCGTCAGTCAGTATCAGTCAGTCATTCAGTCAGTCTGTCAGTCAGGCAGTCTCAGTCAGGCAGTAAAACTCCGACCGACAGAACTCCGATAGCTAATGGCTAGACCGTTGGTCTTCCAAGCGAATGGCCTGGGTTCGAGTCCCAGCCGGAACGAATACCTTCAATGTATATATTTCTTTTCGAATTTGAAAATTCTTTTTTTTTTCAATTTTTTTCTTTTGCAAATATTGATTATTTATGTAGGGAAGAAAATTCTGAGTCAGTTTAATTTTTCGAAACGCAGAATTCAAAGTGTTTAGATAAATAATTACCAAGATGCATTTTTTGATTTTATTATATTTAAACTCCGACCGTCAAAGCTCTGCTAGACTAATGGCTAGAGTGGTGGGCTTCCAAGCGAGTGGCGCTGGTTTCGAGTCCCAGCCTGCGCGAAAATCTTCAATTTATATTTTTAGTTTCTAATTTGAAAATTCTTCTTCTTTTTTTTAATTTTTCTCTTTTTCGAATATTGATTATTTATGTAGAGAGAAAAATTCTGAGTCAATTTAATTATTCGACCTGTAGATTTTAAAGTGTTTGAATCAATAATTAAAAAGGTGCATTTTTTGTTTTTATTATATTTACGACTTCAATCGACAGAGCTCCGATAGCCTAATGGCTAGACCGTTGGGTTCCAAGCGCGTGGTACTGGGTTCGAGTCCCGGCCGGAACGAAAATCTTCAATGTATATATTTCTTTTCTAATTTCAAGATTCTTTTTTTTTTCAATTTCTTTCTTTTGCAAATATCGATTATTTATGTACGGAAGAAAATTCTGAGTCAGTTTAATCATTCGACCTTTAGATTTCAAAGATTTTAGATCAATAATTACCAAGGTGCATTTTTTGTTTTTATTATAATTAAGACACCGACGGACCGAGATCCGATAGTATATTGGCGAGAGCGTTGGGCTTCCATGCGTGTCGCCCTGGGTTCAAATCCCAACCGGAAAGGAAATCTTAAATGCAAATATTTTTTTCTAATTTGAAAATTCTTTTTTTTTATTTTTCCCTTTTGCGAAGTCAGTCAGTCAGTCCGACAGTCAATCAGACAAGCACTCAGTCATTCAGTCTCAGTCAGTCAGTCCAGTCAGTCAGTCACTCAGTCAGTTAGGTAGTCAGTCAGTCAGTCTCAGTCAGTCAGTCAGTCAGTCAATCAGTCAGTCAATCAGTCAGTCATTTAGTCTCAGTCAGTCAGTCATTCAGTCAGTCAGTCAGTCAGGCAGTCAGTCAGTCAATCAGTCGGTCAGTCCTGTCCAGTCAGTTAGTCAGTCAAGCAGTCAGTCAGTCTCAGTCAGTCAGTCAGTCAGTCAGTCCAGTCCAGTCTCAGTCAGTCAGTCAGTCAGTCTCGGTCAGTCAGTCAGTCAGTCATTCAGTCAGGCAGTCAGTCAGTCAGTTAGCCTTATTCAGTCAGTCTGTCAGTCAGTCAGTCCGTCAGCCTTATTCGGTCAGTCTGTCAGTCAGTCAGCCTTATTCAGTCAAGCAGTCAGTCAGGCAGTCAAGCAGTCAGTCAGTCAGTGTCAGTCAGTCATTTAGTCATTCAGTCAGTCAGTGAAATAGTCAGTCAGACAGTCAAGCAGTCAGTCAGTCAGTCTCAGTCAGTCAGTTAGTCAGTCTGTCAGTCAGTCAGCCTTATTCAGTCAAGCAGTCAGTCAAGCAGTCAGTCAGTCAGTGTCAGTCAGTCATTTAGTCATTCAGTCAGTCAGTGAAATAGTCAGTCAGACAGTCAAGCAGTCAGTCAGTCAGTCAGTCAGTCGGGCAGTCTGTCAGTCACTCAGCCTCATTCAGTCATTTTCGAGTCCCAGCCGGAACGAATATCTTCAATGTATATATTTCTTTTCGAATTTGAAAATTCTTTTTTTTTTAAATTTTTTTCTTTTGCAAATATTGATTATTTATGTAGGGAAGAAAATTCTGAGTCAGTTTAATTTTTCGAAACGCGAAAAAGTGTTTAGATAAATAATTACCAAGGTGCATTTTTTGATTTTATTACATTTAAAACTTCGACCGTCAGAGCTCTGCTAGACTAATGGCTAGAGTGGTGGGCTTCCTAGCGAGTGGCCCTGGGTTCGAGTCCCAGCCTGCGCGAAAATCTTCAATTTATATTTTTAGTTTCTAATTTGAAAATTCTTCTTCTTTTTTTTTAATTTTTCTCTTTTGCGAATATTGATTATTTATGTAGGGAGAAAAATTCTGAGTCAGTTTAATTATTCGACCTGTAGATTTCAAAGTATTTGAATCAATAATTCAAAAGGTGCATTTTTTGTTTTTATTATATTTAAGACTTCAATCGACAGAGCTCCGATAGCCTAATGGCTAGACCGTTGGGTTCCAAGCGCGTGGTACTGTTTTCGAGTCCCGGCCGGAACGAAAATCTTCAATGTATATATTTCTTTTCTAATTTGAAGATTCTTTTTTTTTTTCAATTTCTTTCTTTTGCAAATATCGATGTACGGAAGAAAATTCTGAGTCATTTTAATCATTCGACCTTTAGATTTCAAAAATTTTAGATCAATAATTACCAAGGTGCATTTTTTGTTTTTATTATAATTAAGACACCGACCAACAGAGATCCGATCGTATATTGGCGAGAGCGTTGGGCTTCCATGCGTGTGGCCCTCGGTTCGAATCCCAGCCGGAAAGAAAATCTTAAATGCATATATTTTTTCTAATTTGATAAATTTTTTTTATTTTTCCCTTTTGCGAAATCAGTCAGTCAGTCCGACAGTCAATCAGTCAGTCTCTGTCAGCCAGTCAGTCTGTCAGTCGGTCAGTCCAGTCCAGTCAGTCAGTCAAGCAGTCAGTCAGTCACTTAAGCAGTCAATCAGTCAGTTAGTCTTTCAGTCACTCAGTCAGTTAGGCAGTCAGTCATTCAGTCTCAATCGGTCAGTCAGTCAGTCCAGTCAGTCAGTCACTCAGTCAGTCAGGCAGTCAGTCAGTCAGTCTCAGTCAGTCAGTTAGTCATTCAGTCAGTCAGTCAAGCAATTTAGTCACTTAGTCTCAGTCAGTTAGTCATTCAGTCAGTCAGTCAGTCGGGCAGTCTGTCAGTCACTCAGCCTCATTCAGTCAGTCTGTCAGTCAGTCAGTCAGTTAGTCATTCAGTCAGTCAGTCAGTCTCAGTCAGTCAGTCAGTCTGTCAGTCGGTCAGTCCAGACCAGTCAGTCAGTCAAGCAGTCAGTCATTCAGTCTCAGTCAGACAGTCAGTCACTCAGTCAGTTAGGCAGTCAGTCAGTCAGTCTCAGTCAGTCAGTTAGTCATTCAGCCATTCAGTCAAGCAGTCAGTCATTTAGTCTCAGTCAGTCAGTCAGTCAGTCCAGTCCAGTCTCAGTCAGTCCAGTCCAGTCTCAGTCAGTCAGGCAGTCAGTCAGTCAATCAGTCGGTCAGTCCTGTCCAGTCAGTTAGTCAGTCAGTCAGTCTCGGTCAGTCAGTCAGTCAGTCATTCAGTCAGTCAGCCTTATTCAGTCAGTCAGTCAGTCAGTCAGCCTTATTCAGTCAGTCTGTCAGTCAGTCAGTCAGTCAGCCTTATTCAGTCAGTCTGTCAGTCAGTCAGCCTTATTCAGTCTGTCGGTCAGTCAGTCAGCCTTATTCAGTCAGTCTGTCTGTCAGTCAGTCGGTCAGTCCTGTCAGTCAGTTAGTCAGTCAAGCAGTCAGTCAGTCAGTGTCAGTCAGTCATTTAGTCATTCAGTCAGTCAGTGAAATAGTCAGTCAGTCAGTCTCAGTCAGTCAGGCAGTTAGTCATTCAGTCGGTCAGTCCTGTCCAGTCAGTTAGTCAGTCAAGCAGTCAGTCAGTCTCAGTCAGTCAGTCAGTCAGTCAGTCTCAGTCAGTCAGTCAGTCCAGTCCAGTCTCAGTCCGTCAGTCAGTCAGTCTCGGTCAGTCAGTCAGTCAGTCATTCAGTCAGTCAGCCTTATTCAGTCAGTCAGTCAGTCAGTCAGCCTTATTCAGTCAGTCTGTCAGTCAGTCAATCAGCCTTATTCAGTCAGTCTGTCAGTCAGTCAGCCTTAGTCAGTCAGTCAGTCAGTCAGCCTTATTCAGTCAGTCTGTCAGTCAGTCAGCCTTATTCAGTCAGTCTGTCTGTCAGTCAGTCGGTCAGTCCTGTCCAGTCAGTTAGTCAGTCAAGCAGTCAGTCAGGCAGTCAAGCAGTCAGTCAGTCAGTGTCAGTCAGTCATTTAGTCATTCAGTCAGTCAGTGAAATAGTCAGTCAGTCATTTAGTCATTCAGTCAGTCAGTGAAATAGTCAGTCAGTCTCAGTCAGTCAGTCAGTCAGTGTCAGTCAGTCATTTAGTCATTCAGTCAGTCAGTGAAATAGTCAGTCAGTCAGTCTCAGTCAGTCAGGCAGTTAGTCATTCAGTGTCGGTCAGTCAGTGAGCCAGTCAGTCAGTCTCGGTCAGTCAGTGAGTCAGTCAGTCAGTCAGTATCAATCAGTCAGTGAGTCAGTCTGTCAGTCAGGCAGTCTCAGTCAGGCAGTAAGACTCCGCTCGACAGAACTCCGATAGCCTAATGGCTAGACCGCTGGTCTTCCAAGCGAATGGCCTGGGTTCGAGTCCCAGCCGGAGCGAATATCTTCAATGTATATATTTCTTTTCTAATTTGAAAATTCTTTTTTTTTTTCAATTTCTTTCCTTTCCAAATATTGATTATTTATGTAGGGAAGAAAATTCTGAGTCAGTTTAATTTTTCGACCGGCAGATTTCAAAGTGTTTAAATAAATAATTACCAAGGTGCATTTTTTTTTATTATATTTAAAACTCCGACCGACAGAGCTCCGATAGACTAATGGTAAGAGCGTTGGGCTTCCAAGCGAGTGGCCCTGGGTTCGAGTCCCAGCCTGAACGAAAATCTTCAATGTATATTTTTAGTTTCTAATTTGAAAATTCTTCTTCTGTTTTTTTTAATTTTTCTCTTTTACAAGAATTGATTATTTATGTAGGGAAAAAAATTCTGAGTCAGTTTAATTATTCGACCTGTAAATTTCAAAGTGTTTGAATCAATAATTACCAAGGTGCATTTTTTGTTTTTATTATATTCAAGACTTCCATCGACAGAGCTCCGATAGACTAATGGCTATACCGTTCGGTTCCAAGCGCGTGGTACTGGGTTCGAGTCCCGGCCGGAACGAAAATCTTCAATGTATATATTTCTTTTCTAATTTGAAAATTCATTATTTTTAATTTTCTTTATTTTGCAAATATCGATTATTTATGTACGGAAGAAAATTCTCAGTCAGTTTAATTATTCGACCTGTAGATTTCAAAGATTTTAGATCAATATTTACCAAGGTGCATTTTTTGTTTTTACTATAATTAAGACACCGGACAACCGAGATCCGATAGTCCATTGGCGAGAGCGTTGGGCTTCCATGCGTGTGGCCCTGGGTTCGAATCCCAGCCGGAAAGAAAATCATAAATGCATATATTTTTTTCTAATTTGATAATTTTTTTTTATTTTTCCCTTTTGCGAAATCAGTCAGTCAGTCCGACAGTCAATCAGTCAGTCTCTGTCAGCCAGTCAGTCTGTCAGTCGGTCAGTCCAGTCCAGTCAGTCAGTCAAGCAGTCAGTCAATCAGTCACTTAAGCAGTCAATCAGTCAGTTAGTCTTTCAGTCACTCAGTCAGTTAGGCAGTCAGTCATTCAGTCTCAATCAGTCAGTCAGTCAGTCCAGTCAGTCAGTCACTCAGTCAGTCAGGCGGTCAAGCAATTTAGTCACTTAGTCTCAGTCAGTTAGTCATTCAGTCAGTCAGTCAGTCGGGCAGTCTGTCAGTCACTCAGCCTCATTCAGTCAATCTGTCAGTCAGTCAGTCAGTTAGTCATTCAGTCAGTCAGTCTCAGTCAGTCAGTCAGTCTGTCAGTCGGTCAGTCCAGACCAGTCAGTCAGTCAAGCAGTCAGTCATTGAGTCTCCGTCAGACAGTCAGTCAGTCCAATCAGTCAGTCACTCAGTCAGTTAGGCAGTCAGTCAGTCAGTCTCAGTCAGTCAGTTAGTCATTCAGCCAGTCAGTCAAGCAGTCAGTCATTTAGTCTCAGTCAGTCAGTCAGTCAGTCCAGTCCAGTCTCAGTCAGTCAGGCAGTCAGTCAGTCAATCAGTCGGTCAGTCCTGTCCAGTCAGTTAGTCAGTCAAGCAGTCAGTCAGTCTCAGTCAGTCAGTCAGTCAGTCAGTCTCAGTCAGTCAGTCAGTCCAGTCCAGTCTCAGTCCGTCAGTCAGTCAGTCTCGGTCAGTCAGTCAGTCAGTCATTCAGTCAGTCAGCCTTATTCACTCAGTCAGTCAGTCAGTCAGCCTTATTCAGTCAGTCTGTCAGTCAGTCAATCAGCCTTATTCAGTCAGTCTGTCAGTCAGTCAGCCTTAGTCAGTCAGTCAGTCAGTCAGCCTTATTCAGTCAGTCTGTCAGTCAGTCAGCCTTATTCAGTCAGTCTGTCTGTCAGTCAGTCGGTCAGTCCTGTCCAGTCAGTTAGTCAGTCAAGCAGTCAGTCAGGCAGTCAAGCAGTCAGTCAGTCAGTGTCAGTCAGTCATTTAGTCATTCAGTCAGTCAGTGAAATAGTCAGTCAGTCTCAGTCAGTCAGTCAGTCAGTCTCAGTCAGTCAGTTAGTCAGTCAGTCAGTCAGTCAGTCAGTCAGTCAGTCCAGTCTCAGTCAGTCAGGCAGTTAGTCATTCAGTCTCGGTCAGTCAGTGAGCCAGTCAGTCAGTCTCGGTCTGTCAGTGAGTCAGTCAGTCAGTCAGTATCAGTCAGTAAGTGAGTCAGTCTGTCAGTCAGGCAGTCTCAGTCAGGCAGTAAGACTCCGCTCGACAGAACTCCGATAGCCTAATGGCTAGACCGCTGGTCTTCCAAGCGAATGGCCTGGGTTCGAGTCCCAGCCGGAGCGAATATCTTCAATGTATATATTTCTTTTCTAATTTGAAAATTCATTATTTTTAATTTTCTTTATTTTGCAAATATCGATTATTTATGTACGGAAGAAAATTCTCAGTCAGTTTAATTATTCGACCTGTAGATTTCAAAGATTTTAGATCAATATTTACCAAGGTGCATTTTTTGTTTTTACTATAATTAAGACACCGGACAACCGAGATCCGATAGTCCATTGGCGAGAGCGTTGGGCTTCCATGCGTGTGGCCCTGGGTTCGAATCCCAGCCGGAAATAAAATCATAAATGCATATATTTTTTTCTAATTTGATAATTTTTTTTTATTTTTCCCTTTTGCGAAATCAGTCAGTCAGTCCGACAGTCAATCAGTCAGTCTCTGTCAGCCAGTCAGTCTGTCAGTCGGTCAGTCCAGTCCAGTCAGTCAGTCAAGCAGTCAGTCAGTCAGTCAGTCAAGCAGTCAGTCAGTCAGTCACTTAAGCAGTCAATCAGTCAGTTAGTCTTTCAGTCTCAGTCAGTTAGGCAGTCAGTCATTCAGTCTCAATCAGTCAGTCAGTCAGTCCAGTCAGTCAGTCACTCAGTCAGTCACTCAGTCAGTCAGTCAGTCTCAGTCAGTCAGTTAGTCATTCAGTCAGTCAGTCAAGCAATTTAGTTACTTAGTCTCGGTCAGTTAGTCATTCAGTCAGTCAGTGAGTCGGGCAGTCTGTCAGTCACTCAGCCTCATTCAGTCAGTCATTCAGTCAGTCAGTCAGTCGGGCAGTCTGTCAGTCACTCAGCCTCATTCAGTCAGTCTGTCAGTCAGTCAGTCAGTTAGTCATTCATTCAGTCAGTCAGGCAGTCAGTCAGTCAGTCTCGGTCAGTAAGTCAGTCTCGGTCAGTCAGTGAGTCAGTCAGTCAATCAGTATCAGTCAGTCAGTCAGTCAGTCAGTTAGTCATTCAGTCAGTCAGTCTCAGTCAGTCAGTCAGTCTGTCAGTCGGTCAGTCCAGACCAGTCAGTCAGTCCAATCAGTCAGTCATTCAGTCTCAGTCAGACAGTCAGTCAGTCCAATCAGTCAGTCACTCAGTCAGTTAGGCAGTCAGTCAGTCAGTCTCAGTCAGTCAGTTAGTCATTTAGCCCGTCAGTCAAGCAGTCAGTCATTTAGTCTCAGTCAGTCAGTCAGTCAGTCCAGTCCAGTCTCAATCAGTCAGGCAGTCAGTCAGCCAGTCTCGGTCAGTCAGTCAGTCTCGGTCAGTCAGTGAGTCAGTCAGTCAATCAGTATCAGTCAGTCAGTCAGTATCAGTCCGTCAGTCAGTATCAGTCAGTCTGTCAGTCAGGCAGTCTCAGTCAGGCAGTAAGACTCCGACCGACAGAACTCCGATAGCTAATGGCTAGACCGTTGGTCTTCCAAGCGAATGGCCTGGGTTCGAGTCCCAGCCGGAACGAATATCTTCAATGTATATATTTCTTTTCGAATTTGAAAATTCTTTTTTTTTAAATTTTTTTCTTTTGCAAATATTGATTATTTATGTAGGGAAGAAAATTCTGAGTCAGTTTAATTTTTCGAAACGCAGAATTCAAAGTGTTTAGATAAATAATTACCAAGATGCACTTTTTGATTTTATTATATTTAAACTCCGACCGTCAAAGCTCTGCTAGACTAATGGCTAGAGTGGTGGGCTTCCAAGCGAGTGGCGCTGGTTTCGAGTTCCACCCTGCGCGAAAATCTTCAATTTATATTTTTAATTTCTAATTTGAAAATTCTTCTTCTTTTTTTTAATTTTTCTCTTTTTCGAATATTGATTATTTATGTAGAGAGAAAAATTCTGAGTCAATTTAATTATTCGACCTGTAGATTTTAAAGTATTTGAATCAATAATTAAAAAGGTGCATTTTTTGTTTTTATTATATTTAAGACTTCATTCGACAGAGCTCCGATAGCCTAATGGCTAGACCGTTGGGTTCCAAGCGCGTGGTACTGGGTTCGAGTCCCGGCCGGAACGAAAATCTTCAATGTATATATTTCTTCTCTAATTTGAAGATTCTTTTTTTTTCAATTTCTTTCTTTTGCAAATATCGATTATTTATGTACGGAAGAAAATTCTGAGTCAGTTTAATCATTCGACCTTTAGATTTCAAAGATTTTAGATCAATAATTACCAAGGTGCATTTTTTGTTTTTATTATAATTAAGACACCGACGGACCGAGATCCGATAGTATATTGGCGAGAGCGTTGGGCTTCCATGCGTGTCGCCCTGGGTTCAAATCCCAACCTGAAAGGAAATCTTAAATGCAAATATTTTTTTCTAATTTGATAATTCTTTTTTTTTATTTTTCCCTTTTGCGAAGTCAGTCAGTCAGTCCGACAGTCAATCAGACAAGCACTCAGTCATTCAGTCTCAGTCAGTCAGTCCAGTCAGTCAGTCACTCAGTCAGTTAGGCAGTCAGTCAGTCAGTCTCAGTCAGTCAGTCAATCAGTCAATCAGTCAGTCAATCAGTCAGTCATTTAGTCTCAGTCAGTCAGTCATTCAGTCAGTCAGTCAGTCAGGCAGTCAGTCAGTCAATCAGTCGGTCAGTCCTGTCCAGTCAGTTAGTCAGTCAAGCAGTCAGTCAGTCTCAGTCAGTCAGTCAGTCAGTCAGTCTTAGTCAGTCAGTCAGTCAGTCAGTCAGTCCAGTCCAGTCTCAGTCAGTCAGTCAGTCAGTATCGGTCAGTCAGTCAGTCAGTCAGTCAGTCAGTCATTCAGTCAGTCAGTCAGTCAGGCAGTCAGTCAGTCAGTCAGCCTTATTCAGTCAGTCTGTCAGTCAGTCAGCCTTATTCAGTCAGTCTGTCAGTCAGTCAGCCTTATTCAGTCAAGCAGTCAGTCAGGCAGTCAGTCAGTCAGGCAGTCAGTCAGTCAGTCAGCCTTATTCAGTCAGTCTGTCAGTCAGTCAGCCTTATTCAGTCAGTCTGTCAGTCAGTCAGCCTTATTCAGTCAAGCAGTCAGTCAAGCAGTCAGTCAGTCAGTCAGTCAAGCAATTTAGTCACTTAGTCTCAGTCAGTTAGTCATTCAGTCAGTCAGTCAGTCGGGCAGTCTGTCAGTCACTCAGCCTCATTCAGTCAGTCATTCAGTCAGTCAGTCAGTCGGGCAGTCTGTCAGTCTCTCAGCCTCATTCAGTCAGTCTGTCAGTCAGTCAGTCAGTTAGTCATTCATTCAGTCAGTCAGGCAGTCAGTCAGTCTCGGTCAGTAAGTCAGTCTCGGTCAGTCAGTGAGTCAGTCAGTCAATCAGTATCAGTCAGTCAGTCAGTCAGTCAGTTAGTCATTCAGTCAGTCAGTCTCAGTCAGTCAGTCAGTCTGTCAGTCGGTCAGTCCAGACCAGTCAGTCAGTCAAGCAGTCAGTCATTCAGTCTCAGTCAGACAGTCAGTCAGTCCAATCAGTCAGTCACTCAGTCAGTTAGGCAGTCAGTCAGTCAGTCTCAGTCAGTCAGTTAGTCATTTAGCCAGTCAGTCAAGCAGTCAGTCAAGCAGTCAGTCATTTAGTCTCAGTCAGTCAGTCAGTCAGTCCAGTCCAGTCTCAATCAGTCAGGCAGTCAGTCAGCCAGTCTCGGTCAGTCAGTCAGTCTCGGTCAGTCAGTGAGTCAGTCAGTAAATCAGTATCAGTCAGTCAGTCAGTATCAGTCCGTCAGTCAGTATCAGTCAGTCATTCAGTCAGTCTGTCAGTCAGGCAGTCTCAGTCAGGCAGTAAAACTCCGACCGACAGAACTCCGATAGCTAATGGCTAGACCGTTGGTCTTCCAAGCGAATGGCCTGGGTTCGAGTCCCAGCCGGAACGAATACCTTCAATGTATATATTTCTTTTCGAATTTGAAAATTCTTTTTTTTTCAATTTTTTTCTTTTGCAAATATTGATTATTTATGTAGGGAAGAAAATTCTGAGTCAGTTTAATTTTTCGAAACGCAGAATTCAAAGTGTTTAGATAAATAATTACCAAGATGCATTTTTTGATTTTATTATATTTAAACTCCGCCCGTCAAAGCTCTGCTAGACTAATGGCTAGAGTGGTGGGCTTCCAAGCGAGTGGCGCTGGTTTCGAGTCCCAGCCTGCGCGAAAATCTTCAATTTATATTTTTAGTTTCTAATTTGAAAATTCTTCTTCTTTTTTTTAATTTTTCTCTTTTTCGAATATTGATTATTTATGTAGAGAGAAAAATTCTGAGTCAATTTAATTATTCGACCTGTAGATTTTAAAGTGTTTGAATCAATAATTAAAAAGGTGCATTTTTTGTTTTTATTATATTTACGACTTCAATCGACAGAGCTCCGATAGCCTAATGGCTAGACCGTTGGGTTCCAAGCGCGTGGTACTGGGTTCGAGTCCCGGCCGGAACGAAAATCTTCAATGTATATATTTCTTTTCTAATTTCAAGATTCTTTTTTTTTTCAATTTCTTTCTTTTGCAAATATCGATTATTTATGTACGGAAGAAAATTCTGAGTCAGTTTAATCATTCGACCTTTAGATTTCAAAGATTTTAGATCAATAATTACCAAGGTGCATTTTTTGTTTTTATTATAATTAAGACACCGACGGACCGAGATCCGATAGTATATTGGCGAGAGCGTTGGGCTTCCATGCGTGTCGCCCTGGGTTCAAATCCCAACCGGAAAGGAAATCTTAAATGCAAATATTTTTTTCTAATTTGAAAATTCTTTTTTTTTATTTTTCCCTTTTGCGAAGTCAGTCAGTCAGTCCGACAGTCAATCAGACAAGCACTCAGTCATTCAGTCTCAGTCAGTCAGTCCAGTCAGTCAGTCACTCAGTCAGTTAGGTAGTCAGTCAGTCAGTCTCAGTCAGTCAGTCAGTCAGTCAATCAGTCAGTCAATCAGTCAGTCATTTAGTCTCAGTCAGTCAGTCATTTAGTCTCAGTCAGTCAGTCATTCAGTCAGTCAGTCAGTCAGGCAGTCAGTCAGTCAATCAGTCGGTCAGTCCTGTCCAGTCAGTTAGTCAGTCAAGCAGTCAGTCAGTCTCAGTCAGTCAGTCAGTCAGTCAGTCCAGTCCAGTCTCAGTCAGTCAGTCAGTCAGTCTCGGTCAGTCAGTCAGTCAGTCATTCAGTCAGGCAGTCAGTCAGTCAGTTAGCCTTATTCAGTCAGTCTGTCAGTCAGTCAGTCAGTCAGCCTTATTCGGTCAGTCTGTCAGTCAGTCAGCCTTATTCAGTCAAGCAGTCAGTCAGGCAGTCAAGCAGTCAGTCAGTCAGTGTCAGTCAGTCATTTAGTCATTCAGTCAGTCAGTGAAATAGTCAGTCAGACAGTCAAGCAGTCAGTCAGTCAGTCTCAGTCAGTCAGTTAGTCAGTCAGTCAGTCAGTCAAGCAATTTAGTCACTTAGTCTCAGTCAGTTAGTCATTCAGTCAGTCAGTCAGTCGGGCAGTCTGTCAGTCACTCAGCCTCATTCAGTCATTTTCGAGTCCCAGCCGGAACGAATATCTTCAATGTATATATTTCTTTTCGAATTTGAAAATTCTTTTTTTTTTCAATTTTTTTCTTTTGCAAATATTGATTATTTATGTAGGGAAGAAAATTCTGAGTCAGTTTAATTTTTCGAAACGCGAAAAAGTGTTTAGATAAATAATTACCAAGGTGCATTTTTTGATTTTATTACATTTAAAACTTCGACCGTCAGAGCTCTGCTAGACTAATGGCTAGAGTGGTGGGCTTCCTAGCGAGTGGCCCTGGGTTCGAGTCCCAGCCTGCGCGAAAATCTTCAATTTATATTTTTAGTTTCTAATTTGAAAATTCTTCTTCTTTTTTTTTAATTTTTCTCTTTTGCGAATATTGATTATTTATGTAGGGAGAAAAATTCTGAGTCAGTTTAATTATTCGACCTGTAGATTTCAAAGTATTTGAATCAATAATTAAAAAGGTGCATTTTTTGTTTTTATTATATTTAAGACTTCAATCGACAGAGCTCCGATAGCCTAATGGCTAGACCGTTGGGTTCCAAGCGCGTGGTACTGTTTTCGAGTCCCGGCCGGAACGAAAATCTTCAATATATATATTTCTTTTCTAATTTGAAGATTCTTTTTTTTTTCAATTTCTTTCTTTTGCAAATATCGATGTACGGAAGAAAATTCTGAGTCATTTTAATCATTCGACCTTTAGATTTCAAAAATTTTAGATCAATAATTACCAAGGTGCATTTTTTGTTTTTATTATAATTAAGACACCGACCAACAGAGATCCGATCGTATATTGGCGAGAGCGTTGGGCTTCCATGCGTGTGGCCCTGGGTTCGAATCCCAGCCGGAAAGAAAATCTTAAATGCATATATTTTTTCTAATTTGATAATTTTTTTTATTTTTCCCTTTTGCGAAATCAGTCAGTCAGTCCGACAGTCAATCAGTCAGTCTCTGTCAGCCAGTCAGTCTGTCAGTCGGTCAGTCCAGTCCAGTCAGTCAGTCAAGCAGTCAGTCAGTCACTTAAGCAGTCAATCAGTCAGTTAGTCTTTCAGTCACTCAGTCAGTTAGGCAGTCAGTCATTCAGTCTCAATCGGTCAGTCAGTCAGTCCAGTCAGTCAGTCACTCAGTCAGTCAGGCAGTCAGTCAGTCAGTCTCAGTCAGTCAGTTAGTCATTCAGTCAGTCAGTCAAGCAATTTAGTCACTTAGTCTCAGTCAGTTAGTCATTCAGTCAGTCAGTCAGTCGGGCAGTCTGTCAGTCACTCAGCCTCATTCAGTCAGTCTGTCAGTCAGTCAGTCAGTTAGTCATTCAGTCAGTCAGTCAGTCTCAGTCAGTCAGTCAGTCTGTCAGTCGGTCAGTCCAGACCAGTCAGTCAGTCAAGCAGTCAGTCATTCAGTCTCAGTCAGACAGTCAGTCAGTCCAATCAGTCAGTCACTCAGTCAGTTAGGCAGTCAGTCAGTCAGTCTCAGTCAGTCAGTTAGTCATTCAGCCATTCAGTCAAGCAGTCAGTCATTTAGTCTCAGTCAGTCAGTCAGTCAGTCCAGTCCAGTCTCAGTCAGTCCAGTCCAGTCTCAGTCAGTCAGGCAGTCAGTCAGTCAATCAGTCGGTCAGTCCTGTCCAGTCAGTTAGTCAGTCAGTCAGTCTCGGTCAGTCAGTCAGTCAGTCATTCAGTCAGTCAGCCTTATTCAGTCAGTCAGTCAGTCAGTCAGCCTTATTCAGTCAGTCTGTCAGTCAGTCAGTCAGTCAGCCTTATTCAGTCAGTCTGTCAGTCAGTCAGCCTTATTCAGTCAGTCGGTCAGTCAGTCAGCCTTATTCAGTCAGTCTGTCTGTCAGTCAGTCGGTCAGTCCTGTCAGTCAGTTAGTCAGTCAAGCAGTCAGTCAGTCAGTGTCAGTCAGTCATTTAGTCATTCAGTCAGTCAGTGAAATAGTCAGTCAGTCAGTCTCAGTCAGTCAGGCAGTTAGTCATTCAGTGTCGGTCAGTCAGTGAGCCAGTCAGTCAGTCTCGGTCAGTCAGTGAGTCAGTCAGTCAGTCAGTATCAGTCAGTCAGTGAGTCAGTCTGTCAGTCAGGCAGTCTCAGTCAGGCAGTAAGACTCCGCTCGACAGAACTCCGATAGCCTAATGGCTAGACCGCTGGTCTTCCAAGCGAATGGCCTGGGTTCGAGTCCCAGCCGGAGCGAATATCTTCAATGTATATATTTCTTTTCTAATTTGAAAATTCTTTTTTTTTTTCAATTTCTTTCCTTTCCAAATATTGATTATTTATGTAGGGAAGAAAATTCTGAGTCAGTTTAATTTTTCGACCGGCAGATTTCAAAGTGTTTAAATAAATAATTACCAAGGTGCATTTTTTTTTATTATATTTAAAACTCCGACCGACAGAGCTCCGATAGACTAATGGTAAGAGCGTTGGGCTTCCAAGCGAGTGGCCCTGGGATCGAGTCCCAGCCTGAACGAAAATCTTCAATGTATATTTTTAGTTTCTAATTTGAAAATTCTTCTTCTGTTTTTTTTAATTTTTCTCTTTTACAAGAATTGATTATTTATGTAGGGAAAAAAATTCTGAGTCAGTTTAATTATTCGACCTGTAAATTTCAAAGTGTTTGAATCAATAATTACCAAGGTGCATTTTTTGTTTTTATTATATTCAAGACTTCCATCGACAGAGCTCCGATAGACTAATGGCTATACCGTTCGGTTCCAAGCGCGTGGTACTGGGTTCGAGTCCCGGCCGGAACGAAAATCTTCAATGTATATATTTCTTTTCTAATTTGAAAATTCATTATTTTTAATTTTCTTTATTTTGCAAATATCGATTATTTATGTACGGAAGAAAATTCTCAGTCAGTTTAATTATTCGACCTGTAGATTTCAAAGATTTTAGATCAATATTTACCAAGGTGCATTTTTTGTTTTTACTATAATTAAGACACCGGACAACCGAGATCCGATAGTCCATTGGCGAGAGCGTTGGGCTTCCATGCGTGTGGCCCTGGGTTCGAATCCCAGCCGGAAAGAAAATCATAAATGCATATATTTTTTTCTAATTTGATAAATTTTTTTTATTTTTCCCTTTTGCGAAATCAGTCAGTCAGTCCGACAGTCAATCAGTCAGTCTCTGTCAGCCAGTCAGTCTGTCAGTCGGTCAGTCCAGTCCAGTCAGTCAGTCAAGCAGTCAGTCAATCAGTCACTTAAGCAGTCAATCAGTCAGTTAGTCTTTCAGTCACTCAGTCAGTTAGGCAGTCAGTCATTCAGTCTCAATCAGTCAGTCAGTCAGTCCAGTCAGTCAGTCACTCAGTCAGTCAGGCGGTCAAGCAATTTAGTCACTCAGCCTCATTCAGTCAATCTGTCAGTCAGTCAGTCAGTTAGTCATTCAGTCAGTCAGTCTCAGTCAGTCAGTCAGTCTGTCAGTCGGTCAGTCCAGACCAGTCAGTCAGTCAAGCAGTCAGTCATTGAGTCTCCGTCAGACAGTCAGTCAGTCCAATCAGTCAGTCACTCAGTCAGTTAGGCAGTCAGTCAGTCAGTCTCAGTCAGTCAGTTAGTCATTCAGCCAGTCAGTCAAGCAGTCAGTCATTTAGTCTCAGTCAGTCAGTCAGTCAGTCCAGTCCAGTCTCAGTCAGTCAGGCAGTCAGTCAGTCAATCAGTCGGTCAGTCCTGTCCAGTCAGTTAGTCAGTCAAGCAGTCAGTCAGTCTCAGTCAGTCAGTCAGTCAGTCAGTCTCAGTCAGTCAGTCAGTCCAGTCCAGTCTCAGTCCGTCAGTCAGTCAGTCTCGGTCAGTCAGTCAGTCAGTCATTCAGTCAGTCAGCCTTATTCAGTCAGTCAGTCAGTCAGTCAGCCTTATTCAGTCAGTCTGTCAGTCAGTCAATCAGCCTTATTCAGTCAGTCTGTCAGTCAGTCAGCCTTAGTCAGTCAGTCAGTCAGTCAGCCTTATTCAGTCAGTCTGTCAGTCAGTCAGCCTTATTCAGTCAGTCTGTCTGTCAGTCAGTCGGTCAGTCCTGTCCAGTCAGTTAGTCAGTCAAGCAGTCAGTCAGGCAGTCAAGCAGTCAGTCAGTCAGTGTCAGTCAGTCATTTAGTCATTCAGTCAGTCAGTGAAATAGTCAGTCAGTCTCAGTCAGTCAGTCAGTCAGTCTCAGTCAGTCAGTTAGTCAGTCAGTCAGTCAGTCAGTCAGTCAGTCCAGTCTCAGTCAGTCAGGCAGTTAGTCATTCAGTCTCGGTCAGTCAGTGAGCCAGTCAGTCAGTCTCGGTCTGTCAGTGAGTCAGTCAGTCAGTCAGTATCAGTCAGTCAGTGAGTCAGTCTGTCAGTCAGGCAGTCTCAGTCAGGCAGTAAGACTCCGCTCGACAGAACTCCGATAGCCTAATGGCTAGACCGCTGGTCTTCCAAGCGAATGGCCTGGGTTCGAGTCCCAGCCGGAGCGAATATCTTCAATGTATATATTTCTTTTCTAATTTGAAAATTCTTTTTTTTTTTCAATTTCTTTCCTTTCCAAATATTGATTATTTATGTAGGGAAGAAAATTCTGAGTCAGTTTAATTTTTCGACCGGCAGATTTCAAAGTGTTTAAATAAATAATTACCAAGGTGCATTTTTTTTTATTATATTTAAAACTCCGACCGACAGAGCTCCGATAGACTAATGGTAAGAGCGTTGGGCTTCCAAGCGAGTGGCCCTGGGTTCGAGTCCCAGCCTGAACGAAAATCTTCAATGTATATTTTTAGTTTCTAATTTGAAAATTCTTCTTCTGTTTTTTTAATTTTTCTCTTTTACAAGAATTGATTATTTATGTAGGGAAAAAAATTCTGAGTCAGTTTAATTATTCGACCTGTAAATTTCAAAGTGTTTGAATCAATAATTACCAAGGTGCATTTTTTGTTTTTATTATATTCAAGACTTCCATCGACAGAGCTCCGATAGACTAATGGCAATACCGTTCGGTTCCAAGCGCGTGGTACTGGGTTCGAGTCCCGGCCGGAACGAAAATCTTCAATGTATATATTTCTTTTCTAATTTGAAAATTCATTATTTTTAATTTTCTTTATTTTGCAAATATCGATTATTTATGTACGGAAGAAAATTCTCAGTCAGTTTAATTATTCGACCTGTAGATTTCAAAGATTTTAGATCAATATTTACCAAGTTGCATTTTTTGTTTTTACTATAATTAAGACACCGGACAACCGAGATCCGATAGTCCATTGGCGAGAGCGTTGGGCTTCCATGCGTGTGGCCCTGGGTTCGAATCCCAGCCGGAAAGAAAATCATAAATGCATATATTTTTTTCTAATTTGATAATTTTTTTTTATTTTTCCCTTTTGCGAAATCAGTCAGTCAGTCCGACAGTCAATCAGTCAGTCTCTGTCAGCCAGTCAGTCTGTCAGTCGGTCAGTCCAGTCCAGTCAGTCAGTCAAGCAGTCAGTCACTTAAGCAGTCAATCAGTCAGTTAGTCTTTCAGTCACTCAGTCAGTTAGGCAGTCAGTCATTCAGTCTCAATCAGTCAGTCAGTCAGTCCAGTCAGTCAGTCACTCAGTCAGTCAGGCGGTCAAGCAATTTAGTCACTTAGTCTCAGTCAGTTAGTCATTCAGTCAGTCAGTCAGTCGGGCAGTCTGTCAGTCACTCAGCCTCATTCAGTCAATCTGTCAGTCAGTCAGTCAGTTAGTCATTCAGTCAGTCAGTCTCAGTCAGTCAGTCAGTCTGTCAGTCGGTCAGTCCAGACCAGTCAGTCAGTCAAGCAGTCAGTCATTGAGTCTCCGTCAGACAGTCAGTCAGTCCAATCAGTCAGTCACTCAGTCAGTTAGGCAGTCAGTCAGTCAGTCTCAGTCAGTCAGTTAGTCATTCAGCCAGTCAGTCAAGCAGTCAGTCATTTAGTCTCAGTCAGTCAGTCAGTCAGTCCAGTCCAGTCTCAGTCAGTCAGGCAGTCAGTCAGTCAATCAGTCGGTCAGTCCTGTCCAGTCAGTTAGTCAGTCAAGCAGTCAGTCAGTCTCAGTCAGTCAGTCAGTCAGTCAGTCTCAGTCAGTCAGTCAGTCCAGTCCAGTCTCAGTCCGTCAGTCAGTCAGTCTCGGTCAGTCAGTCAGTCAGTCATTCAGTCAGTCAGCCTTATTCAGTCAGTCAGTCAGTCAGTCAGCCTTATTCAGTCAGTCTGTCAGTCAGTCAATCAGCCTTATTCAGTCAGTCTGTCAGTCAGTCAGCCTTAGTCAGTCAGTCAGCCTTATTCAGTCAGTCTGTCAGTCAGTCAGCCTTATTCAGTCAGTCTGTCTGTCAGTCAGTCGGTCAGTCCTGTCCAGTCAGTTAGTCAGTCAAGCAGTCAGTCAGGCAGTCAAGCAGTCAGTCAGTCAGTGTCAGTCAGTCATTTAGTCATTCAGTCAGTCAGTGAAATAGTCAGTCAGTCTCAGTCAGTCAGTCAGTCAGTCTCAGTCAGTCAGTTAGTCAGTCAGTCAGTCAGTCAGTCAGTCAGTCAGTCCAGTCTCAGTCAGTCAGGCAGTTAGTCATTCAGTCTCGGTCAGTCAGTGAGCCAGTCAGTCAGTCTCGGTCTGTCAGTGAGTCAGTCAGTCAGTCAGTATCAGTCAGTCAGTGAGTCAGTCTGTCAGTCAGGCAGTCTCAGTCAGGCAGTAAGACTCCGCTCGACAGAACTCCGATAGCCTAATGGCTAGACCGCTGGTCTTCCAAGCGAATGGCCTGGGTTCGAGTCCCAGCCGGAGCGAATATCTTCAATGTATATATTTCTTTTCTAATTTGAAAATTCTTTTTTTTTTTCAATTTCTTTCCTTTCCAAATATTGATTATTTATGTAGGGAAGAAAATTCTGAGTCAGTTTAATTTTTCGACCGGCAGATTTCAAAGTGTTTAAATAAATAATTACCAAGGTGCATTTTTTTTTATTATATTTAAAACTCCGACCGACAGAGCTCCGATAGACTAATGGTAAGAGCGTTGGGCTTCCAAGCGAGTGGCCCTGGGTTCGAGTCCCAGCCTGAACGAAAATCTTCAATGTATATTTTTAGTTTCTAATTTGAAAATTCTTCTTCTGTTTTTTTAATTTTTCTCTTTTACAAGAATTGATTATTTATGTAGGGAAAAAAATTCTGAGTCAGTTTAATTATTCGACCTGTAAATTTCAAAGTGTTTGAATCAATAATTACCAAGGTGCATTTTTTGTTTTTATTATATTCAAGACTTCCATCGACAGAGCTCCGATAGACTAATGGCTATACCGTTCGGTTCCAAGCGCGTGGTACTGGGTTCGAGTCCCGGCCGGAACGAAAATCTTCAATGTATATATTTCTTTTCTAATTTCAAAATTCATTATTTTTAATTTTCTTTATTTTGCAAATACCGATTATTTATGTACGGAAGAAAATTCTCAGTCAGTTTAATTATTCGACCTGTAGATTTCAAAGATTTTAGATCAATATTTACCAAGGTGCATTTTTTGTTTTTACTATAATTAAGACACCGGACAACCGAGATCCGATAGTCCATTGGCGAGAGCGTTGGGCTTCCATGCGTGTGGCCCTGGGTTCGAATCCCAGCCGGAAAGAAAATCATAAATGCATATATTTTTTTCTAATTTGATAATTTTTTTTTATTTTTCCCTTTTGCGAAATCAGTCAGTCAGTCCGACAGTCAATCAGTCAGTCTCTGTCAGCCAGTCAGTCTGTCAGTCGGTCAGTCCAGTCCAGTCAGTCAGTCAAGCAGTCAGTCAATCAGTCACTTAAGCAGTCAATCAGTCAGTTAGTCTTTCAGTCACTCAGTCAGTTAGGCAGTCAGTCATTCAGTCTCAATCAGTCAGTCAGTCAGTCCAGTCAGTCAGTCACTCAGTCAGTCAGGCGGTCAAGCAATTTAGTCACTTAGTCTCAGTCAGTTAGTCATTCAGTCAGTCAGTCAGTCGGGCAGTCTGTCAGTCACTCAGCCTCATTCAGTCAATCTGTCAGTCAGTCAGTCAGTTAGTCATTCAGTCAGTCAGTCTCAGTCAGTCAGTCAGTCTGTCAGTCGGTCAGTCCAGACCAGTCAGTCAGTCAAGCAGTCAGTCATTGAGTCTCCGTCAGACAGTCAGTCAGTCCAATCAGTCAGTCACTCAGTCAGTTAGGCAGTCAGTCAGTCAGTCTCAGTCAGTCAGTTAGTCATTCAGCCAGTCAGTCAAGCAGTCAGTCATTTAGTCTCAGTCAGTCAGTCAGTCAGTCCAGTCCAGTCTCAGTCAGTCAGGCAGTCAGTCAGTCAATCAGT
Organism: Uloborus diversus; assembly: GCF_026930045.1. NCBI lineage: Eukaryota > Metazoa > Arthropoda > Arachnida > Araneae > Uloboridae > Uloborus > Uloborus diversus. The sequence goes on along the minus strand of NW_026558087.1, from coordinate 80,552 downwards.
CGGTCAGTCCTGTCCAGTAAGTTAGTCAGTCAAGCAGTCAGTCAGTCTCAGTCAGTCAGTCAGTCAGTCAGTCTCAGTCAGTCAGTCAGTCCAGTCCAGTCTCAGTCCGTCAGTCAGTCAGTCTCGGTCAGTCAGTCAGTCAGTCATTCAGTCAGTCAGCCTTATTCAGTCAGTCAGTCAGTCAGTCAGCCTTATTCAGTCAGTCTGTCAGTCAGTCAATCAGCCTTATTCAGTCAGTCAGTCAGTCAGTCAGCCTTAGTCAGTCAGTCAGTCAGTCAGCCTTATTCAGTCAGTCTGTCAGTCAGTCAGCCTTATTCAGTCAGTCTGTCTGTCAGTCAGTCGGTCAGTCCTGTCCAGTCAGTTAGTCAGTCAAGCAATCAGTCAGGCAGTCAAGCAGTCAGTCAGTCAGTGTCAGTCAGTCATTTAGTCATTCAGTCAGTCAGTGAAATAGTCAGTCAGTCTCAGTCAGTCAGTCAGTCAGTCTCAGTCAGTCAGTTAGTCAGTCAGTCAGTCAGTCAGTCAGTCAGTCAGTCCAGTCTCAGTCAGTCAGGCAGTTAGTCATTCAGTCTCGGTCAGTCAGTGAGCCATTCAGTCAGTCTCGGTCTGTCAGTGAGTCAGTCAGTCAGTCAGTATCAGTCAGTCAGTGAGTCAGTCTGTCAGTCAGGCAGTCTCAGTCAGGCAGTAAGACTCCGCTCGACAGAACTCCGATAGCCTAATGGCTAGACCGCTGGTCTTCCAAGCGAATGGCCTGGGTTCGAGTCACAGCCGGAGCGAATATCTTCAATGTATATATTTCTTTTCTAATTTGAAAATTCTTTTTTTTTCAATTTCTTTCCTTTCCAAATATTGATTATTTATGTAGGGAAGAAAATTCTGAGTCAGTTTAATTATTCGACCTGTAAATTTCAAAGTGTTTGAATCAATAATTACCAAGGTGCATTTTTTGTTTTTATTATATTCAAGACTTCCATCGACAGAGTTCCGATAGACTAATGGCTATACCGTTCGGTTCCAAGCGCGTGGTACTGGGTTCGAGTCCCGGCCGGAACGAAAATCTTCAATGTATATATTTCTTTTCTAATTTGAAAATTCATTATTTTTAATTTTCTTTATTTTGCAAATATCGATTATTTATGTACGGAAGAAAATTCTCAGTCAGTTTAATTATTCGACCTGTAGATTTCAAAGATTTTAGATCAATATTTACCAAGGTGCATTTTTTGTTTTTACTATAATTAAGACACCGGACAACCGAGATCCGATAGTCCATTGGCGAGAGCGTTGGGCTTCCATGCGTGTGGCCCTGGGTTCGAATCCCAGCCGGAAAGAAAATCATAAATGCATATATTTTTTTCTAATTTGATAATTTTTTTTTATTTTTCCCTTTTGCGAAATCAGTCAGTCAGTCCGACAGTCAATCAGTCAGTCTCTGTCAGCCAGTCAGTCGGTCAGTCCAGTCCAGTCAGTCAGTCAAGCAGTCAGTCACTTAAGCAGTCAATCAGTCAGTTAGTCTTTCAGTCACTCAGTCAGTTAGGCAGTCAGTCATTCAGTCTCAATCAGTCAGTCAGTCAGTCCAGTCAGTCAGTCACTCAGTCAGTCAGGCGGTCAAGCAATTTAGTCACTTAGTCTCAGTCAGTTAGTCATTCAGTCAGTCAGTCAGTCGGGCAGTCTGTCAGTCACTCAGCCTCATTCAGTCAATCTGTCAGTCAGTCAGTCAGTTAGTCATTCAGTCAGTCAGTCTCAATCAGTCAGTCAGTCTGTCAGTCGGTCAGTCCAGACCAGTCAGTCAGTCAAGCAGTCAGTCATTGAGTCTCCGTCAGACAGTCAGTCAGTCCAATCAGTCAGTCACTCAGTCAGTTAGGCAGTCAGTCAGTCAGTCCAATCAGTCAGTCACTCAGTCAGTTAGGCAGTCAGTCAGTCAGTCTCAGTCAGTCAGTTAGTCATTCAGCCAGTCAGTCAAGCAGTCAGTCATTTAGTCTCAGTCAGTCAGTCAGTCAGTCCAGTCCAGTCTCAGTCAGTCAGGCAGTCAGTCAATCAGTCGGTCAGTCCTGTCCAGTCAGTTAGTCAGTCAAGCAGTCAGTCAGTCTCAGTCAGTCAGTCAGTCAGTCTCAGTCAGTCAGTCAGTCCAGTCCAGTCTCAGTCCGTCAGTCAGTCAGTCTCGGTCAGTCAGTCAGTCAGTCATTCAGTCAGTCAGCCTTATTCAGTCAGTCAGTCAGTCAGTCAGCCTTATTCAGTCAGTCTCTCAGTCAGTCAATCAGCCTTATTCAGTCAGTCAGTCAGTCAGTCAGCCTTAGTCAGTCAGTCAGTCAGTCAGCCTTATTCAGTCAGTCTGTCAGTCAGTCAGCCTTATTCAGTCAGTCTGTCTGTCAGTCAGTCGGTCAGTCTTGTCCAGTCAGTTAGTCAGTCAAGCAGTCAGTCAGGCAGTCAAGCAGTCAGTCAGTCAGTGTCAGTCAGTCATTTAGTCATTCAGTCAGTCAGTGAAATAGTCAGTCAGTCTCAGTCAGTCAGTCAGTCAGTCTCAGTGAGTCAGTTAGTCAGTCAGTCAGTCAGTCAGTCAGTCAGTCAGTCCAGTCTCAGTCAGTCAGGCAGTTAGTCATTCAGTCTCGGTCAGTCAGTGAGCCAGTCAGTCAGTCTCGGTCTGTCAGTGAGTCAGTCAGTCAGTCAGTATCAGTCAGTCAGTGAGTCAGTCTGTCAGTCAGGCAGTCTCAGTCAGGCAGTAAGACTCCGCTCGACAGAACTCCGATAGCCTAATGGCTAGACCGCTGGTCTTCCAAGCGAATGGCCTGGGTTCGAGTCACAGCCGGAGCGAATATCTTCAATGTATATATTTCTTTTCTAATTTGAAAATTCTTTTTTTTTCAATTTCTTTCCTTTCCAAATATTGATTATTTATGTAGGGAAGAAAATTCTGAGTCAGTTTAATTTTTCGACCGGCAGATTTCAAAGTGTTTAAATAAATAATTACCAAGGTGCATTTTTGTTTTTATTATATTTAAAACTCCGACCGGCAGAGCTCCGATAGACTAATGGTTAGAGTGTTGGGCTTCCAAGCGAGTGGCCCTGGGTTCGAGTCCCAGCCTGAACGAAAATCTTCAATGTATATTTTTAGTTTCTAATTTGAAAATTCTTCTTCTTTTGTTTTAATTTTTCTCTTTTACAAGTATTGATTATTTATGTAGAGAAGAAAATTCTGAGTCAGTTTAATTTTTCAGACCGAAGATTACAAAGTGTTTAAATAAACAATTACCAAGGTGCATTTTTTGTTTTTATTATATTTAAAACTCCCACCGAGAGAGCTCCCATAGACTAATGGCTAGAGTGTTAGGCTTCCGAGCGAGTGGCACTGGGTTCGAGTCCCAGCCTGAACGAAAAGCTTCAATGTATACTTTTTGTTTCTAATTTGAAAATTCTTCATCTTTTTTTTTTTTTTTAATTTTCCTCTTTTGCGAATATTGATTATTTATGTAGGGAGAAAAATTCTGAGTCAGTTTAATTATTCGACCTGTAGATTTCAAAGATTTTAGATCAATAATTACCAAGGTGCATTTTTTGTTTTTATTATAATTAAGACACCGACCAACAGAGGTCCGATAGTACATTGGCGAGAGCGTTGGGCTTCCATGTGTGTGACTCTGGGTTCGAATCCCAGCCGGAATGAAAATCTTAAATGCATGTATTTTTTTCTAATTTGATATTTTTTTTTATTTTTCCCTTTTGCGAAGTCAGTCAGTCAGTCCGACAGTCAATCAGTCAGTCTCTGTCAGCCAGTCAGTCTGTCAGTCGGTCAGTCCAGTCCAGTCAGTCAGTCAAGCAGTCAGTCAGTCAGTCACTTAAGCAGTCAATCAGTCAGTTAGTCATTCAGTCACCCAGTCAGTTAGGCAGTCAGTCATTCTGTCTCAGTCAGTCAGTCAGTCAGTCCAGTCAGTCAGTCACTCAGTCAGTCAGGCAGTCAGTCAGTCAGTCTCAGTCAGTCAGTTAGTCATTCAGTCAGTCAGTCAAGCAATTTAGTCACTTTGTCTCAGTCAGCTAGTCATTCAGTCAGTCAGTCAGTCATTCTGTCAGTCAGTCACTCAGCCTCATTCATTCATTCTGTCAGTCAGTTAGTCATTCAGTCAGTCAGTCTGTCAGTCGGTCAGTCCAGACCAGTCAGTCAGTCAAGCAGTCAGTCATTCAGTCTCAGTCAGACAGTCAGTCAGTCCAATCAGTCAGTCACTCAGTCAGTTAGGCAGTCAGTCATTTAGTCTCAGTCAGTCAGTCAGTCAGTCCAGTCCAGTCTCAGTCAGTCAGTCCAGTCCAGTCTCAGTCAGTCAGGCAGTCAGTCAGTCAGTCTCGGTCAGTCAGTGAGTCAGTCAGTCAATCAGTATCAGTCAGTCATTCAGTCAGTCTGTCAGTCAGGCAGTCTCAGTCAGGCAGTAAGACTCCGACCGACAGAACTCCGATAGCTAAAGGCTAGACCGTTGGTCTTCCAAGCGAATGGCCTGGGTTCGAGTCCCAGCCGGAACGAATATCTTCAATGTACATATTTCTTTTCGAATTTGAAAATTCTTTTTTTTTCAATTTTTTTCCTTTGCAAATATAGATTATTTATGTAGGGAAGAAAATTCTGAGTCAGTTTAATTTTTCGAAACGCAGAATTCAAAGTGTTTAGATAAATAATTACCAAGGTGCATTTTTTGATTTTATTATATTTAAAACTCCGACCGTCAGAGCTCTGCTAGAGTAATGGCTAGAGTGGTGGGCTTCCAAGCGAGTGGCCCTGGGTTCGAGTCCAAGCCTGCGCGAAAATCTTCAATTTATATTTTTAGTTTCTAATTTGAAAATTCTTCTTCTTTTTTTTTAAATTTTTCTCTTTTGCGAATATTCATTATTTATGTAGTTAGAAAAATTCTGAGTCAGTTTAATTATTCGACCTGTAGATTTCAAAGTGTTTGAATCAATAATTAAAAAGGTGCATTTTTTGTTTTTATTATATTTAAGACTTCGATCGACAGAGCTCCGATAGCCTAATGGCTAGACCGTTGGGTTCCAAGCGCGTGGTACTGGGTTCGAGTCCCGGCCAGAACGAAAATCTTCAATTTATATATTTCTTTTCTAATTTGAAGATTCTTTTTTTTTTCAATTTCTTTCTTTTGCAAATATCGATTATTTATGTGCGGAAAAAAATTCTGAGTCAGTTTAATCATTCGACCTTTAGATTTCAAAGATTTTAGATCAATAATTACCAAGGTGCATTTTTTGTTTTTTTTATAATTAAGACACCGACCAACAGAGATCCGATAGTTTATTGGCGAGAGCGTTGGGCTTCCATGCGTGTCGCCTTGGGTTCAAATCCCAGCCGGAAAGGAAATCTTGAATGCAAATATTTTTTTCTAATTTCATAATTCCTTTTTTTTTATTTTTCCCTTTTGCGAAGTCAGTCAGTCAGTCCGACAGTCAATCAGTCAAGAACTCAGTCATTCAGTCTCAGTCAGTCAGTCCAGTCAGTCAGTCACTCAGTCGGTTAGGCAGTCAGTCAGTCAGTCTCACTCAGTCATTTAGTCTCAGTCAGTCAGTCATTCAGTCAGTCAGTCAGTCAGGCAGTCAGTCAGTCGGTCAGTCCTGTCCAGTCAGTTAGTCAGTCCTGTCCAGTCAGTTAGTCAGTCAGTCAGTCCGTCAGTCTCAGTCAGTCAGTCCAGTCCAGTCTCAGTCAGTCAGTCAGTCAGTCTCGGTCAGTCAGTCAGTCAGTCATTCAGTCAGTCAGTCAGGCAGGCAGTCAGTCAGTCAGTCAGCCTTATTCAGTCAGTCTGTCAGTCAGTCAGTCAGCCTTATTCAGTCAGTCAGACAGTCAAGCAGTCAGTCAGTCAGTCTCAGTCAGTCAGTTAGTCAGTCATTCAGTCTCAGTCAGTCAGTCAGTCCAGTCAGTCAGTCACTCAGCCTCATTCAGTCATTCTGTCGGTCAGTCAGTCAGTTAGTCATTCAGTGAGTCAGTCTCAGTCAGTCAGTCAGTCTGTCAGTCGGTCAGTCCAGACCAGTCAGTCAGTCAAGCAGTCAGTCATTCAGTCTCAGTCAGACAGTCATTCTGTCGGTCAGTCAGTCAGTTAGTCATTCAGTCAGTCAGTCTCAGTCAGTCAGTCAGTCTGTCAGTCGGTCAGTCCAGACCAGTCAGTCAGTCAAGCAGTCAGTCATTCAGTCTCAGTCAGACAGTCAGTCAGTCCAATCAGTCGTCACTCAGTCAGTTAGGCAGTCAGTCTGTCAGTCTCAGTCAGTCAGTTAGGCAGTCAGTCTGTCAGTCTCAGTCAGTCAGTTAGTCATTCAGCCAGTCAGACAAGCAGTCAGTCATTTAGTCTCAGTCAGTCGGTCAGTCAGTCCAGTCCAGTCTCAGTCAGTCAGTCTCGGTCGGTCAGTCAGTCTCGGTCAGTCAGTGAGTCAGTCAGTCAATCAGTATCAGTCAGTCAGTCAGTATCAGTCAATCAGTCAGTATCAGTCAGTCAGTCAGTATGAGTCAGTCATTCAGTCAGTCTGTCAGTCGGTCAGTCCAGTCCAGTCAGTCAGTCAAGCAGTCAGTCAGTCAGTCACTTAAGCAGTCAATCAGTCAGTTAGTCATTCAGTCACTCAGTCAGTTAGGCAGTCAGTCATTCAGTCTCAAAAAGTCAGTCAGTCAGTCCAGTCAGTCAGTCACTCAGTCAGTCAGGCAGTCAGTCAGTCAGTCTCAGTCAGTCAGTTAGTCATTCAGTCAGTCAGTCAAGCAATTTAGTCACTTAGTCTCAGTCTGCTAGTCATTCAATCAGTCAGTCAGTCAGGCAGTCAGTCACTCAGCCTCATTCAGTCATTCTGTCAGTCAGTCAGTCAGTTAGTCATTCAGTCAGTCAGTCTCAGTCATTCAGTCAGTCTGTCAGTCGGTCAGTCCAGACCAGTCAGTCAGTCAAGCAGTCAGTCATTCAGTCTCAGTCAGACGGTCAGTCAGTCCAATCAGTCAGTCACTCAGTCAGTTAGGCAGTCAGTCAGTCAGTCTCAGTCAGTCAGTTAGTCATTCAGCCAGTCAGCCAAGCAGTCAGTCATTTAGTCTCAGTCAGTCAGTCAGTCAGTCCAGTCCAGTCTCAGTCAGTCAGGCAGTCAGTCAGTCAGTCTCGGTCAGTCAGTCAGTCTCGGTCAATCAATGAGTCAGTCAGTCAATCAGTATCAGTCAGTCAGTCAGTATCAGTTAGTCATTCAGTCAGTCTGTCAGTCAGGCAATCTCAGTCAGGCAGTAAGGCTCCGACAGACAGAACTCCGATAGCTAATGGCTAGACCGTTGGTCTTCCAAGCGAATGGCCTGGGTTCGAGTCCCAGCCGGAACGAATATCTTCAATGTATATATTTCTTTTCCAATTTGAAAATTCTTTTTTTTTTTTCAATTTTTTTCTTTTGCAAATATTGATTATTTATGTAGGGAAGAAAATTCTGAGTCAGTTTAATTTTTCGAAACGCAGAATTCAAAGTGTTTAGATAAATAATTACCAAGGTGCATTTTTTGATTTTATTATATTTAAAACTCCGACCGTCAGAGCTCTGCTAGACTAATGGCTAGAGTGGTGGGTTTCCAAGCGAGTGGCCCTGGGTTCGAGTCCCAGCCTGCGCGAAAATCTTCAATTTATATTTTTAGTTTCTCATTTGAAAATTCTTCTTCTTTTTTTTTTAATTTTTCTCTTTTGCGAATATTGATTATTTATGTAGGGAGAAAAATTCTGTGTCAGTTTAATTATTCGACCTGTAGATTTCAAAGTGTTTGAATCAATAATTAAAAAGGTGCATTTTTTGTTTTTATTATTATTAAGACTTCAATCGACAGAGCTCCGATAGCCTAATCGCTAGACCGTTGGGTTCCAAGCGCGTGGTACTGGGTTCGAGTCCCGGCCGGAACGAAAATCTTCAATGTATATATTTCTCTTCTAATTTGAAGATTCTTTTTTTTCAATTTCTCTAATTTGCAAATATCGATTATTTATGTACGGAAGAAAATTCTGAGTCAGTTTAATCATTCGACCTTTAGATTTCAAAGATTTTAGATCAAGAATTACCAAGGTGCATTTTTTGTTTTTATTATAATTAAGACACCGACCAACAGAGATCCGATAGTATATTGGCGAGAGCGTTGGGCTTCCATGCGTGTCACCCTGGGTTCAAATCCCAGCCGGAAAGGAAATCTTAAATGCAAATATTTTTTTCTAATTTGATAATTCGTTTTTTTTTATTTTTCCCTTTTGCGAAGTCAGTCAGTCAGTCCGAGAGTCAATCAGTCAAGCACTCAGTCATTCAGTCTCAGTCAGTCAGTCCAGTCAGTCAGTCACTCAGTCAGTTAGGCAGTCAGTCAGTCAGTCTCAGTCAGTCAGTCCTTCAGCCAGTCAGTCATTTAGTCTCAGTCAGTCAGTCATTCAGTCAGGTAGTCAGTCAGTCAGTCAGTCGGTCAGTCCTGTCCAGTCAGTTAGTCAGTCAAGCAGTCAGTCAGTCTCAGTCAGTCAGTCAGTCAGTCTCAGTCAGTCAGTCAGTCTCAGTCAGTCTGTCAGTGAGGCAGTCTAAGTCGGGCAGTAAGACTCCGACCGACAGAACTCCGATAGCTAATGGCTAGACCGTTGGTCTTCCAAGCGAATGGCCTGGGTTCGAGTCCCAGCCGGAACGAATATCTTCAATGTATATATTTCTTTTCGAATTTGAAAATTCTTTTTTTTTTTTTCAATTTTTTTCTTTTGCAAATATTGATTATTTATGTAGGGAAGAAAATTCTGAGTCAGTTTAATTTTTCAAAACGCGAAAATGTGTTTAGATAAATAATTACCAAGGTGCATTTTTTGACTTTATTATATTTAAAATTCCGACCGTTAGAGCTCTGCTAGACTAATGCCAAGAGTGGTGGGCTTCCAAGCGAGTGGCCATGGGTTCGAGTCCCAGCCTGCGCGAAAATCTTCAATTTATATTTTTAGTTTCTTATTTGAAAGTTCTTCTTCTTTTTTTTTTAAATTTTTCTCTTTTGCGAATATTGATTATTTATGTCGGGAGAAAAATTCTGATTCAGTTTAATTATTTTACCTGTAGATTTCAAAGTGTTTGAATCAATAATTAAAAAGGTGCATTTTTTGTTTTTATTATTATTAAGACTTCAATCGACAGAGCTCCGATAGATTAATGGCTAGACCGTTGGGTTCCAAGCGAGTGGTACTGGGTTCGAGTCCCGGCCGGAACGAAAATCTTCAATGTATATATTTCTCTTCTAATTTGAAGATTCTTTTTTTTCAATTTCTTTAATTTGCAAATATCGATCATTTATGTACGGAAGAAAATTCTGAGTCAGTTTAATCATTCGACCTTTAGATTTCAAAGATTTTAGATCAATAATTACCAAGGTGCATTTTTTGTTTTTATTATAATTAAGACACCGACCAACAGAGATCCGATAGTATATTGGCGAGAGCGTTGGGCTTCCATGCGTGTCACCCTGGGTTCAAATCCCAGCCGGAAAGGAAATCTTAAATGCAAATATTTTTTTCTAATTTGATAATTCTTTTTTTTTTATTTTTCCCTTTTGCGAAGTCAGTCAGTCAGTTCGACAGTCAATCAGTCAAGCACTCAGTCATTCAGTCTCAGTCAGTCAGTCCAGTCAGTCAGTCACTCAGTCAGTTAGGCAGTCAGTCAGTCAGTCTCAGTCAGTCAGTTAGTCCTTCTGCCAGTCAGTCAAGCAGTCAGTCATTTAGTCTCAGTCAGTCAGTCATTCAGTCAGTCCGTCAGTCAGGCAGTCAGTCAGTCAGTCAGTCGGTCAGTCCTGTCCAGTCAGTTAGTCAGTAAAGCAGTCAGTCAGTCAGTCAGTCAGTCTCAGTCAGTCAGTCAGTCAGTCAGTCCAGTCCAGTCTCAGGCAGTAGTCAGTCCAGTCCAGTCCAGTCTCAGTCAGTCAGTCAGTCATTCAGTCAGTCATTCAGTCAGGCAGTCAGTCAGTCAGTGAGCCTTATTCAGTCCGACAGACTGAGTTCGAGTCCCGGCCGGAACGAAAATCTTCAATGTATATATTTCTTTTCTAATTTGAAAATTCTTTTTTTTTTCATTTTCTTTCTTTTGCAAACATCGATTATTTATGTACGGAGGAAAATTCTGAGTCAGTTTAATCATTCGACCTTAAGATTTCAAAGATTTAAATCAATAATTACCAAGGTGCATTTTTTGTTTTTATTATAATTAAGACACCGACCAACCGAGATCCAAAAGTATATTGGCGAGAGCGTTGGGCTTCCATGCGTGTCGCCCTGGGTTCAAATCCCAGCCGGAAAGGAAATCTTAAATGCAAATATTTTTTTCTAATTTGATAATTCTTTTTTTTTTTATTTTTCCCTTTTGCGAAGTCAGTCAGTCAGTCCGACAGTCAATCAGTCAAGCACTCAGTCATTCAGTCTCAGTCAGTCAGTCCAGCCAGTCAGTCAGTCTCAGTCAGTCAGTTAGTCCTTCAGCCAGTCAGTCAAGCAGTCAGTCATTTAGTCTCAGTCAGTCAGTTAGTCCTTCAGCCAGTCAGTCAAGCAGTCAGTCATTTAGTCTCAGTCAGTCAGTCATTCAGTCAGTCAGTCAGTCAGTCAGGCAGTCAGTCAGTCAGTCTCAGTCAGTCAGTCATTCAGTCAGTCAGTCAGTCAGTCAGTCAGTCAGGCAGTCAGTCAGTCAGTCAGTCGGTGAGTCCTGTCCAGTCAGTTAGTCAGTCAAGCAGTCAGTCAGTCTCAGTCAGTCAGTCAGTCAGTCAGTCAGTCAGTCTCAGTCAGTCTGTCAGTAAGGCAGTCTCAGTCGGGCAGTAAGACTCCGACCGACAGAACTCCGATAGCTAATGGCTAGACCGTTGGTCTTCCAAGCGAATGGCCTGGTTTCGAATCCCAGCCGGAGCGAATATCTTCAATGTATATATTTCTTTTCGAATTTCAAAATTCTTTTTTTTTTCAATTTTTTTCTTTTGCAAATATTGATTATTTATGTAGGGAAGAAAATTCTGAGTCAGTTTAATTTTTCGAAACGTGAAAAAGTGTTTAGATAAATAATCACCAAGGTGCATTTTTTGATTTTATTATATTTAAAACTCCGACCGTTAGAGCTCTGCTAGACTAATGGCAAGAGTGGTGGGTTTCCAAGCGAGTGGTCATGGGTTTGAGTCCCAGCCTGCGCGAAAATCTTTAATTTATATTTTTAGTTTCTAATTTGAAAATTCTTCTTCTTTTTTTTTTAATTTTTCTCTTTTGCGAATATTGATTATTTATGTCGGGAGAAAAATTCTGAGTCAGTTTAATTATTTGACCTGTAGATTTCAAAGTGTTTGAATCAATAATTAAAAAGGTGCATTTTTTGTTTTTATTATATTTAAGACTTCAACCGACAGAGCTCCGATAGCCTAATGGCTAGACCGTTGGGTTCCAAGCGCGTGGTACTGGGTTCGAGTCCCGGCCGGAACGAAAATCTTCAATGTATATATTTCTCTTCTAATTTGAAGATTCTTTTTTTTTAATTTCTTCCTTTTGCAAATATAGATTATTTATGTACGGAAGAAAATTTTGAGTCAGTTTAATCATTCGACCTTTAGATTTCAAAGATTTTAGATCAATAATTACCAAGGTGCATTTTTTGTTTTTATTATAATTAAGACACCGACCAACAGAGATCCGATAGTATATTGGCGAGAGCGTTGGGCTTCCATGCGTGTCACCCTGGGTTCAAATCCCAGCCGGAAAGGAAATCTTAAATGCAAGTATCATTTTCTAATTTGATAATTCTTTTTTTTTTATTTTTCCCTTTTGCGAAGTCAGTCAGTCAGTCTGACAGTCAATCAGTCAAGCACTCAGTCATTCAGTCTCAGACAGTCAGTCCAGTCAGTCAGTCACTCAGTCAGTCAGTCTCAGTCAGTCAGTTAGTCCTTCAGCCAGTCAGTCAAGCAGTCAGTCATTTAGTCTCAGTCAGTCAGTCATTCAGTCAGTCAGTCAGTCAGGCAGTCAGTCAGTCAGTCAGTCGGTCAGTCCTGTGCAGTCAGTTAGTTACTAAAGCACTCAGTCAGTCTCAGTCAGTGAGTCAGTCAGTCAGTCCAGTCCAGTCTCAGTCAGTCAGTCAGTAAGTCAGTCTCGGTCAGTCAGTCAGTCAGTCATTCAGTCAGTCAGTCAGTCAGTCGGTCAGCCTTATTCAGTCAGTCTGTCAGTCAGTCAGTCAGTCAGCCTTATTCAGTCAGTCTGTCAGTCATCCTTATTCAGTCAGTCTGTCAGTCAGTCAGTCGGTCAGTCCTGTCCAGTCAGTTAGTCAGTCAAGCAGTCAGTCAGGTAGTCAAGCAGTCAGTCAGTCATTTAGTCATTCAGTCAGTCAGTGAAATAGTCAGTCAGTCAGTCAGTCCAGTCTCAGTCAGTCAGGCAGTTAGTCAGTCAGTCTCGGTCAGTCAGTGAGTCAGTCAGTCAGTCTCGGTCAGTCAGTGAGTCAGTCAGTCAGTCCAGTCAGTCAGTATCAGTCAGTCAATGAGTCAGTCTGTCAGTCAGGCAGTCTCAGTCAGGCAGTAAGACTCCGCTCGACAGAACTCCGATAGCCCAATGGCTAGACCGCTGGTCTTCCAAGCGAGTGGCCTGGGTTCGAGTCCCAGCCGGAGCGACTATCTTCAATGTATATATTTCTTTTCTAATTTGAAAATTCTTTTTTTTTTTTTTCAATTTCTTTCCTTTGCAAATATTGATTATTTATGCAGGGAAGAAAATTCTGAGTCAGTTTAATTTTTCGACCCGCAGATTTCAAAGTGTTTGAATCAATAATTACCAAGGTGCATTTTTTGTTTTTATTATATTTAAAACTCCGACCGACAGAGCTCCGATAGCCTAATGGCTAGACCGTCGGTCTTCCAAGCGAGTGGCCTGGGTTCGACTCCACGCCGGAACGAATATCTTCAATGTATATATTTCTTTTCTAATTTGAATATTCTTTTTTTTTTTCAATTTCTTTCTTTTGCAAATATTGATTATTTATGTAGGGAAGAAAATTCTGAGTCAGTTTAATTTTTCGACACGAAGATTTCAAAGTGTTTAAATGAACAATTACCAAGGTGCATTTTTTGTTTTTATTATATTTAAAACTCCCACCGACAGAGCTCCCGTAGACTAATGGCTAGAGTGTTAGGCTTCCCAGCGAGTGGCCCTGGGTTCGAGTCCCAGCCTGAACGAAAATCTTCACTGTAAACTTTTAGTTTCTAATTTGAAAATTCTCCTTCTTTTTTTTTTTAATTTTTCTCTTTTGCGAATATTGATTATTTATGTAGGGAGAAAAATTCTGAGTCAGTTTAATTATTCGACCTGTAAATTTCAAAGTGTTTGAATCAATAATTACCAAGGTACATTTTTTGTTTTTATTATATTTAAGACTTCCATCGACAGAGCTCCGATAGCGTAATGGCTAGACCGTTGGGTTCCAAGCGCGTGGTACTGGGTTCGAGTCCCGGCCGGAACGAAAATCTTCAATGTATATATTTCTTTTCTAATTTGAAAATTCTTTTTTTTTTTTTTTTCATTTTCTTTCTGTTGCAAATATCGATTATTTATGTACGGAAGAAAATTCTGAGTCAGTTTAATCATTCGACCTTTAGATTTCAAAGATTTTAGATCAATAATTGACAAGGTGCATTTTTTGTTTTTATTATAATTAAGACACCGGCCAACCGAGATCCGATAGTCCGTTGGCGAGAGCGTTGGGCTTCCATGCGTGTGGCCCTGGGTTCGAATCCCAGCCCTAAAGAAAACCTTAAATGTATGTATTTTTTTCTAATTTGATAATTTTTTTTTATTTTTCCCTTTTGCGAAGTCAGTCAGTCAGTCCGACAGTCAATCAGTTAGTCTCTGTCAGCCAATCAGTCTGTCAGTCGGTCAGTCCAGTCCAGTCTGTCAGTCAAGCAGTCAGTCAGTCAGTCAGTTAAGCAGTCAATCAGTCAGTTAGTCATTCAGTCACTCAGTCAGTTAGGCAGTCAGTCATTCAGTCTCAGTCAGTCAGTCAGTCAGTCCAGTCAGTCAGTCAGACACTCAGTCAGTCAGGCAGTCAGTGAGTCAGTCTCAGTCAGTCAGTTAGTCATTCAGTCAGTCAGTCAAGCAATTTAGTCACTTAGTCTCAGTCAGCTAGTCATTCAGTCAGGCAGTCAGTCACTCAGCCTCATTCAGTCATTCTGTCAGTCAGTCAGTCACTCAGCCTCATTCAGTCATTCTGTCAGTCAGTCAGTCAGTTAGTCATTCAGTCAGTCAGTCTCAGTCAGTCAGTCTGTCAGTCGGTCAGTCCAGACCAGTCAGTCAGTCAAGCAGTCAGTCATTCAGTCTCAGTCAGACAGTCAGTCAGTCCAATCAGTCAGTCACTCAGTCAGTTAGGCAGTCAGTCAGTCAGTCTCAGTCAGTCAGTCCAGTCCAGTCTCAGTCAGTCAGTCAGTCGGTCAGTCCTGTCCAGTCAGTTAGTCGGTCAAGCAGTCAGTCAGTCTCAGTCAGTCAGTCAGTCAGTCTCAGTCAGTCATTCAGTCAGTCTGTCAGTCAGGCAGTCTCAGTCGGGCAGTAAGACTCCGACCGACAGAACTGCGATAGCTAATGGCTAGACCGTTGGTCTTCCAAGCGAATGGCCTGGGTTCGAGTCCCAGCCGGAACGAATATCTTCAATGTATATATTTCTTTTCGAATTTGAAAATTCTTTTTTTTTTTCAATTTTTTTCTTTTGCAAATATTGATTATTTATGTAGGGAAGAAAATTCTGAGTCAGTTTAATTTTTCGAAACGCAGAATTCAAAGTGTTTAGATAAATAATTACCAAGGTGGATTTTTTGATTTTATTATATTTAAAACTCCGACCGCCAGAGCTCTGCTAGACTAATGGCTAGAGTGGCGGGCTTCCAAGCGAGTGGCCCTGGGTTCGAGTCCCAGCCTGCGCGAAAATCTTCAATTTATATTTTTAGTTTCTAATTTGAAAATTCTTCTTCTTTTTTTTTTTAATTTTTCTCTTTTGCGAATATTGATTATTTATGTAGGGAGAAAAATTCTGAGTGAGTTTAATTATTCAACCTGTAGATTTCAAAGTGTTTGAATCAATAATTAAAAAGGTGAATTTTTTGTTTTTATTATATTTAAGACTTCAATCGACAGCGCTCCGATAGCCATATGGCTAGACCGTTGGGTTCCAAGCGCGTGGTACTGGGTTCGAGTCCCGGCCGGAACGAAAACCTTCAGTGTATGTATTTCTTTTCTAATTTGAAGATTGTTTCTTTTTTTTTTTCTTTCTTTTGCAAATATCGATTATTTATGTACGGAAGAAAATTCTGAGTCAGTATAATCATTCGACCTTTAGATTTCAAAGATTTTAGATCAATAATTACCAAGGTGCATTTTTTGTTTTTTTATAATTAAGACACCGACCAACCGAGATCCGATAGTATATTGGCGAGAGCGTTGGGCTTCCATACGTGTCGCCCTGGGTTCAAATCCCAGCCGGAAAGGAAATCTTAAACGCAAATATTTTTTTATAATTTGATAATTCTTTTTTTTTTATTTTTCCCTTTTGCGAAGTCAGTCAGTCAGTCCGACAGTCAATCAGTCAAGCACTCAGTCATTCAGTCTCAGTCAGTCAGTCCAGTCAGTCAGTCACTCAGTCAGTCAGTCAGTCGGTCAGTCCTGTCCAGTCAGTTAGTCAGTCAAGCAGTCAGTCAGGCAGTCAGTCAGTCAGTCAGTCAGTCTCAGTCAGTCAGTCAGTCAGTCAGTCTCGGTCAGTCAGTCAGTCAGTCAGTCATTCAGTCAGTCAGTCAGGCAGTCAGTCAGTCAGTCAGTCTTATTCAGTCAGTCTGTCAGTCAGCCTTATTCAGTCAGTCTGTCAGTCAGCCTTATTCAGTCAGTCTGTCAGTCAGCCTTATTCAGTCAGTCTGTCAGTCAGCCTTATTCAGTCAGTCTGTCAGTCAGCCTTATTCAGTCAGTCTGTCAGTCAGTCAGTCAGTCAGCCTCTTTCAGTCAGTCTGTCAGTCAGTCAGTCGGTCAGTCCTGTCCAGTCAGTTAGTCTGTCAAGCAGTCAGTCAGGCAGTCAAGCAGTCAGTCAGTCAGTGTCAGTCAGTCATTTAGTCATTCAGTCAGTCATCGAAATAGTCAGTCAGACAGTCAAGCAGTCAGTCAGTCAGTCTCAGTCAGTCAGTCAGTCAGTTAGTCAGTCAGTCCAGTCTCAGTCAGTCAGGCAGTTAGTCAGTCAGTCTCGGTCATTCAGTGAGTCAGTCAGTCAGTCAGTCAGTATCAGTTAGTCAGTTAGTCAGTCTGTCAGTCAGGCAGTCTCAGTCAGGCAGTAAGACTCCGCTCGACAGAACGCCGATAGCCTAATGGCTAGACCGCTGGTCTTCCAAGCGAGTGGCCTGGGTTCGAGTCCCAGCCGGAGCGAATATCTTCAATGTATATATTTCCTTTCTAATTTGAAAATTCTTTTTTTTTTTCAATTTCATTCCTTTGCAAATATTGATTATTTATGTAGGGAAGAAAATTCTGAGTCAGTTTAATTTTTCGACCCGCAGATTTCAAAGTGTTTGAATCAATAATTACCAAGGTGCATTTTTTTGTTTTTATTATATTTAAAACACCGACCCACAGAGCTCCGATAGCCTAATGGCTAGACCGTTGGTCTTCTAAGCGAGTGGCCTGGGTTCGACTCCACGCCGGAACGAATACCTTCAATGTATATATTTCTTTTCTAATTTGAAAATTCTTCTTTTTTTTCAATTTCTTTCTTTTGCAAATATTGATTATTTATGTAGGGAAGAAAATTCTGAGTCAGTTTAATTTTTTGACACGAAGATTTCAAAGTGTTTAAATGAACAATTACCAAGGTGCATTTTTTGTTTTTATTATATTTAAAACTCCCACCAACAGAGCTCCCATAGACTAATGGCTAGAGTGTTAGACTTCCAAGCGAGGGGCCCTGGGTTCGAGTCCCAGCCTGAACGAAAATCTTCAATGTATACTTTTAATTTCTAATTTGAAAATTCTCCTTCTTTTTTTTTTAATTTTTCTCTTTTGCGAATATTGATTATTTATGTAGGGAGAAAAATTCTGAGTCAGTTTAATTATTCGACCTGTAAATTTCAAAGTGTTTGAATCAATAATTACCAAGGTGCATTTTTTGTTTTTATTATATTTAAGACTTCCGTCGACAGAGCTCCGATAGCCTAATGGCTAGACCGTTGGGTTCCAAGCGCGTGGTACTGGGTTCGAGCCCCGGCCGGAACGAAAATCTTCAATGTATATATTTCTTTTCTAATTTGAAAATTCGTTTTTTTTTCTTTTTTTTTCTGTTGCAAATATCGATCATTTATGTACGGAAGAAAATTCTGAGTCAGTTTAATCATTCGACCTTTAGTTTTCAAAGATTTTAGATCAATAATTACCAAGGTGCATTTTTTTTTTATAATTAAGACACCGAGCAACCGAGATCCGATAGTATATTGGCGAGAGCGTTGGGCTTCCATGCGTGTCGCCCTGGGTTCAAATCCCAGCCGGAAAGGAAATCTTAAATGCAAATATTTTTTTCTAATTTGATAATTCTTTTTTTTATTTTTCCCTTTTGCGAAGTCAGTCAGTCAGTCCGACAGTCAATCAGTCAAGCACTCAGTCATTCAGTCTCAGTCAGTCAGTCCAGCCAGTCAGTCAGTCTCAGTCAGTCAGTTAGTCCTTCAGCCAGTCAGTAAAGCAGTCAGTCATTTAGTCTCAGTCAGTCAGTCAGTCAGTCCAGTCCAGTCTCGGTCAGTCAGTGAGTCAGTCAGTCAATCAGTATCAGTCAGTCAGTCAGTATCAGTCAGTCAGTCCAGCCAGTCAGTCAGTCTCAGTCAGTCAGTTAGTCCTTCAGTCAGTCAGTCAAGCAGTCAGTCATTTAGTCTCAGTCAGTCAGTCAGTCAGTCAGTCAGGCAGTCAGTCAGTCAGTCTCAGTCAGTCAGTCAGTCTGTCAGTCGGTCAGTCCAGACCAGTCAGTCAGTCAAGCAGTCAGTCATTCAGTCTCAGTCAGACAGTCAGTCAGTCCAATCAATCAGTCACTCAGTCAGTTAGGCAGTCAGTCAGTCAGTCTCAGTCAGTCAGTTAGTCATTCAGCCAGTCAGTCAAGCAGTCAGTCATTTAGTCTCAGTCAGTCAGTCAGTCAGTCCAGTCCAGTCTCAGTCAGTCAGGCAGTCAGTCAGTCAGTCTCGGTCAGTCAGTCAGTCTCGGTCAGTCAGTGAGTCAGTCAATCAGTATCAGTCAGTCAGTCAGTATCAGTCAGTCAGTCCAGCCAGTCAGTCAGTCTCAGTCAGTCAGTTAGTCCTTCAGCCAGTCAGTCAAGCAGTCAGTCATTTAGTCTCAGTCAGTCAGTCATTCAGTCAGTCAGTCAGTCAGGCAGTCAGTCAGTCAGTCAGTCGGTCAGTTCTGTCCAGTCAGTTAGTCAGTCAAGCAGTCAGTCAGTCTCAGTCAGTCAGTCAGTCAGTCTCAGTCAATCATTCAGTCAGTCTGTCAGTCAGGCAGTCTCAGTCGGGCAGTAAGACTCCGACCGACAGAACTCCGATAGCTAATGGCTAGACCGTTGGTCTTCCAAGCGAATGGCCTGGGTTCGAGTCCCAGCCGGAAAGAATATCTTCAATGTATATATTTCTTTTCGAATTTGAAAATTCTTTTTTTTTCAATTTTTTTCTTTTGCAAATATTGATTATTTATGCAGGGAAGAAAATTCTGAGTCAGTTTAATTTTTCGAAACGCAGAATTCAAAGTGTTTAGATAAATAATTACCAAGGTGCATTTTTTGATTTTATTATATTTAAAACGCCGACCGTCAGAGCTCTGCTAGACTAATGGCTAGAGTGGTGGGCTTCCAAGCGAGTGGCCCTGGGTTCGAGTCCCAGCCTGCGCGAAAATCTTCAATTTATATTTTTAGTTTCTAATTTGAAAATTCTTCTTCTTTTTTTTTTAATTTTTCTCTTTTGCGAATATTGATTATTTATGTAGGGAGAAAAATTCTGAGTGAGTTTCATTATTCAACCTCTAGATTTCAAAGTGCTTGAATCAATAATTAAAAAGGTGCATTTTTTGTTTTTATTATATTTAAGACTTCAATCGACAGCGCTCCGATAGCCTAATGGCTAGACCGTTGGGTATCAAGCGCGTGGTACTGGGTTCGAGTCCCGGCCGGAACGAAAATCTTCAATGTATATATTTCTTTTCTAATTTGAAGATTGTTTCTTTTTTTTTTCTTTCTTTTGCAAATATCGATTATTTATGTACGGAAGAAAATTCTGAGTCAGTATAATCATTCGACCTTTAGATTTCAAAGATTTTAGATCAATAATTACCAAGGTGCATTTTTTTGTTTTTTTTTATAATTAAGACACCGACCAACCGAGATCCGATAGTATATTGGCGCGAGCGTTGGGCTTCCATACGTGTCGCCCTGGGTTCAAATCCCAGCCGGAAAGGAAATCTTAAATGCAAATATTTTCTTCTAATTTGATAATTCTTTTTTTTTTATTTTTCCCTTTTGCGAAGTCAGTCAGTCAGTCCGACAGTCAATCAGTCAAGCACTCAGTCATTCAGTCTCAGTCAGTCAGTCATTCAGTCAGTCAGTCAGTCAGGCAGTCAGTCAGTCGGTCAGTCCAGACCAGTCAGTCAGTCAGACAGTCAGTCAGTCCAATCAATCAGTCACTCAGTCAGTCAGTCTCAGTCAGTCAGTCAGTCTCAGTCAGTCAGTTAGTCATTCAGCCAGTCAGTCAAGCAGTCAGTCATTTAGTCTCAGTCAGTCAGTCAGTCAGTCCAGTCCAGTCTCAGTCAGTCAGGCAGTCAGTCAGTCAGTCTCGGTCAGTCAGTCAGTCTCGGTCAGTCAGTCAGTCTCGGTCAGTCAGTCAGTCTCGGTCAGTCAGTGAGTCAGTCAATCAGTATCAGTCAGTCAGTCAGTATCAGTCAGTCAGTCCAGCCAGTCAGTCAGTCTCAGTCAGTCAGTTAGTCCTTCAGCCAGTCAGTCAAGCAGTCAGTCATTTAGTCTCAGTCAGTCAGTCATTCAGTCAGTCAGTCAGTCAGGCAGTCAGTCAGTCAGTCAGTCGGTCAGTTCTGTCCAGTCAGTTAGTCAGTCAAGCAGTCAGTCAGTCTCAGTCAGTCAGTCAGTCAGTCTCAGTCAATCATTCAGTCAGTCTGTCAGTCAGGCAGTCTCAGTCGGGCAGTAAGACTCCGACCGACAGAACTCCGATAGCTAATGGCTAGACCGTTGGTCTTCCAAGCGAATGGCCTGGGTTCGAGTCCCAGCCGGAAAGAATATCTTCAATGTATATATTTCTTTTCGAATTTGAAAATTCTTTTTTTTTTCAATTTTTTTCTTTTGCAAATATTGATTATTTATGCAGGGAAGAAAATTCTGATTCAGTTTAATTTTTCGAAACGCAGAATTCAAAGTGTTTAGATAAATAATTACCAAGGTGCATTTTTTGATTTTATTATATTTAAAACGCCGACCGTCAGAGCTCTGCTAGACTAATGGCTAGAGTGGTGGGCTTCCAAGCGAGTGGCCCTGGGTTCGAGTCCCAGCCTGCGCGAAAATCTTCAATTTATATTTTTAGTTTCTAATTTGAAAATTCTTCTTCTTTTTTTTTAATTTTTCTCTTTTGCGAATATTGATTATTTATGTAGGGAGAAAAATTCTGAGTGAGTTTCATTATTCAACCTCTAGATTTCAAAGTGCTTGAATCAATAATTAAAAAGGTGCATTTTTTGTTTTTATTATATTTAAGACTTCAATCGACAGCGCTCCGATAGCCTAATGGCTAGACCGTTGGGTACCAAGCGCGTGGTACTGGGTTCGAGTCCCGGCCGGAACGAAAATCTTCAATGTATATATTTCTTTTCTAATTTGAAGATTGTTTCTTTTTTTTTTCTTTCTTTTGCAAATATCGATTATTTATGTACGGAAGAAAATTCTGAGTCAGTATAATCATTCGACCTTTAGATTTCAAAGATTTTAGATCAATAATTACCAAGGTGCATTTTTTGTTTTTTTTTATAATTAAGACACCGACCAACCGAGATCCGATAGTATATTGGCGAGAGCGTTGGGCTTCCATACGTGTCGCCCTGGGTTCAAATCCCAGCCGGAAAGGAAATCTTAAATGCAAATATTTTCTTCTAATTTGATAATTCTTTTTTTTTTATTTTTCCCTTTTGCGAAGTCAGTCAGTCAGTCCGACAGTCAATCAGTCAAGCACTCAGTCATTCAGTCTCAGTCAGTCAGTCCAGTCAGTCAGTCACTCAGTCAGTTAGGCAGTCAGTCAGTCAGTCTCAGTCAGTCAGTCCTTCAGTCAGTCAGTCAAGCAGTCAGTCATTTAGTCTCAGTCAGTCAGTCATTCAGTCAGTCAGTCAGGCAGTCAGTCAGTCAGTCAGTCGGTCAGTCCTGTCCAGTCAGTTAGTCAGTCAAGCAGTCAGTCAGTCAGTCAGTCAGTCAGTCAGTCTCAGTCAGTCAGTTCTGTCCAGTCTCAGTCAGTCAGTCAGTCAGTCTCGGTCAGTCAGTCAGTCAGTCATTCAGTCAGTCAGTCAGTCGGTCAGTCAGCCTTATTCAGTCAGTCTGTCAGTCAGCCTTATTCAGTCAGTCTGTCAGTCAGTCAGTCAGTCAGTCAGCCTTATTCAGTCACTCTGTCAGTCAGTCAGTCGGTTAGTCCTGTCCAGTCAGTTAGTCTGTCAAGCAGTCAGTCAGGCAGTCAAGCAGTCAGTCAGTCAGTGTCAGTCAGTCATTTAGTCATTCAGTCAGTCAGTGAAATAGTCAGTCAGACAGTCAAGCAGTCAGTCAGACAGTCAAGCAGTCTCGGTCACTCAGTCAGTCAGTCAGTCAGTTAGTCAGTCAGTCCAGTCTCAGTCAGTCAGGCAGTTAGTCAGTCAGTCTGTCAGTCAGGCAGTCTCAGTCAGGCAGTAAGACTCCGCTCGACAGAACGCCGATAGCCTAATGGCTAGACCGCTGGCCTTCCAAGCGAGTGGCCTGGGTTCGAGTCCCAGCCGGAGCGAATATCTTCAATGTATATATTTCCTTTCTAATTTGAAAATTCTTTTTTTTTTTTCAATTTCTTTCCTTTGCAAATATTGATTATTTATGTAGGGAAGAAAATTCTGAGTCAGTTTAAGTTTTCGACTAGCAGATTTCGAAGTGTTTAAATAAATAATTACCAAGGTGCATTTTTGTTTTTATTATATTTAAAACTCCGACCGACAGAGCTCCGATAGACTAATGCTTAGAGTGTTGGACTTCCAAGCGAGTGGCCCTGGGTTCGAGTCCCAGCCTAAACGAAAATCTTCAATGTATACTTTTAGTTTCTAATTTGAAAATTCTTCTTTTTTTCGATTTCTTTCTTTTGCAAATATTGATTATTTATGTACGGAAGAAAATTCTGAGACAGTTTAATTTTTCGACACGAAGATTTCAAAGTGTTTAAATGAACAATTACCAAGGTGCATTTTTTGTTTTTATTATATTTAAAACTCCCACCGACAGAGCTCCCACAGACTAATGGCTAGAGTGTTAGGCTTCCAAGCGAGGGGCCCTGGGTTCGAGTCCCAGCCTGAACGAAAATCTTCAATGTATACTTTTAGTTTCTAATTTGAAAATTCTTCTTCTTTTTTTTTTTTTTTAATTTTTCTCTTTTGCGAATATTGATTATTTATGTAGGGAGAAAAATTCTGAGTCAGTTTAATTTTTCGACCTGTAAATTTCAAAGTGTTTGAATCAATAATTAATAAGGTGCATTTTTTGTTTTTATTATATTTAAGACTTCCATCAACAGAGCTCCCATAGCCTAATGGCTAGACCGTTGGGTTCCAAGCGCGTGGTACTGGGTTCGAGTCCCGGCCGGAACGAAAATCTTCAATGTATATATTTCTTTTCTAATTTGAAAATTCTTTTTTTTTTTTTTTCATTTTCTTTCTGTTGCAAATATCGATCATTTATGTACGGAAGAAAATTCTGAGTCAGTTTAATCATTCGACCTTTAGATTTCAAAGATTTTAGATCAATAATTACCAAGGTGCATTTTTTGTTTTTATTATAATTAAGACACCGACCAACCGAGATCCGATATTATATTGGCGAGAGCGTTGGGCTTCCATGCGTGTCGCCCTGGGTTCAAATCCCAGCCGGAAAGGAAATCTTAAATGCAAATATTTTTTTCTAATTTGATAATTCTTTTTTTTTTATTTTTCCCTTTTGCGAAGTCAGTCAGTCAGTCCGACAGTCAATCAGTCAAGCACTCAGTCATTCAGTCTCAGTCAGTCAGTCCAGCGAGTCAGTCAGTCTCAGTCAGTCAGTTAGTCCTTCAGCCAGTCAGTCAAGCAGTCAGTCATTTAGTCTCAGTCAGTCAGTCATTCAGTCAGTCAGTCAGTCAGGCAGTCAGTCAGTCAGTCAGTCGGTCAGTCCTGTCCAGTCAGTTAGTCAGTCAAGCAGTCAGTCAGTCTCAGTCAGTCAGTTACTCAGTCTCAGTCAGTCATTCAGTCAGTCTGTCAGTCAGGCAGTCTCAGTCGGGCAGTAAGACTCCGACCGACAGAACTCCGATAGCTAATGGCTAGACCGTTGGTCTTCCAAGCGAATGGCCTGGGTTCGAGTCCCAGCCGGAACGAATATCTTCAATGTATATATTTCTTTTCGAATTTGAAAATTCTTTTTTTTTTTCAATTTTTTTCTTTTGCAAATATTGATTATTTATGTAGGGAAGAAAATTCTGAGTCAGTTTAATTTTTCGAAACGCAGAATTCAAAGTGTTTAAATGAACAATTACCAAGGTGCATTTTTTGTTTTTATTATATTTAAAACTCCCACCAACAGAGCTCCCATAGACTAATGGCTAGAGTGTTAGACTTCCAAGCGAGGGGCCCTGGGTTCGAGTCCCAGCCTGAACGAAAATCTTCAATGTATACTTTTAGTTTCTAATTTGAAAATTCTCCTTTTTTTTTTTTTAATTTTTCTCTTTTCCGAATATTGATTATTTATGTAGGGAGAAAAATTCTGAGTCAGTTTAATTATTCGACCTGTAAATTTCAAAGTGTTTGAATCAATAATTACCAAGGTGCATTTTTTGTTTTTATTATATTTAAGACTTCCGTCGACAGAGCTCCGATAGCCTAATGGCTAGACCGTTGGGTTCCAAGCGCGTGGTACTGGGTTCGAGTCCCGGCCGGAACGAAAATCTTCAATGTATATATTTCTTTTCTAATTTGAAAATTCTTTCTTTTTTCTTTTTTTTTCTGTTGCAAATATCGATCATTTATGTACGGAAGAAAATTCTGAGTCAGTTTAATCATTCGACCTTTAGTTTTCAAAGATTTTAGATCAATAATTACCAAGGTGCATTTTTTTTTATAATTAAGACACCGACCAACCGAGATCCGATAGTATATTGGCGAGAGCGTTGGGCTTCCATGCGTGTCGCCCTGGGTTCAAATCCCAGCCGGAAAGGAAATCTTAAATGCAAATATTTTTTTCTAATTTGATAATTCTTTTTTTTTATTTTTCCCTTTTGCGAAGTCAGTCAGTCAGTCCGACAGTCAATCAGTCAAGCACTCAGTCATTCAGTCTCAGTCAGTCAGTCCAGCCAGTCAGTCAGTCTCAGTCAGTCAGTTAGTCCTTCAGCCAGTCAGTCAAGCAGTCAGTCATTTAGTCTCAGTCAGTCAGTCAGTCAGTCCAGTCCAGTCTCGGTCAGTCAGTGAGTCAGTCAGTCAGTATCAGTCAGTCAGTCATTCAGTCAGTCAGTCTCAGTCAGTCAGTTAGTCCTTCAGTCAGTCAGTCAAGCAGTCAGTCATTTAGTCTCAGTCAGTCAGTCATTCAGTCAGTCAGTCAGTCAGGCAGTCAGTCAGTCAGTCTCAGTCAGTCAGTCAGTCTGTCAGTCGGTCAGTCCAGACCAGTCAGTCAGTCAAGCAGTCAGTCATTCAGTCTCAGTCAGACAGTCAGTCAGTCCAATCAATCAGTTACTCAGTCAGTTAGGCAGTCAGTCAGTCAGTCTCAGTCAGTCAGTTAGTCATTCAGCCAGTCAGTCAAGCAGTCAGTCATTTAGTCTCAGTCAGTCAGTCAGTCAGTCCAGTCCAGTCTCAGTCAGTCAGGCAGTCAGTCAGTCAGTCTCGGTCAGTCAGTCAGTCTCGGTCAGTCAGTGAGTCAGTCAATCAGTATCAGTCAGTCAGTATCAGTCAGTCAGTCCAGCCAGTCAGTCAGTCTCGGTCAGTCAGTTAGTCCTTCAGCCAGTCAGTCAAGCAGTCAGTCATTTAGTCTCAGTCAGTCAGTCATACAGTCAGTCAGTCAGTCAGGCAGTCAGTCAGTCAGTCAGTCGGTCAGTTCTGTCCAGTCAGTTAGTCAGTCAAGCAGTCAGTCAGTCAGTCAGTCTCAGTCAATCATTCAGTCAGTCTGTCAGTCAGGCAGTCTCAGTCGGGCAGTAAGACTCCGACCGACAGAACTCCGATAGCTAATGGCTAGACCGTTGGTCTTCCAAGCGAATGGCCTGGGTTCGAGTCCCAGCCGGAAAGAATATCTTCAATGTATATATTTCTTTTCGAATTTGAAAATTCTTTTTTTTTTCAATTTTTTTCTTTTGCAAATATTGATTATTTATGCAGGGAACAAAATTCTGAGTCAGTTTAATTTTTCGAAACGCAGAAGTCAAAGTGTTTAGATAAATAATTACCAAGGTGCATTTTTTTTTATAATTAAGACACCGACCAACCGAGATCCGATAGTATATTGGCGAGAGCGTTGGGCTTCCATGCGTGTCGCCCTGGGTTCAAATCCCAGCCGGAAAGGAAATCTTAAATGCAAATATTTTTTTCTAATTTGATAATTCTTTTTTTTTTTATTTTTCCCTTTTGCGAAGTCAGTCAGTCAGTCCGACAGTCAATCAGTCAAGCACTCAGTCATTCTGTCTCAGTCAGTCAGTCCAGCCAGTCAGTCAGTCTCAGTCAGGCAGTTAGTCCTTCAGCCAGTCAGTCAAGCAGTCAGTCATTTAGTCTCAGTCAGTCAGTCAGTCAGTCAGTCAGTCCAGTCCAGTCTCGGTCAGTCAGTGAGTCAGTCAGTCAATCAGTATCAGTCAGTCAGTCAGTATCAGTCAGTCAGTCCAGCCAGTCAGTCAGTCTCAGTCAGTCAGTTAGTCCTTCAGTCAGTCAGTCAAGCAGTCAGTCATTTAGTCTCAGTCAGTCAGTCATTCAGTCAGTCAGTCAGTCAGGCAGTCAGTCAGTCAGTCTCAGTCAGTCAGTCAGTCTGTCAGTCGGTCAGTCCAGACCAGTCAGTCAGTCAAGCAGTCAGTCATTCAGTCTCAGTCAGACAGTCAGTCAGTCCAATCAATCAGTCACTCAGTCAGTTAGGCAGTCAGTCAGTCAGTCTCAGTCAGTCAGTTAGTCATTCAGCCAGTCAGTCAAGCAGTCAGTCATTTAGTCTCAGTCAGTCAGTCAGTCAGTCCAGTCCAGTCTCAGTCAGTCACGCAGTCAGTCAGTCAGTCTCGGTCAGTCAGTCAGTCTCGGTCAGTCAGTGAGTCAGTCAATCAGTATCAGTCAGTCAGTATCAGTCAGTCAGTCCAGCCAGTCAGTCAGTCTCGGTCAGTCAGTTAGTCCTTCAGCCAGTCAGTCAAGCAGTCAGTCATTTAGTCTCAGTCAGTCAGTCATTCAGTCAGTCAGTCAGTCAGGCAGTCAGTCAGTCAGTCAGTCGGTCAGTTCTGTCCAGTCAGTTAGTCAGTCAAGCAGTCAGTCAGTCAGTCTCAGTCAATCATTCAGTCAGGCAGTCTCAGTCGGGCAGTAAGACTCCGACCGACAGAACTCCGATAGCTAATGGCTAGACCGTTGGTCTTCCAAGCGAATGGCCTGGGTTCGAGTCCCAGCCGGAAAGAATATCTTCAATGTATATATTTCTTTTCGAATTTGAAAATTCTTTTTTTTTTCAATTTTTTTCTTTTGCAAATATTGATTATTTATGCAGGGAAGAAAATTCTGAGTCAGTTTAATTTTTCGAAACGCAGAAGTCAAAGTGTTTAGATAAATAATTACCAAGGTGCATTTTTTGATTTTATTATATTTAAAACGCCGACCGTCAGAGCTCTGCTAGACTAATGGCTAGAGTGGTGGGCTTCCAAGCGAGTGGCCCTGGGTTCGAGTCCCAGCCTGCGCGAAAATCTTCAATTTATATTTTTAGTTTCTAATTTGAAAATTCTTCTTCTTTTTTTTTAATTTTTCTCTTTTGCAAATATCGATTATTTATGTACGGAAGAAAATTCTGAGTCAGTATAATCATTCGACCTTTAGATTTCAAAGATTTTAGATCAATAATTACCAAGGTGCATTTTTTGTTTTTATTATAATTAAGACACCGACCATGAGAGATCCGGTAGTATATTGGCGAGAGCGTTGGGCTTCCATACGTGTCGCCCTGGGTTCAAATCCCAGCCGGAAAGGAAATCTTAAATGCAAATATTTTTTTCTAATTTTATAATTCTTTTTTTTTTATTTTTCCCTTTTGCGAAGTCAGTCAGTCAGTCTGACAGTCAATCAGTCAAGCACTCAGTCATTCAGTCTCAGTCAGTCAGTCCAGTCAGTCAGTCACTCAGTCAGTCACTCAGTCAGTCAGTTAGTCCTTCAGTCAGTCAGTCAAGCAGTCAGTCATTTAGTCTCAGTCAGTCAGTCATTCAGTCAGTCAGTCAGTCAGACAGTCAGTCAGTCAGTCTGTCGGTCAGTCCTGTGCAGTCAGTTAGTCACTAAAGCAGTCAGTCAGTCTCAGTCAGTCCAGTCCAGTCTCAGTCAGTCAGTCAGTCAGTCTCGGTCATTCAGTCAGTCAGTCATTCAGTCAGTCAGTCAGTCAGGCAGTCAGTCAGTCGGTCAGCCTTATTCAGTCAGTCTGTCAGTCAGTCAGTCAGTCAGCCTTATCCAGTCAGTCTGTCAGTCATCCTTATTCAGTCAGTCTGTCAGTCAGTCAGTCGGTCAGTCCTGTCCAGTCAGTTAGTCAGTCAAGCAGTCAGTCAGGTAGTCAAGCAGTCAGTCAGTCAGTGTCAGTCAGTCATTTAGTCATTCAGTCAGTCAGTGAAATAGTCAGTCAGAGAGTCAAGCAGTCAGTCAGTCAGTCTCAGTCAGTCAGTTAGTCAGTCAGTCAGTCAGTCAGTCAGTCCAGTCTCAGTTAGTCAGGCAGTTAGTCAGTCAGTCTCGGTCAGTCAGTGAGTCAGTCAGTCCGTCAGGCAGTCTCAGTCAGGCAGTAAGACTCCGCTCGACAGAACTCCGATAGCCTAATGGCTAGACCGCTGGTCTTCCAAGCGAGTGGCCTGGGTTCGAGTCACAGCCGAAACGAATATCTTCAATGTATATATTTCTTTTCTAATTTGAAAATTCTTTTTTTTTTTTTTCAATTTCTTTCCTTTGCAAATATTGATTATTTATGCAGGGAAGAAAATTCTGAGTCAATTTAATTTTTCGACCGGCAGATTTCAAAGTGTTTAAATAAATAATTACCAAGGTGCATTTTTGTTTTAATATATTTAAAACTCCGACCGACAGAGCTCCGATAGACTAATGGTTAGAGTGTTGGGCTTCCAAGCGAGTGGCCCTGGGTTCGAGTCCCAGCCTGAACGAAAATCTTCAATGTATATTTTTAGTTTCGAATTTGAAATATTCTTTTTTTTTTTTTTCAATTTTTTTTCTTTTGCAAATATTGATTATTTATGTAGGGAAGAAAATTCTGAGTCAGTTTAATTTTTCGAAACGCAGAATTCAAAGTGTTTAGATAAATAATTACCAAGGTGCATTTTTTGATTTTATTATATTTAAAACTCCGACCGTCAGAGCTCTGCTAGACTAATGGCTAGAGTGGTGGGCTTCCAAGCGAGTGGCCCTGGGTTCGAGTCCAAGCCTGCGCGAAAATCTTCAATTTGTATTTTTAGTTTCTAATTTGAAAATTCTTCTTCTTTTTTTTTTTAATTTTTCTCTTTTGCGAATATTGATTATTTATGTAGGGAGAAAAATTCTGAGTGAGTTTAATTATTTGACCTGTAGATTTCAAAGTGTTTGAATCAATAATTAAAAAGGTGCATTTTTTGTTTTTATTATATTTAAGACTTCTATCGACAGAGCTCCGATAGCCTAATGGATAGACCGTTGGGTTCCAAGCGCGTGGTACTGGGTTCGAGTCCCGGCCGGAACGAAAATCTTCAATGTATATATTTCTCTTCTAATTTAAAGATTCTTTTTTTTTTCAATTTCTTTCTTTTGCAAATATCGATTATTTATGTACGGAAGAAAATTCTGAGTCAGTTTAATCATTCGACCTTTAGATTTCAAAGATTTTAGATCAATAATTACCAAGGTGCATTTTTTGTTTTTATTATAATTAAGACACCGACCAACCGAGATCCGATAGTATATTGGCGAGAGCGTTGGGCTTCCATGCGTGTCGCCCTGGGTTCAAATCCCAGCCGGAAAGGAAATCTTAAATGCAAATATTTTTTTCTAATTTGATAATTCTTTTTTTTTATTTTTCCCTTTTGCGAAGTCAGTCAGTCAGTCCGACAGTCAATCAGTCAAGCACTCAGTCATTCAGTCTCAGTCAGTCAGTCCAGTCAGTCAGTCTCAGTCAGTCAGTTAGTCCTTCAGCCAGTCAGTCAAGCAGTCAGTCATTTAGTCTCAGTCAGTCAGGCAGTCAGTCAGTCAGTCAGTCAGGCAGTCAGTCAGTCAGTCTCAGTCAGTCAGACAGTCAGTCAGTCTCAGTCAGTCAGTCAGTCAGCCAGTCAGTCCAGTCCAGTGTCAGTCAGTCAGTCAGTCAGTCTCGGTCAGTCAGTCAGTCAGTCATTCAGTCAGTCAGTCAGCCTTATTCAGTCAGTCTGTCAGTCATCCTTATTCAGTCAGTCCAAGCCGGAGCGAATATCTTCAATGTATATATTTCTTTTCTAATTTAAAAATTCTTTTTTTTTTCAATTTCTTTCCTTTGCAAATATTGATTATTTATGTAGGGAAGAAAATTCTGAGTCAGTTTAATTTTTCGACACAAAGATTTCAAAGTGTTTAAATAAACAATTACCAAGGTGCATTTTTTGTTTTTATTATATTTAAAACTCCCACCGACAGAGCTCCCATAGACTAATGGCTAGAGTGTTAGGCTTCCAAGCGAGTGGCCTGGGTTCGAGTCCCAGCCTGAACGAAAATCTTCAATGTATACTTTTAGTTTCTAATTTGAAAATTCTTCTTTTTTTTTTAATTTTTCTCTTTTGCGAATATTGATTATTTATGTAGGGAGAAAAATTCTGAGTCAGTTTAATTATTCGACCTGTAAATTTCAAAGTGTTTGAATCAATAATTACCAAGGTACATTTTTTGTTTTTATTATATTTAAGACTTCCATCGACAGAGCTCCGATAGCCTAATGGCTAGACCGTTGGGTTCCAAGCGCGTGGTACTGGGTTCGAGTCCCGGCCGGAACGAAAATCTTCGATGTATATATATTTCTTTTCTAATTTGAAAATTCTTTTTTTTTCATTTTCTTTCTGTTGCAAATATCGATTATTTATGTACGGGAGAAAATTCTGAGTCAGTTTAATCATTCGACCTTTAGATTTCAAAGATTTTAGATCAATAATTACCAAGGTGCATTTTTTGTTTTTACTATAATTAAGACACCGGCCAACCGAGATCCGATAGTCCGTTGGCGAGAGCGTTGGGCTTCCATGCGTGTGGCCCTGGGTTCGAATCCCAGCCGGAAAGAAAATCTTAAATGCATGTATTTTTTTCTAATTTAATAATTTTTTTTTATTTTTCCCTTTTGCGAAGTTAGTCAGTCAGTCCGACAGTCAATCAGTTAGTCTCTGTCAGCCAGTCAGTCTGTCAGTCGGTCAGTCCAGTCCAGTCTGTCAGTCAAGCAGTCAGTCAGTCAGTCACTTAAGCAGTCAATCAGTCAGTTAGTCATTCAGTCACTCAGTCAGTTAGGCAGTCAGTCATTCAGTCTCAGTCAGTCAGTCAGTCAGTCCAGTCAGTCAGTCAGTCCAGTCAGTCAGTCAGTCACTCAGTCAGTCAGGCAGTCAGTCAGTCAGTCTCAGTCAGTCAGTTAGTCATTCAGTCAGTCAGTCAAGCAATTTAGTCACTTAGTCTCAGTCAGCTAGTCATTCAGTCAGGCAGTCAGTCACTCAGCCTCATTCAGTCATTCTGTCAGTCAGTCAGTCACTCAGCCTCATTCAGTCATTCTGTCAGTCAGTCAGTCATTTAGTCATTCAGTCAGTCAGTCTCAGTCAGTCACTCAGTCTGTCAGTCGGTCAGTCCAGACCAGTCAGTCAGTCAAGCAGTCAGTCATTCAGTCTCAGTCAGACAGTCAGTCAGTCCAATCAGTCAGTCACTCAGTCAGTTAGGCAGTCAGTCAGTCAGTCTCAGTCAGTCAGTTAGTCATTCAGCCAGTCAGTCAAGCAGTCAGTCAGTTAGTCTCAGTCAGTCAGTCAGTCAGTCCAGTCCAGTCTCAGTCAGTCAGGCAGTCAGTCAGTCAGTCAGTCTCGGTCAGTCAGTCAGTCTCGGTCAGTCAGTGAGTCAGTCAGTCAATCAGTATCAGTCAGTCAGTCAGTATCAGTCAGTCAGTCCAGCCAGTCAGTCAGTCTCAGTCAGTCAGTTAGTCCTTCAGCCAGTCAGTCAAGCAGTCAGTCATTTAGTCTCAGTCAGTCAGTCATTCAGTCAGTCAGTCAGTCAGGCAGTCAGTCAGTCAGTCAGTCGGTCAGTCCTGTCCAGTCAGTTAGTCAGTCAAGCAGTCAGTCAGTCTCAGTCAGTCAGTCAGTCTCAGTCAGTCATTCAGTCAGTCTGTCAGTCAGGCAGTCTCAGTCGGGCAGTAAGACTCCGACCGACAGAACTCCGATAGCTAATGGCTAGACCGTTGGTCTTCCAAGCGAATGGCCTGGGTTCGAGTCCCAGCCGGAACGAATGTCTTCAATGTATATATTTCTTTTCGAATTTGAAAATTCTTTTTTTTTTTTCAATTTTTTTCTTTTCCAAATATTGATTATTTATGTAGGGAAGAAAATTCTGAGTCAGTTTAATTTTTCGAAACGCGAAAAAGTTTAGATAAATAATTACCAAGGTGCATTTTTTGATTTTATTATATTTAAAACTCCGACCGTTAGAGCTCTGCTAGACTAATGGCAAGAGTGGTGGGTTTCCAAGCGAATGGTCATGGGTTTGAGTCCCAGCCTGCGCGAAAATCTTCAATTTATATTTTTAGTTTCTAATTTGAAAATTCTTCTTCTTTTTTTTTAATTTTTCTCTTTTGCGAATATTGATTATTTATGTCGGGAGAAAAATTCTGAGTCAGTTTAATTATTTGACCTGTAGATTTCAAAGAGTTTGAATCAATAATTAAAAAGGTGCATTTTTTGTTTTTATTATATTTAAGACTTCAATCGACAGAGCTCCGATAGCCTAATGGCTAGACCGTTGGGTTCCAAGCGCGTGGTACTGGGTTCGAGTCCCGGCCGGAACGAGAATCTTGAATGTATATATTTCTCTTCTAATTTGAAGATTCTTTTTTTTTTCAATTTCTTTCTTTTGCAAATATCGATTATTTATGTACTGAAGAAAATTCTGAGTCAGTTTAATCATTCCGACCTTTAGATTTCAAAGATTTTAGATCAATAATTACCAAGGTGCATTTTTTGTTTTTATTATAATTAAGACACCGACCAACAGAGATCCGATAGTATATTGGCGAGAGCGTTGGGCTTCCATGCGTGTCACCCTGGGTTCAAATCCCAGCCGGAAAGGAAATCTTAAATGCAAATATTTTTTTCTAATTTGATAATTCTTTTTTTTTTATTTTTCCCTTTTGCGAAGTCAGTCAGTCAGTCTGACAGTCAATCAGTCAAGCACTCAGTCATTCAGTCTCAGTCAGTCAGTCCAGTCAGTCAGTCTCAGTCAGTCAGTTAGTCCTTCAGCCAGTCAGTCAAGCAGTCAGTCATTTAGTCTCAGTCAGTCAGGCAGTCAGTCAGTCAGTCAGTCAGGCAGTCAGTCAGTCAGTCAGTCGGTCAGTCCTGTGCAGTCAGTTAGTCACTAAAGCAGTCAGTCAGTCTCAGTCAGTCAGTCAGTCAGTCAGTCTCAGTCAGTCAGTCAGTCAGTCAGTCAGCCAGTCAGTCCAGTCCAGTCTCAGTCAGTCAGTCAGTCAGTCTCGGTCAGTCAGTCAGTCAGTCATTCAGTCAGTCAGTCAGCCTTATTCAGTCAGTCTGTCAGTCATCCTTATTCAGTCAGTCTGTCAGTCAGTCAGTCGGTCAGTCCTGTCCAGTCAGTTAGTCAGTCAAGCAGTCAGTCAGGTAGTCAAGCAGTCAGTCAGTCAGTGTCAGTCAGTTATTTAGTCATTCAGTCAGTCAGTGAAATAGTCAGTCAGACAGTCAAGCAGTCAGTCAGTCAGTCTCAGTCAGTCAGTTAGTCAGTCAGTCAGTCAGTCAGTCAGTCCAGTCTCAGTCAGTCAGGCAGTTAGTCAGTCAGTCTCGGTCAGTCAGTGAGTCAGTCAGTCAGTCTCGGTAAGTCAGTGAGTCAGTCAGTCAGTCCAGTCAGTCAGTATCAGTCAGTCAGTGAGTCAGTCTGTCAGTCAGGCAGTCTCAGTCAGGCAGTAAGACTCCGCTCGACAGAACTCCGATAGCCTAATGGCTAGACCGCTGGTCTTCCAAGCGAGTGGCCTGGGTTCGAGTCCCAGCCGGAGCGAATATCTTCAATGTATATATTTCTTTTCTAATTTGAAAATTCTTTTTTTTTCAATTTCTTTCCTTTGCAAATATTGATTATTTATGTAGGGAAGAAAATTCTGAGTCAGTTTAATTTTTCGACACGAAGATTTCAAAGTGTTTAAATAAACAATTACCAAGGTGCATTTTTTGATTTTATTATATTTAAAACTCCCACCGACAGAGCTCCCATAGACTAATGGCTAGAGTGTTAGGCTTCCAAGCGAGTGGCCCTGGGTTCGAGTCCCAGCCTGAACGAAAATCTTCAATGTATACTTTTAGTTTCTAATTTGAAAATTCTTCTTTTTTTTTTAATTTTTCTCTTTTGCGAATATTGATTATTTATGTAGGGAGAAAAATTCTGAGTCAGTTTAATTATTCGACCTGTAAATTTCAAAGTGTTTGAATAAATAATTACCAAGGTGCATTTTTTGTTTTTATTATATTTAAGACTTCCATCGACAGAGCTCCGATAGCCTAATGGCTAGACCGTTGGGTTCCAAGCGCGTGGAACTGGGTTCGAGTCAAGGCCGGAACGAAAATCTTCAATGTATATATTTCTTTTCTAATTTGAAAATTCTTTTTTTTTTCATTTTCTTTCTTTTGCAAATATCGATTATTTATGTACGGAAGAAAATTCTGAGTCAGTTTAATCATTCGACCTTTAGATTTCAAAGATTTTAAATCAATAATTACCAAGGTGCATTTTCTGTTTTTATTATAACAGTGTGGCCCTGGGTTCGAATCCCAGCCGGAAAGAAAATCTTAAATGCATGTATTTTTTTCTAATTTGATAATTTTTTTTATTTTTCCCTTTTGCGAAGTCAGTCAGTCAGTCCGACAGTCAATCAGTTAGTCTCTGTCAGCCAGTCAGTCTGTCAGTCGGTCAGTCCAGTCCAGTCTGTCAGTCAAGCAGTCAGTCAGTCAGTCACTTAAGCAGTCAATCAGTCAGTTAGTCATTCAGTCACTCAGTCAGTTAGGCAGTCAGTCATTCAGTCTCAGTCAGTCAGTCAGTCAGTCCAGTCAGTCAGTCAGTCCAGTCAGTCAGTCAGTCACTCAGTCAGTCAGGCAGTCAGTCAGTCAGTCTCAGTCAGTCAGTTAGTCATTCAGTCAGTCAGTCAAGTAATTTAGTCACTTAGTCTCAGTCAGCTAGTCATTCAGTCAGGCAGTCAGTCACTCAGCCTCATTCAGTCATTCTGTCAGTCAGTCAGTCACTCAGCCTCATTCAGTCATTCTGTCAGTCAGTCAGTCAGTTAGTCATTCAGTCAGACAGTCTCAGTCAGTCAGTCAGTCTGTCAGTCGGTCAGTCCAGACCAGTCAGTCAGTCAAGCAGTCAGTCATTCAGTCTCAGTCAGACAGTCAGTCAGTCCAATCAGTCAGTCACTCAGTCAGTTAGGCAGTCAGTCAGTCAGTCTCGGTCAGTCAGTCAGTCTCGGTCAGTCAATGAGTCAGTCAGTCATTTAGTATCAGTCAGTCAGTCAGTATCAGTCAGTCAGTCCAGCCAGTCAGTCAGTCTCAGTCAGTCAGTTAGTCCTTCAGCCAGTCAGTCAAGCAGTCAGTCATTTAGTCTCAGTCAGTCAGTCAGGCAGTCAGTCAGTCAGTCAGGCAGTCAGTAAGTCGGTCAGTCCTGTCCAGTCAGTTAGTCAGTCAAGCAGTCCGTCAGTCTCAGTCAGTCAGTCAGTCAGTCTCAGTCAGTCATTCAGTCAGTCTGTCAGTCAGGCAGTCTCAGTCGGGCAGTAAGACTCCGACCGACAGAACTCCGATAGCTAATGGCTAGACCGTTGGTCTTCCAAGCGAATGGCCTGGGTTCGAGTCCCAGCCGGAACGAATGTCTTCAATGTATATATTTCTTTTCGAATTTGAAAATTCTTTTTTTTTTCAATTTTTTTCTTTTGCAAATATTGATTATTTATGTAGGGAAGAAAATTCTGAGTCAGTTTAATTTTTCGAAACGCAGAATTCAAAGTGTTTAGATAAATAATTACCAAAGGTGCATTTTTTGATTTTATTATATTTAAAACTCCGACCGTCAGAGCTCTGCTAGACTAATGGCTAGAGTGGTGGGCTTCCAAGCGAGTGGCCCTGGGTTCGAGTCCCAGCCTGCGCGAAAGTCTTCAATTTATATTTTTAGTTTCTAATTTGAAAATTCTTCTTCTTTTTTTTTTAATTTTTTTCTTTTGCGAATATTGATTATTTATGTAGGGAGAAAAATTCTGAGTGAGTTTAATTATTCAACCTGTAGATTTCAAAGTGTTTGAATCAATAATTAAAAAGGTGCATTTTTTGTTTTTATTATATTTAAGACTTCAATCGACAGCGCTCCGATAGGCTAATGGCTAGACCGTTGGGTTCCAAGCGCGTGGTACTGGGTTCGAGTCCCGGCCGGAACGAAAATCTTCAATGTATATATTTCTTTTCTAATTTGAAGATTGTTTCTTTTTTTTTTCTTTCTTTTGCAAATATCGATTATTTATGTACGGAAGAAAATTCTGAGTCAGTATAATCATTCGACCTTTAGATTTCAAAGATTTTAGATCAATAATTACCAAGGTGCATTTTTTGTTTTTATTATAATTAAGACACCGACCAACAGAGATCCGATAGTATGTTGGCGAGAGCGTTGGGCTTCCATGCGTGTCACCCTGGGTTCAAATCCCAGCCGGAAAGGAAATCTTAAATGCACATATTTTTTTCTAATTTGATAATTCTTTTATTTTTATTTTTCCCTTTTGCGAAGTCATTCAGTCAGTCCGACAGTCAATCAGTCAAGCACTCAGTCATTCAGTCTCAGTCAGTCAGTCCAGTCAGTCAGTCACTCAGTCAGTTAGGCAGTCAATCAGTCAGTCTCAGTCAGTCAGTTAGTCCTTCAGCCAGTCAGTCAAGCAGTCAGTCATTTAGTCTCAGTCAGTCAGTCATTCATTCAGTCAGGCAGTCAGTCAGTCAGTCAGTCGGTCAGTCCTGTCCAGTCAGTTAGTCAGTCAAGCAGTCAGTCAGTCTCAGTCAGTCAGTCAGTCAGGCAGTTAGTCAGTCAGTCTCGGTCAGTCAGTGAGTCAGTCAGTCTGTCTCGGTCAGTCAGTGAGTCAGTCAGTCAGTCAGTCAGTATCAGTCAGTCTGTCAGTCAGGCAGTAAGACTCCGCTCGAAAGAACTCCGATAGCCTAATGGCTAGACCGCTGGTCTTCCAAGCGAGTGGCCTGGGTTCGAGTCCCAGCCGGAGCGAATGT
Organism: Uloborus diversus; assembly: GCF_026930045.1. Classification (NCBI taxonomy): domain Eukaryota; kingdom Metazoa; phylum Arthropoda; class Arachnida; order Araneae; family Uloboridae; genus Uloborus; species Uloborus diversus. The sequence goes on along the minus strand of NW_026558087.1, from coordinate 43,672 downwards.
CTTCAATGTATATATTTCTTTTCTAATTTGAAAATTCTTTTTTTCTTTTCAATTTCTTTCTTTTGAAAATATTGATTATTTATCTACGGAAGAAACTTCTTAGTCAGTTTAATTTTCGACCCGAAGATTTTAAGGTGTTTAAATAAACAATTACCAAGGTGCATTTTTTGTTTTTATTATATTTAAAACTCCCACCGACAGAGCTCCCATAGACTAATGGCTAGAGTGTTAGGCTTCCAAGCGAGTGGCCCTGGGTTCGAGTCCCAGCCTGAACGAAAAGCTTCAATGTATACTTTTAGTTTCTAATTTGAAAATTCTTCTTCTTCTTTTTTTTTTTTTTAATTTTTCTCTTTTGCGAATATTGATTATTTATGTAGGGAGAAAAATTCTGAGTCAGTTTAATTATTCGACCTCTAAATTTCAAAGTGTTTGAATCAATAATTACCAAGGTGCATTTTTTGTTTTTATTATATTCAAGACTTCCATCGACAGAGCTCCGATAGCCTAATGGCTATACCGTTCGGTTCCAAGTGCGTGGTACTGGGTTCGAGTCCCGGCCGGAACGAAAATCTTCAATTCAATCAAGGTATATATTTCTTTTCTAATTTGAAAATTCATTATTTTTCATTTTCTTTCTTCTGCAAATATTGATTATTTATGTAGGGAAGAAAATTCTGAGTCAGTTTAATTTTTCGAAACGCGAAAAAGTGTTTAGATAAATAATTACCAAGGTGCATTTTTTGATTTTATTATATTTAAAACTCCGACCGTCACAGCTCTGCTAGACTAATGGCTAGAGTGTTGGGCTTCCAGGCGAGTGGCCCTGGGTTCGAGTCCCAGCCTGCGCGAAAATCTTCAATTTATATTTTTAGTTTCTAATTTGAAAATTCTTCTTCTTTTTTTTAATTTTTCCCTTTGCGAATATTGATTATTTATGTAGGGAGAAAAATTCTGAGTCAGTTTAATTATTCGACCTGTAGATTTCAATGTGTTCGAATCAATAATTAAAAAGGTGCATTTTTTGTTTCTATTATATTTAAGACTTCAATCGACAGAGCTCCGATAGCTTAATGGCTAGACCGTTGGGTTCCAAGCGCGTGGTACTGAGTTCGAGTCCCGGCCGGAACGAAAATCTTCAATGTATATACTTCTTTTCTAATTTGAAGATTCTTTTTTTTTTCAATTTCTTTCTTTTGCAAATATCGATTATTTATGTGCGGAAGAAAATTCTGAGTCAGTTTAATTATTCGACCTTTAGATTTCAAAGATTTTAGATCAATAATTACCAAGGTGCATTTTTTGTTTTTATTATAATTAAGACACCGACCAACAGAGATCCGATAGTATGTTGGCGAGAGCGTTGGGCTTCCATGCGTGTCACCCTGGGTTCAAATCCCAGCCGGAAAGGAAATCTTAATTGCAAATATTTTTTTCTAATTTGATAATTCTTTTATTTTTATTTTTCCCTTTTGCGAAGTCATTCAGTCAGTCCGACAGTCAATCAGTCAAGCCCTCAGTCATTCAGTCTCAGTCAGTCCAGTCAGTCAGTCACTCAGTCAGTTAGGCTGTCAGTCAGTCAGTCTCAGTCAGTCAGTTAGTCCTTCAGCCAGTCAGTCAAGCAGTCAGTCATTTAGTCTCAGTCAGTCAGTCATTCAGTCAGTCAGTCAGTCAGGCAGTCAGTCAGTCAGTCAGTCCTGTCCAGTCAGTTAGTCAGTCAAGCAGTCAGTCATTTAGTCTCAGTCAGTCAGTCATTCAGTCAGTCAGGCAGTCAGTCAGTCAGTCAGTCGGTCAGTCCTGTCCAGTCAGTTAGGCAGTCAAGCAGTCAGTCAGTCTCATTCAGTCAGTCAGTCAGGCAGTTAGTCAGTCAGTCTCGGTCAGTCAGTGAGTCAGTCAGTCAGTCTCGGTCAGTCAGTGAGTCAGTCAGTATCAGTCAGTCTGTCAGTCAGGCAGTCTCAGTCAGGCAGTAAGACTCCGCTCGAAAGAACTCCGATAGCCTAATGGCTAGACCACTGGTCTTCCAAGCGAGTGGCCTGGGTTCGAGTCCCAGCCGGAGCGAATATCTTCAATGTATATATTTCTTTTCTAATTTGAAAATTCTTTTTTTTTTTTTTCAATTTCTTTCTTTTGAAAATATTGATTATTTATCTACGGAAGAAACTTCTTAGTCAGTTTAATTTTCGACCCGAAGATTTTAAGGTGTTTAAATAAACAATTACCAAGGTGCATTTTTTGTTTTTATTATATTTAAAACTCCCACCGACAGAGCTCCCATAGACTAATGGCTAGTGTGTTAGGCTTCCAAGCGAGTGGCCCTGGGTTCGAGTCCCAGCCTGAACGAAAAGCTTCAATGTATACTTTTAGTTTCTAATTTGAAAATTCTTCTTCTTTTTTTTTTTTTTTTTTAATTTTTCTCTTTTGCGAATATTGATTATTTATGTAGGGAGAAAAATTCTGAGTCAGTTTAATTATTCGACCTCTAAATTTCAAAGTGTTTGAATCAATAATTACCAAGGTGCATTTTTTGTTTTTGGTATATTCAAGACTTCCATCGACAGAGCTCCGATAGCCTAATGGCTATACCGTTTGGTTCCAAGTGCGTGGTACTGGGTTCGAGTCCCGGCCGGAACGAAAATCTTCAATTCAATCAATGTATATATTTCTTTTCTAATTTGAAAATTCATTATTTTTCATTTTCTTTCTTTTGCAAATATTGATTATTTATGTAGGGAAGAAAATTCTGAGTCAGTTTAATTTTTCGAAACGCGAAAAAGTGTTTAGATAAATAATTACCAAGGTGCATTTTTTGATTTTATTATATTTAAAACTCCGACCGTCACAGCTCTGCTAGACTAATGGCTAGAGTGTTGGGCTTCCAAGCGAGTGGCCCTGGGTTCGAGTCCCAGCCTGCGCGAAAATCTTCAATTTATATTTTTAGTTTCTAATTTGAAAATTCTTCTTCTTTTTTTTTAATTTTTCCCTTTGCGAATATTGATTATTTATGTAGGGAGAAAAATTCTGAGTCAGTTTAATTTTTCGACCCGCAGATTTCAAAGTGTTTGAATCAATAATTACCAAGGTGCATTTTTTGTTTTTATTATATTTAAAACTCCGACCGACAGAGCTCCGATAGCCTAATGGCTAGACCGTTGGTCTTCCAAGCAAGTGGCCTGGGTTCGACTCCACGCCGGAACGAATATCTTCAATGTATATATTTCTTTTCTAATTTCAAAATTCTTTTTTTTTTTTCAATTTCTTTCTTTTGCAAATATTGATTATTTATGTAGGGAAGAAAATTCTGAGTCAATTTAATTTTTCAGACCGAAGATTACAAAGTGTTTAAATAAACAATTACCAAGGTGCATTTTTTGTTTTTATTATATTTAAAACTCCCACCGACAGAGCTCCCATAGACTAATGGCTAGAGTGTTAGGCTTCCAAGCGAGTGGCCCTGGGTTTGAGTCCCAGCCTGAACGAAAATCTTCAATGTATACTTTTAGTTTCTAATTTGAAAATTCTTCTTCTTTTTTTTTAATTTTTCTCTTTTGCGAATATTGATTATTTATGTAGGGAGAAAAATTCTGAGACAGTTTAATTATTCGACCTGTAAATTTCAAAGTGTTTGAATCAATAATTACCAAGGTGCATTTTTTGTTTTTATTATATTTAAGACTTCCATCGACAGAGCTCCGATAGCCAAATGGCTAGACCGTTGGGTTCCAAGCGCGAGGTACTGGGTTCGAGTCCCTGTCGGAACGAAAATCTTCAATGTATATATTCCTTTTCTAATTTGAAAATTCTTTTTTTTTTTCATTTTCTTTCTTTTGCAAATATCGATTATTTATGTACGGAAGAAAATTCTGAGTCAGTTTAATTATTCGACCTGTAGATTTCAAAGATTTTAGATCAATAATTACCAAATTGCATTTTTTGTTTTTATTATAATTAAGACACCGGCCAACCGAGATCCGATATTCCATTGGCGAGAGCGTTGGGCTTCCATGCGTGTGGCACTGGGTTCGAATCCCAGCCGGAAAGAAAATCTTAAATGCATGTATTTTTTTCTAATTTGATAATTTTTTCTTATTTTTCCCTTTTGCGAAGTCAGTCAGTCAGTCTGACAGTCAATCAGTCAGTCTCTGTCAGCCAGTCAGTCTGTCAGTCGGTCAGTCTAGTCCAGTAAGTCAGTCAAGCAGTCAGTCAGTCAGTCACTTAAGCAGTCAATCAGTCAGTTTGTCATTCAGTCACTCAGTCAGTTAGGCAGTCAGTCATTCAGTCTCAGTCAGTCAGTCCAGTCAGTCAGTCACTCAGTCAGTCAGTCGCAGTCAGTCAGTTAGTCATTCAGTCAGTCAGTCAAGCAATTTAGTTCCTTTAGTCTCAGTCAGTTAGTCATTCAGTCAGTCAGTCAGTCGCGCAGTCAGTCAGTCACTCAGCCTCATTCAGTCAGTCTGTCAGTCAGTCAGTTAGTCATTCAGTCAGTCAGTCACAGTCAGTCAGTCAGTCGGTCAGTCCAGACCAGTCAGTCAGTCAAGCAGTCAGTCATTCAGTCTCAGTCAGACAGTCAGTCAGTCCAATCAGTCAGTCACTCAGTCAGTTAGGCAGTCAGTCAGTCAGTCAGTCAGTCCAGTCCAGTCTCAGTCAGTCAGGCAGTCAGTCAGTCAGTCTCGGTCAGTCAGTGAGTCAGTAAGTCAATCAGTATCAGTCAGTCAGTCAGTATCAGTCAGTCATTCAGTCAGTCTGTCAGTCAGGCAGTCTCAGTCAGGCAGTAAGACTCCGACCGACAGAACTCCGATAGCTAATGGCTAGACCGTTGGTCTTCCAAGCAAATGGCCTGGGTTCGAGTCCCAGCCGGAACGAATATCTTCAATGTATATATTTCTTTTCGAATTTGAAATTTCTTTTTTTTTTCAATTTTTTTCTTTTGCAAATATTGATTATTTATGTAGGGAAGAAAATTCTGAGTCAGTTTAATTTTTCGAAACGCGAAAAAGTGTTTAGATAAATAATTACCAAGGTGCATTTTTTGATTTTATTATATTTAAAACTCCGACCGTCACAGCTCCGCTAGACTAATGGCTAGAGTGGTGGGCTTCCAAGCGAGTGGTCCTGGGTTCGAGTCCCAGCCTGCGCGAAAATCTTCAATTTATATTTTTAGTTTCTAATTTGAAAATTCTTCTTCTTTTTTTTTAATTTTTCTCTTTTGCGAATATTGTTTATTTATGTAGGGAGAAAAATTCTGAGTCAGTTTAATTATTCGACCTGTAGATTTCAAAGTGTTTGAATCAATAATTAAAAAGGTGCATTTTTTGTTTCTATTATATTTAAGACTTCAATCGACAGAGCTCCGATAGCCTAATGGCTAGACCGTTGGGTTCCAAGCGCGTGGTACTGAGTTCGAGTCCCGGCCGGAACGAGAATCTTCAATGTATATATTTCTTTTCTAATTTGAAAATTCTTTTTTTTTCATTTTCTTTCTTTTGCAAATATCGATTATTTATGTACGGAAGAAAATTCTGAGTCAGTTTAATTATTCGACCTGTAGATTTCAAAGATTTTAGATCAATAATTACCAAGGTGCATTTTTTGTTTTTATTATTATTAAGACACCGGCCAACCGAGATCCGATAGTCCATTGGCGAGAGCGTTGGGCTTCCATGCGTGTGGCCCTGGGTTCGAATCCCAGCCGGAAAGAAAATCTTAAACGCATGTATTTTTTTCTAATTTGATAATTTTTTTTTATTTTTCCCTTTTGCGAAGTCAGTCAGTCAGTCCGACAGTCAATCAGTCAGTCTCTGTCAGCCAGTCAGTCTGTCAGTCGGTCAGTCCAGTCCAGTCAGTCACTCAGTCAGTCAGGCAGTCAGTCAGTCAGTCTCAGTCAGTCAGTTAGTCATTCAGTCAGTTAGTCAAGCAATTTAGTCACTTAGTCTCAGTCAGTTAGTCATTCAGTCAGTCAGGGTCAGTCATTTAGTCAGTCTGTCAGTCGGTCAGTCCAGACCAGTCAGTCAGTCAAGCAGTCAGTCATTCAGTCTCAGTCAGACAGTCAGTCAGTCCAATCAGTCAGTCACTCAGTCAGTTAGGCAGTCAGTCAGTCAGTCTCAGTCAATCAGTTAGTCATTCAGCCAGTCAGTCAAGCAGTCAGTCATTTAGTCTCAGTCAGTCAGTCAGTCAGTCCAGTCCAGTCTCAGTCAGTCAGGCAGTCAGTCAGTCAGTCTCGGTCAGTCAGTCAGTCTCGGTCAGTCAGTGAGTCAGTCAGTCAATCAGTATCAGTCAGTCAGTCAGTCAGTATCAGTCAGTCAGTCATTCAGTCAGCCTGTCAGTCAGGCAGTCTCAGTCAGGCAGTAAGACTCCGACCGAAAGAACTCCGATAGCTAATGGCTAGACCGTTGGTCTTCCAAGCGAATGGCCTGGGTTCGAGTCCCAGCCGGAACGAATATCTTCAATGTATATATTTCTTTTCGAATTTGAAAATTCTTTTTTTTTTCAATTTTTTTCTTTTGCAAATATTGATTATTTATGTAGGGAAGAAAATTCTGAGTCAGTTTCATTTTTCCACTGGCAGATTTCAAAGTGTTTGAATCAATAATTACCAAGGTGCATTTTTTGTTTTTATTATATTTAAAACTCCGACCGATAGAGCTGCGATAACCTAATGGCTAGACCGCTGGTCTTCCAAGCGAGTGGCTTGGGTTCGGCTCCACGCCGAAACGAATATCTTCAATGTATATATTTCTTTTCTAATTTGAAAATTCTTTTTTTTTTTTTTTTCAATTTCTTTCTTTTGCAAATATTGATTATTTATGTAGGGAAGAAAATTCTGAGTCAGTTTAATTTTTCAGACCGAAGATTACAAAGTGTTTAAATAAACAATTACCAAGGTGCATTTTTTGTTTTTATTATATTTAAAACTCCCACCGACAGAGCTCCCATAGACTAATGGCTAGAGTGTTAGGCTTCCAAGCAAGTGGCCCTGGGTTCGAGTCCCAGGCTGAACGAAAATCTTCAATGTATACTTTTAGTTTCTAATTTGAAAATTCTTCTTCTTTTTTTTTTTTTTTTTTTTTCTCTTTTGCGAATATTGATTATTTATGTAGGGAGAAAAATTTTGAGTCAGTTTAATTATTCGACCTGATAATTTCAAAGTGTTTGAATCAATAATTAAAAAGGTGCATGTTTTGTTTTTATTATATTTAAGACTTCAATCGACAGAGCTCCGATAGTCTAATGGCTAGACCGTTGGGTTCCAAGCGCGTGGTACTGGGTTCGAGTCCCGGCCGGAACGAAAATCTTCAATGTATATACTTCTTTTCTAATTTGAAAATTCTTTTTTTTTTTCAATTTCTTTGTTTTGCAAATATCGATTATTTATGTACAGAAGAAAATTCTGAGTCAGTTTAATTATTCGACCTGTCGATTTCAAAGATTTTAGATCAATAATTACCAAGGTGCATTTTTTGTTTTTATTATAATTAAGATACCGGCCAACCGAGATCCGATAGTCCGTTGGCGAGAGCGTTGGGCTTTCATGCGTGTGGCCCTGGGTTCGAATCCCAGCTGGAATAAAAATCTTAAATGCATGTATTTTTTTCTAATTTGATATTTTTTTTTTATTTTTCCCTTTTGCGAAGTCAGGCAGCCAGTCCGACAGTCAATCAGTCAGTCTCTGTCAGCCAGTCAGTCTGTCAGTCGGTCAGTCCAGTCCAGTCAGTCAGTCAAGCAGTCAGTCAGTCAGACACTTAAGCAGGCAATCAGTCAGTTAGTCATTCAGTCACCCAGTCAGTTAGGCAGTCAGTCATTCAGTCTCAGTCAGTCAGTCAGTCAGTCCAGTCAGTCAGTCACTCAGTCAGTCAGGCAGTCAATCAGTCAGTCTCAGTCAGTCAGTTAGTCATTCAGTCAGTCAGTCAAGCAATTTAGTCACTTAGTCTCAGTCAGCTAGTCATTCAGTCAGTCAGTCTGTCATTCTGTCAGTCAGTCACTCAGCCTCATTCAGTCATTCTGTCAGTCAGTCAGTTAGTCATTCAGTCAGTCAGTCTCAGTCAGTCAGTCAGTCTGTCAGTCGGTCAGTCCAGACCAGTCAGACAGTCAAGCAGTCAGTCATTCAGTCTCAGTCAGACAGTCAGTCAGTCCAATCAGTCAGTCACTCAGTCAGTTAGGCAGTCAGTCAGTCAGTCTCAGTCAGTCAGTTAGTCATTCAGCCAGTCAGTCAAGCAGTCAGTCATTTAGTCTCAGTCAGTCAGTCAGTCAGTCCAGTCTCAGTCAGTCAGGCAGTCAGTCAGTCAGTCTCAGTCAGTCAGTCAGTCTCGGTCAGTCAGTCTGTCAGTCAGTCAGTCAGTCAGCCTTATTCAGTCAGTCTGTCAGTCAGTCAGTCTGTCAGTCCTGTCCAGTCAGTGTCAGTCAGTCATTTAGTCATTCAGTCAGTCAGTGAAATAGTCAGTCAGACAGTCAAGCAGTCAGTCTCAGTCAGTCAGTTAGTCAGTCAGTCAGTCAGTCAGTCAGTCCAGTCTCAGTCAGTCATTCAGTTAGTCAGTCAGTCTCGGTCAGTCAGTGAGTCAGTCAGGCAGTCTTAGTCAGGCAGTAAGACTCCGACCGACAGAACTCCGATAGCCTAATGGCTAGACCGCTGGTCTTCCAAGCGAGTGGCCTGGGTTCGAGTCCCAGCCGGAACGAATATCCTCAATGTATATATTTCTTTTCTAATTTGAAAATTCTTTTTTTTTTCAATTTCTTTCTTTTGCAAATATTGATTATTTATGTAGGGAAAAAAATTCTGAGTCAGTTTAATTTTTCGACCCGAAGATTTCAAAGTGTTTAAATAAACAATTACCAAGGTGCATTTTTTGTTTTTATTATATTTAAAACTCCCACCGACAGAGCTCCCATAGACTAATGGCTAGAGTGTTAGGCTTCCAAGCGAGTGGCCCTGGGTTCAAGTCCCAACCTGAACGAAAATCTTCAATGTATACTTTTAGTTTCTAATTTGAAAATTCTTCTTCTTTGTTTTTTAATTTTTCTCTTTTGCGAATATTGATTATTTATGTAGGGAGAAAAATTCTGAGTCAGTTTAATTATTCGACCTGTAAATTTCAAAGTGTTTGAATCAATAATTAACAAGGTGCATTTTTTGTTTTTATTATATTTAAGACTTCCTTCGACAGAGCTCCGATAGCCTAATGGCTAGACCGTTGGGTTCCAAGCGCGTGGTACTGGGTTCGAGTCCCGGCCGGAACGAGAATCTTCAATGTATATATTTCTTTTCTAATTTGAAAATTCTTTTTTTTTCATTTTCTTTCTTTTGCAAATATCGATTATTTATGTACGGAAGAAAATTCTGAGTCAGTTTAATTATTCGACCTGTAGATTTCAAAGATTTTAGATCAATAATTACCAAGGTGCATTTTTTGTTTTTATTATTATTAAGACACCGGCCAACCGAGATCCGATAGTCCATTGGCGAGAGCGTTGGGCTTCCATGCGTGTGGCCCTGGGTTCGAATCCCAGCCGGAAAGAAAATCTTAAACGCATGTATTTTTTTCTAATTTGATAATTTTTTTTTATTTTTCCCTTTTGCGAAGTCAGTCAGTCAGTCCGACAGTCAATCAGTCAGTCTCTGTCAGCCAGTCAGTCTGTCAGTCGGTCAGTCCAGTCCAGTCAGTCACTCAGTCAGTCAGGCAGTCAGTCAGTCAGTCTCAGTCAGTCAGTTAGTCATTCAGTCAGTTAGTCAAGCAATTTAGTCACTTAGTCTCAGTCAGTTAGTCATTCAGTCAGTCAGGGTCAGTCATTTAGTCAGTCTGTCAGTCGGTCAGTCCAGACCAGTCAGTCAGTCAAGCAGTCAGTCATTCAGTCTCAGTCAGACAGTCAGTCAGTCCAATCAGTCAGTCACTCAGTCAGTTAGGCAGTCAGTCAGTCAGTCTCAGTCAATCAGTTAGTCATTCAGCCAGTCAGTCAAGCAGTCAGTCATTTAGTCTCAGTCAGTCAGTCAGTCAGTCCAGTCCAGTCTCAGTCAGTCAGGCAGTCAGTCAGTCAGTCTCGGTCAGTCAGTCAGTCTCGGTCAGTCAGTGAGTCAGTCAGTCAATCAGTATCAGTCAGTCAGTCAGTCAGTATCAGTCAGTCAGTCATTCAGTCAGCCTGTCAGTCAGGCAGTCTCAGTCAGGCAGTAAGACTCCGACCGAAAGAACTCCGATAGCTAATGGCTAGACCGTTGGTCTTCCAAGCGAATGGCCTGGGTTCGAGTCCCAGCCGGAACGAATATCTTCAATGTATATATTTCTTTTCGAATTTGAAAATTCTTTTTTTTTTCAATTTTTTTCTTTTGCAAATATTGATTATTTATGTAGGGAAGAAAATTCTGAGTCAGTTTAATTTTTCCACTGGCAGATTTCAAAGTGTTTGAATCAATAATTACCAAGGTGCATTTTTTGTTTTTATTATATTTAAAACTCCGACCGATAGAGCTGCGATAACCTAATGGCTAGACCGCTGGTCTTCCAAGCGAGTGGCTTGGGTTCGGCTCCACGCCGAAACGAATATCTTCAATGTATATATTTCTTTTCTAATTTGAAAATTCTTTTTTTTTTTTTTTCAATTTCTTTCTTTTGCAAATATTGATTATTTATGTAGGGAAGAAAATTCTGAGTCAGTTTAATTTTTCAGACCGAAGATTACAAAGTGTTTAAATAAACAATTACCAAGGTGCATTTTTTGTTTTTATTATATTTAAAACTCCCACCGACAGAGCTCCCATAGACTAATGGCTAGAGTGTTAGGCTTCCAAGCAAGTGGCCCTGGGTTCGAGTCCCAGGCTGAACGAAAATCTTCAACGTATACTTTTAGTTTCTAATTTGAAAATTCTTCTTCTTTTTTTTTTTTTTTTTTTTCTCTTTTGCGAATATTGATTATTTATGTAGGGAGAAAAATTTTGAGTCAGTTTAATTATTCGACCTGATAATTTCAAAGTGTTTGAATCAATAATTAAAAAGGTGCATGTTTTGTTTTTATTATATTTAAGACTTCAATCGACAGAGCTCCGATAGTCTAATGGCTAGACCGTTGGGTTCCAAGCGCGTGGTACTGGGTTCGAGTCCCGGCCGGAACGAAAATCTTCAATGTATATACTTCTTTTCTAATTTGAAAATTCTTTTTTTTTTTCAATTTCTTTGTTTTGCAAATATCGATTATTTATGTACAGAAGAAAATTCTGAGTCAGTTTAATTATTCGACCTGTCGATTTCAAAGATTTTAGATCAATAATTACCAAGGTGCATTTTTTGTTTTTATTATAATTAAGATACCGGCCAACCGAGATCCGATAGTCCGTTGGCGAGAGCGTTGGGCTTTCATGCGTGTGGCCCTGGGTTCGAATCCCAGCTGGAATAAAAATCTTAAATGCATGTATTTTTTTCTAATTTGATAATTTTTTTTTATTTTTCCCTTTTGCGAAGTCAGTCAGCCAGTCCGACAGTCAATCAGTCAGTCTCTGTCAGCCAGTCAGTCTGTCAGTCGGTCAGTCCAGTCCAGTCAGTCAGTCAAGCAGTCAGTCAGTCAGACACTTAAGCAGGCAATCAGTCAGTTAGTCATTCAGTCACCCAGTCAGTTAGGCAGTCAGTCATTCAGTCTCAGTCAGTCAGTCAGTCAGTCCAGTCAGTCAGTCACTCAGTCAGTCAGGCAGTCAATCAGTCAGTCTCAGTCAGTCAGTTAGTCATTCAGTCAGTCAGTCAAGCAATTTAGTCACTTAGTCTCAGTCAGCTAGTCATTCAGTCAGTCAGTCTGTCATTCTGTCAGTCAGTCACTCAGCCTCATTCAGTCATTCTGTCAGTCAGTCAGTTAGTCATTCAGTCAGTCAGTCTCAGTCAGTCAGTCAGTCTGTCAGTCGGTCAGTCCAGACCAGTCAGACAGTCAAGCAGTCAGTCATTCAGTCTCAGGCAGACAGTCAGTCAGTCCAATCAGTCAGTCACTCAGTCAGTTAGGCAGTCAGTCAGTCAGTCTCAGTCAGTCAGTTAGTCATTCAGCCAGTCAGTCAAGCAGTCAGTCATTTAGTCTCAGTCAGTCAGTCAGTCAGTCCAGTCTCAGTCAGTCAGGCAGTCAGTCAGTCAGTCTCAGTCAGTCAGTCAGTCTCGGTCAGTCAGTCTGTCAGTCAGTCAGTCAGTCAGCCTTATTCAGTCAGTCTGTCAGTCAGTCAGTCTGTCAGTCCTGTCCAGTCAGTGTCAGTCAGTCATTTAGTCATTCAGTCAGTCAGTGAAATAGTCAGTCAGACAGTCAAGCAGTCAGTCTCAGTCAGTCAGTTAGTCAGTCAGTCAGTCAGTCAGTCAGTCCAGTCTCAGTCAGTCATTCAGTTAGTCAGTCAGTCTCGGTCAGTCAGTGAGTCAGTCAGGCAGTCTTAGTCAGGCAGTAAGACTCCGACCGACAGAACTCCGATAGCCTAATGGCTAGACCGCTGGTCTTCCAAGCGAGTGGCCTGGGTTCGAGTCCCAGCCGGAACGAATATCCTCAATGTATATATTTCTTTTCTAATTTGAAAATTCTTTTTTTTTTTCAATTTCTTTCTTTTGCAAATATTGATTATTTATGTAGGGAAAAAAATTCTGAGTCAGTTTAATTTTTCGACCCGAAGATTTCAAAGTGTTTAAATAAACAATTACCAAGGTGCATTTTTTGTTTTTATTATATTTAAAACTCCCACCGACAGAGCTCCCATAGACTAATGGCTAGAGTGTCAGGCTTCCAAGCGAGTGGCCCTGGGTTCAAGTCCCAACCTGAACGAAAATCTTCAATGTATACTTTTAGTTTCTAATTTGAAAATTCTTCTTCTTTGTTTTTTAATTTTTCTCTTTTGCGAATATTGATTATTTATGTAGGGAGAAAAATTTTGAGTCAGTTTAATTATTCGACCTGTAAATTTCAAAGTGTTTGAATCAATAATTAAAAAGGTGCATGTTTTGTTTTTATTATATTTAAGACTTCAATCGACAGAGCTCCGATAGTCTAATGGCTAGACCGTTGGGTTCCAAGCGCGTGGTACTGGGTTCGAGTCCCGGCCGGAACGAAAATCTTCAATGTATATACTTCTTTTCTAATTTGAAAATTCTTTTTTTTTTTCAATTTCTTTGTTTTGCAAATATCGATTATTTATGTACAGAAGAAAATTCTGAGTCAGTTTAATTATTCGACCTGTCGATTTCAAAGATTTTAGATCAATAATTACCAAGGTGCATTTTTTGTTTTTATTATAATTAAGATACCGGCCAACCGAGATCCGATAGTCCGTTGGCGAGAGCGTTGGGCTTTCATGCGTGTGGCCCTGGGTTCGAATCCCAGCTGGAATAAAAATCTTAAATGCATGTATTTTTTTCTAATTTGATAATTTTTTTTTATTTTTCCCTTTTGCGAAGTCAGTCAGCCAGTCCGACAGTCAATCAGTCAGTCTCTGTCAGCCAGTCAGTCTGTCAGTCGGTCAGTCCAGTCCAGTCAGTCAGTCAAGCAGTCAGTCAGTCAGACACTTAAGCAGGCAATCAGTCAGTTAGTCATTCAGTCACCCAGTCAGTTAGGCAGTCAGTCATTCAGTCTCAGTCAGTCAGTCAGTCAGTCCAGTCAGTCAGTCACTCAGTCAGTCAGGCAGTCAATCAGTCAGTCTCAGTCAGTCAGTTAGTCATTCAGTCAGTCAGTCAAGCAATTTAGTCACTTAGTCTCAGTCAGCTAGTCATTCAGTCAGTCAGTCTGTCATTCTGTCAGTCAGTCACTCAGCCTCATTCAGTCATTCTGTCAGTCAGTCAGTTAGTCATTCAGTCAGTCAGTCTCAGTCAGTCAGTCAGTCTGTCAGTCGGTCAGTCCAGACCAGTCAGACAGTCAAGCAGTCAGTCATTCAGTCTCAGGCAGACAGTCAGTCAGTCCAATCAGTCAGTCACTCAGTCAGTTAGGCAGTCAGTCAGTCAGTCTCAGTCAGTCAGTTAGTCATTCAGCCAGTCAGTCAAGCAGTCAGTCATTTAGTCTCAGTCAGTCAGTCAGTCAGTCCAGTCTCAGTCAGTCAGGCAGTCAGTCAGTCAGTCTCAGTCAGTCAGTCAGTCTCGGTCAGTCAGTCTGTCAGTCAGTCAGTCAGTCAGCCTTATTCAGTCAGTCTGTCAGTCAGTCAGTCTGTCAGTCCTGTCCAGTCAGTGTCAGTCAGTCATTTAGTCATTCAGTCAGTCAGTGAAATAGTCAGTCAGACAGTCAAGCAGTCAGTCTCAGTCAGTCAGTTAGTCAGTCAGTCAGTCAGTCAGTCAGTCCAGTCTCAGTCAGTCATTCAGTTAGTCAGTCAGTCTCGGTCAGTCAGTGAGTCAGTCAGGCAGTCTTAGTCAGGCAGTAAGACTCCGACCGACAGAACTCCGATAGCCTAATGGCTAGACCGCTGGTCTTCCAAGCGAGTGGCCTGGGTTCGAGTCCCAGCCGGAACGAATATCCTCAATGTATATATTTCTTTTCTAATTTGAAAATTCTTTTTTTTTTCAATTTCTTTCTTTTGCAAATATTGATTATTTATGTAGGGAAAAAAATTCTGAGTCAGTTTAATTTTTCGACCCGAAGATTTCAAAGTGTTTAAATAAACAATTACCAAGGTGCATTTTTTGTTTTTATTATATTTAAAACTCCCACCGACAGAGCTCCCATAGACTAATGGCTAGAGTGTCAGGCTTCCAAGCGAGTGGCCCTGGGTTCAAGTCCCAACCTGAACGAAAATCTTCAATGTATACTTTTAGTTTCTAATTTGAAAATTCTTCTTCTTTGTTTTTTAATTTTTCTCTTTTGCGAATATTGATTATTTATGTAGGGAGAAAAATTCTGAGTCAGTTTAATTATTCGACCTGTAAATTTCAAAGTGTTTGAATCAATAATTAACAAGGTGCATTTTTTGTTTTTATTATATTTAAGACTTCCTTCGACAGAGCTCCGATAGCCTAATGGCTAGACCGTTGGGTTCCAAGCGCGTGGTACTGGGTTCGAGTCCCGGCCGGAACGAGAATCTTCAATGTATATATTTCTTTTCTAATTTGAAAATTCTTTTTTTTTCATTTTCTTTCTTTTGCAAATATCGATTATTTATGTACGGAAGAAAATTCTGAGTCAGTATAATTAATCGACCTGTAGATTTCAATGATTTTAGATCAATAATTACCAAGGTGCATTTTTTGTTTTTATTATTATTAAGACACCGGCCAACCGAGATCCGATAGTCCATTGGCGAGAGCGTTGGGCTTCCATGCGTGTGGCCCTGGGTTCGAATCCCAGCTGGAAAGAAAATCTTAAACGCATGTATTTTTTTCTAATTTGATAATTTTTTTTTTATTTTTCCCTTTTGCGAAGTCAGTCAGTCAGTCCGACAGTCAATCAGTCAGTCTCTGTCAGCCAGTCAGTCTGTCAGTCGGTCAGTCCAGTCCAGTCAGTCACTCAGTCAGTCAGGCAGTCAGTCAGTCAGTCTCAGTCAGTCAGTTAGTCATTCAGTCAGTTAGTCAAGCAATTTAGTCACTTAGTCTCAGTCAGTTAGTCATTCAGTCAGTCAGGGTCAGTCATTTAGTCAGTCTGTCAGTCGGTCAGTCCAGACCAGTCAGTCAGTCAAGCAGTCAGTCATTCAGTCTCAGTCAGACAGTCAGTCAGTCCAATCAGTCAGTCACTCAGTCAGTTAGGTAGTCAGTCAGTCAGTCTCAGTCAATCAGTTAGTCATTCAGCCAGTCAGTCAAGCAGTCAGTCATTTAGTCTCAGTCAGTCAGTCAGTCAGTCCAGTCCAGTCTCAGTCAGTCAGGCAGTCAGTCAGTCAGTCTCGGTCAGTCAGTGAGTCAGTCAGTCAATCAGTATCAGTCAGTCAGTCAGTATCAGTCAGTCAGTCATTCAGTCAGTCTGTCAGTCAGGCAGTCTCAGTCAGGCAGTAAGACTCCGACCGACAGAACTCCGATAGCTAATGGCTAGACCGTTGGTCTTCCAAGCGAATGGCCTGGGTTCGAGTCCCAGCCGGAACGAATATCTTCAATGTATATATTTCTTTTCGAATTTGAAAATTCTTTTTTTTTTCAATTTTTTTCTTTTGCAAATATTGATTATTTATGTAGGGAAGAAAATTCTGAGTCAGTTTAATTTTTCCACTGGCAGATTTCAAAGTGTTTAGATAAATAATTACCAAGGTGCATTTTTTGATTTTATTATATTTAAAACTCCGCCCGTCAGAGCTCTGCTAGACTAATGGCTAGAGTGGTGGGCTTCCAAGCGAGCGGCCCTGGGTTCGCGTCCCAGCCTGCGCGAAAATCTTCAATGTATATTTTTAGTTTCTAATTTGAAAATTCTTTTTCTTTTTTTTTAATTTTTCTCTTTTTCGAATATTGATTATTTATGTAGGGAGAAAAATTCTGAGTCAGTTTAATTATTCGACCTGTAGATTTCAAAGTGTTTGAATCAATAATTAAAAAGGTGCATTTTTTGTTTTTATTATATTTAAGACTTCAATCGACAGAGCTCCGATAGCCTGATGGCTAGACCGTTGGGTTCCAAGCGCGTGGTACTGGGTTCGAGTCCCGGCCGGAACGAAAATCTTCAATGTATATATTTCTTTTCTAATTTGAAGATTCTTTTTTTTTTCAATTTCTTTCTTTTGCAAATATCGATTATTTATGTACGGAAGAAAATTCTGAGTCAGTTTAATCATTCGACCTTTAGATTTCAAAGATTTTAGATCAATAATTACTAAGGTGCATTTTTTGTTTTTATTATAATTAAGACACCGACCAACAGAGATCCGATAGTATATTGGAGAGAGCTTTGGGCTTCCACGCGTGTCGGTCAGTCTCGGTCAGTCAGTCAGTCTGTCAGTCGGTCAGTCCAGTCCAGTCAGTCAGCCAAGCAGTCAGTCAGTCAGTCAGTCAGTCACTCAAGCAGTCAGTCAGTCAGTTAGTCATTCAGTCAGTCAGTCAAGAAGTCAGTCATTTAGTCTCAGTCAGTCAGTCATTCAGTCAGTCAGTCAATCAGGCAGTCAGTCAGTCAGTCAGCCTCATTCAGTCAGTCTGTCAGTCAGCCAGTCGGTCAGTCCAGTTCAGTCAATCAGTTAGTCAGTCAAGCATTTAGTCAAGCAGTCTCAGTCAGTCAGTTAGTCAGTCAGTCAGTCTAATTTGAAAACTCTTTTTTTTTCAATTTCTTTCCTTTGGAAATATTAATTATTTATGTAGGGAAAAAAATTCTGAGTCAGTTTAATTTTTCGACCGGCATATTTCAAAGTGTTTAAACAAATAATTACCAAGGTGCATTTTTGTTTTTATTATATTTAAAACTCCGACCGACAGAGCTCCGATAGCTAATGGCTAGACCGTTGGTCTTCCAAGCGATTGGCCTGGGTTCGAGTCCCAGCCGGAACGAATATCTTCAATGTATGTATTTCTTTTCTAATTTGAAAATTCTTTTTTTTCCAATTTCTTTCTTTTGTAAATATTGATTATTTATGTAAGTAAGAAAATTCTGAGTCAGTTAAATTTTTCGACTCGCAGATTTCAAAGTGTTTAAATAAATAATTACCAAGGTTCATTTTTTGTTTTTATTATATTTAAAACTCCGACAGACAGAGCTTTGATAGACTAATGGCTAGAGTGCTGGGCTTCCAAAAGAGTGGCCCTGGGTTCGAGTCCCAGCCTGAACGAAAACCTTCAATGTATACTTTTAGTTTCTAATTTGAAAATTCTTCTTCTTTTTAATTTTTCTCTTGTAGATTTCAAAGATTTTAGATCAATAATTACCAAATTGCATTTTTTGTTTTTATTATAATTAAGACACCGACCAACAGAGATATGATAGTCTATTGGCGAGAGCGCTGGGCTTCCATGCGTGTGGCCGTGGGTTCGAATCCCAGCCGGAAAGGAAAACTCAAATGCATGTATTTTTTTCTAATTTGATAATTCTTTTTTTTTATTTTTCCCTTTTGCGAAGTCAGTCAGTCAGTCCGACAGTCAATCAGTCAGTCTCTGTCAGTCAGTCAGTCTGTCATTCGGTCAGTCCAGTCCAGTCAGTCAGTCAAGCAGTCAGTCAGTCAGTCACTTAAGCAGTCAATCAGTCAGTTAGTCATTCAGTCACTCAGTCAGTTAGGCAGTCAGTCATTCAGTCTCAGTCAGTCAGTCAGTCAGTCCAGTCAGTCAGTCCAGTCAGTCAGTCAGTCACTCAGTCAGTCAGGCAGTCAGTCAGTCAGTTTCAGTCAGTCAGTCAAGCAATCAGTCATTTAGTCTCAGTCAGTCAGTCATTCAGTCATTCAGTCAGTCAGTCAGTCAATCAGTATCTCAGCCTCATTCAGTCAGTCTGTCAGTCAGTCAGTCAGTTAGTCATTCAGTCAGTCAGTCTCAGTCAGTCAGTCAGTCTGTAAGTCGGTCAGTCCAGAGCAGTCAGTCAGTCAAGCAGTCAGTCATTAAGTCTCAGTCAGTCAGTCAGTCCAATCAGTCAGTCACTCAGTCAGTTGGGCAGTCTGTCAGTCAGTCTCAGTCAGTCAGTTAGTCATTCAGCCAGTCAGTCAAGCAGTCAGTAATTTAGTCTCAGTCAGTCAGTCAGTCAGTCCAGTCCAGTCTCAGTCAGTCAGGCAGTCAGTCAGTCAGTCTCGGTCAGTCAGTCAGTATCAGTCAGTCATTCAGTCAGTCTGTCAGTCAGGCAGTCTCAGTCAGGCAGTAAGACTCCGACCGACAGAACTCCGATAGCTAATGGCTAGACCGTTGGTCTTCCAAGCGAATGGCCTGGGTTCGATTCCCAGCAGGAACGAATATCTTCAATGTATATATTTCTCTTCGAATTTGAAAATTATTTTTTTTTTCAATTTTTTTCTTTTGCAAATATTGATTATTTATGTTGGGAAGAAAATTCTGAGTCAGTTTAATTTTTCGAAACGCAGAATTCAAAGTGTTTAGATAAATAATTAAAAAGGTGCATTTTTTAATTTTATTATATTTAAAACTCCGACCGTCAGAGCTCCGCTAGACTAACGGCTAGAGTGGTGGGCTTCCAAGCGAGTGGCCTTGGGTTCGAGTCCCAGTCTGAGCGAAAATCTTCAATTTATATTTTTAGTTTCTAATTTGAAAATTCTTCTTCTTTTTTTTTTAATTTTTCTCTTTTGCGAATATTAATTATTTATGTAGGGAGAAAAATTCTGAGTCAGTTTAATTATTCGACCTGTAGATTTCAAAGTGTTTGAATCAATAATTAAAAAGGTGCATTTTTTGCTTTTATTATATTTAAGACTTCAAACGACAGAGCTCCGATAGCCTAATGGATAGACCGTTGGCTTCCAAGCGCGTGGTACTGGGTTCGATTCCCGGCCGGAACGAAAGTCTTCAATGTATATATTTCTTTTCTAATTTGAAAATTCTTTTTTTTTCAATTTCTTTCTTTTGCAAATATCGATTTTTTATGTACGGAAGAAAATTCTGAGTCAGTTTAATCATTCCACCTTTAGATTTCAAAGATTTTAGATCAATAATTACCAAGGTGCATTTTTTGTTTTTATTATAATTAAGACACCGACCAACAGAGATCCGATAGTCTATTGGCGAGAGCGTTGGGCTTCCATGCGTGTCGGTCAGTCTCGGTCAGTCAGTCAGTCTGTCAGTCGGTTAGTCCATTCCAGTCAGTCAGCCAAGCAGTCAGTCAGTCAATCAGTCACTCAAGCAGTCAGTCAGTCAGTTAGTCATTCAGTCAGTCAGTCAAGAAGTCAGTCATTCAGTCTCAGTCAGTCACTCAGTCAACTAGGCAGTCAGTCAGTTAGTCATTCAGTCAGTCAGTTAGTCATTCAGTCAGTCAGTCAAGCAGTCAGTCATTTAGTCTCAGTCAGTCAGTCATTCAGTCAGTCAGTCAATCAGGCAGTCAGTCAGTCAGTCAGCCTCATTCAGTCAGTCAGGCAGTCAAGCAGTCAGTCAGTCAGTCTCAGTCAGTCAGTCTGTCAGTCAGTCAGTCGGTCAGTCCCGTCCAGTCAGTCAAGTCAGTCAGTTAGTCAGTCAAGCTGTCAGTCAGGGAGTCAAGCAGTCAGTCTGTCATTTAGTCATTCAATCAGTCAATCAAGCAGTCTGTCATTTACTCTCAGTCAGTCAGTCATTCAGTCCAGTTCAGTCATTCAGTTAGTCAGTCAAGCAGTCAGTCAAGCAGTCTCAGTCTGTCAGTTAGTCAGTCAGTCAGTCAGTCCAATCCAGTCTTAGTCAGTCAGTCAGTCAGTCAGTATCAGTCAGTCAGTCAGTCAGTCTGTCAGTCTGTCAGTCAGGCAGTCTTTGTCAGGCAGTAAGACTCCGTCCGACAGAACTCCGAAAGCTAATGGCTAAACCGTTGGTCTTCCAAGCGAGTGGCCTGGGTTCGAGTCCCAGCCGGAACGAATATCTTCAGTGTATATATTTCTTTTCTAATTTGAAAACTCTTTTTTTTTTTCAGTCAGGCAGTCTCAGTAAGGCAGTAAAACTCCGACCAACAGAGTTCCGATAGCCTAATGGCTATACCGGTGAGCTTTCAAACGAGTGGCCCTGGGATCGAGTCCCAGCCGGATTGAATATCTTCACTGTATATATTTCTTTTCTAATTTGATTTTTTTTTTCAATTTCTTTTGCAAATATTGTCAGTCAAGCAGTCAATCATTTAGTCTCAGTCAGTCAGTCATTCAGTCAGACAGTCAGTCAGTCTGTCAGTCTCCTTCAATCAGTCTTTCAGTCAGTCAGTCGGTCAGTCCAGTCCAGTCAGTCAATTAGGAACTCAAGCGGTCAACCAGTCATTCAGTCAGTCAGTCAGGCAGTCAGCCTCAGTCAGTCAATCAGACAACAGAGTTCCGATAGCCTAATGGCTATACCGGTGAGCTTTCAAACGAGTGGACCTGGGATCGAGTCCCAGCCGGAACGAATATCTTCACTGTATATATTTCTTTTCTAATTTGATTTTTTTTTTCAATTTCTTTTGCAAATATTGTCAGTCAAGCAGTCAATCGTTTAGTCTCAGTCAGTCAGTCATTCAGTCAGACAGTCAGTCAGTCTGTCAGTCTCCTTCAATCAGTCTTTCAGTCAGTCAGTCGGTCAGTCCAGTCCAGTCAGTCAATTAGGAACTCAAGCGGTCAACCAGTCATTCAGTCAGTCAGTCAGGCAGTCAGCCTCAGTCAGTCAATCAGACAATCAGTCTAATTCTGTCAGTCAGTCAGTCAGTGTCATTCAGTCAGTCTGTCAGTCGATCAGTCCAGTCCAGTCAATCAAGCAATCGGTCAGGCAGTCAGTCAGTCAGTTAGTCAGTCCAGTCCAGTCAGTCAGTTAGTCAGTATCAGTCATTCAGTCAGTCAGTCAGTATCAGTCAGTCAGTATCAGTCAGTCAGTGAGTCAGTCAGTCTATCAGTCAGGCAGTCTCAGTAAGCAGTAAGACATTGACCGACAGAGTTCCGATAGCCTAATGGCTATACCTTTGGGCTTCCAAACGAGTGGCAATGGGATCGAGTCCCAGCCGGAACGAATACCTTCAATGTATATATTTCTTTTCTAATTTGATTTTTTTTTCAATTTCTTTTGCAAATATTGATTATTAATGTAGGGAGGAAAATTATGAGTCAGTTTATTTATTCGACCAGTAGATTTCAAAGTGTTTGAATCAATAATTACAAAGGTGCATTTTTTGTTTTTATTATATTTAAGACTCCGATTGACAGACGTCCGATAGCCTAGTAGGAGAGCGTTGGGCTTCCATGCGAGTGGCCCTGGGTTCGAGTCCCAGCCGGCAAGAAAATCTTCAATGCGTATTTTTTTTTCGAATTTGATAATTCTTTGTTTTTTTAATTTTTCTCTTTAGCGAAGTCAGTCAGTCCGTCCGTCCATCAGTCAGTCAGTCCAGTCAGTCCGTCAGTCAGTTAGTCATTCAGTCAGTCAGTCAAGCAGTCAGTCAATCAGTCTCATTCAGTCAGTCCGTCAGTCAGTCAGTCTCATTCTGTCAGTCGGTCAGTCCAGTCCAGTCAGTCATTCAGTCAGTCAGTCAGTCCAGTCAGTCTGTCACTCAGTCAGTTAGTCAGTCAGTCTGTCGGTCTCCTTCAGTCAGTCTGTCAGTCAGTCAGTCGGTCAGTCCAGTCCAGTCAGTCAATTAGGAAGTCAAGCAGTCAACCAGGTATTCAGTCAGTCAGTCAGCCTCAATCAGTTAGTCATTCAGTCAGTCAGTCAGCCTCAGTCAGTTAGTCATTCAGTCAGTCAATCAAGCAGTCAGTCATTTAGTCTCAGTCAGTCAGTCAGCCCATTTCAGTCAGTCCAATCAGTCACTCAGTCAGTCAGACAGTCAGTCAGTTAGTCAATCTGTCTCATTCAGTCAGTCTCATTCTCTCAGTCGGTCAGTCCAGTCCAGTCAGTCATTCAGTCAGTCAGTCAGTCAGTCAGTCAGGCAGTCAGTCAGTTAGTCAGTATCAATCATTCAGTCAGTCGGTCAGTATCAGTCAGTCAGTGAGTCAGTTAGTGAGTCATTCAGTCTGTCAGTCAGGCAGTCTCAGTAAGGCAGTAAGACTCCGACCGACAGAGCTCTGATAGTTTAATGGCTAGACCGCTGGGCTCCCAAGCGAGTGGCCCTGGGTTCGAATCCTAGCCGGAAAGAAAATCTTCAATGCATATTTTTTTTTCTAATTTGATTTTTTTTTCAATTTTTTTTGCAAATATTGATTATTAATGTAGGGAGGAAAATTCTGCGTCAGTTTAATTATTCGACCAGTAGATTTCAAAGTGTTTGAATCAATAATTACCAAGGTGCATTTTTTGTTTTTATTATATTTAAGACTCCGCTCGACAAAGCTCCGATAGCCTAATGGCTATACCGTTGGACTTCCAAGCGAGTGGCCCTGGGGTCGAGTCCCAGCAGGAAAGAATATGTTCAATGTATGTATTTCTTTTCTAATTTAAAAATTCTCTTTTTTTTTCAATTTCTTTTCCAAATATTGATTATTTATGTAGGGAGGAAAATTCTGAGTCAGTTTAATTATTCGACCTGTAGATTTCAAAGTGTTTGAATCAATAATTACTGAAGTGCATTTTTTGTTTTTATTATATTTTAGACTCCTATCGACAGAGCTCCGATAGCCTAATGGCTATACCGTTGGGTTTCCAAACGAGTGGCCCTGGGATCGAGTCCCAGCCGGAACGAATATCATCAATTCTTTTCTAATTTGATATTTTTTTTCGATTTCTTTTGCAAATATTGATTATTTATGTAGGGAGGAAAATTCTGAGTCAGTTTATCTATTCGTGTTTTTTTTTCGAATATGATAATTCTTTCCTTTTTAATTTTTCTCTTTTGCGAAGTCAGTCAGTCAGTCCGTCCATCAGTCAGTCAGTCAGTCCAGTCAGTCCGTCAGTCAGTCAGTCTCAGTCAGTTATTCATTCAGTCAGTCAGTCAAGCAGTCAGTCATTTAGTGTCAGTCAGTCAGTCCAGTCAGTCAGTCAGGCATTCAGTCAGTCAGTCTCAGTCAGTCAAGCAGTCAGTCATTTAGTGTCAGTCAGTCAGTCCAGTCAGTCAGTCAGGCATTCAGTCAGTCAGTCTCAGTCATTCAGCCAGTCAGTCCAGTCCAGTCAGTCAGTCAGTCAGTCTCGGTCAGTCAGTCAGTCAGTCAGTATCTGTCAGTCAGGCAGTCTATGTCAGGCAGTAAGACTCTGACCGATTGAGTTCCGATAGCCTAATGGCTAGACCGTTGGGTTTCCAAGCGAGTGGCCTTGGGTTCGAGACTCATCCTGAACGAAAAATTTCAATGTGTATTTCTAAGTTGAAAATTTTTTTTTTTTTTTTTAATTTTTCTCTTTTGCGAATATTGATTATTTATGTAGGGAGGAGAATTCTGAGTCGGTTTAATTATTCGACCTGTAGATTTCAAAGTGTTTGAATCAATAATTACCAAGGTGCATTTTTTGTTTTTATTTTATTTAAGACTCCGATTGACAGACATCCGATAACCCCGTGGCCCTGGGTTTGAGTCCCACCCGGAAAGAAAATCTTCAATGCGTATTTTTTTTTCGAATTTGATAATTCTTTTTTTTTTAAATTTTTCGCTTTTGCGAAGTCAGTCAGTCAGTAAGTCGGTCAGTCCAGGCCAGTCCGTCAGTCTCAGTCAGTCAGTTAGTCATTCAGTCAGTCAGTCAAGCAGTCAATCAGTCAGCCCATTTCAGTCAGTCCAGTCAGTCACTCAGTCAATCAGTCTGTCAGGCAGTCAGTCAGTCAGTCAATCAGTCTCATTCAGTTAGTCCGTCAGTCTCATTCTGTCAGTCGGTCAGTCCAGTCCAGTCAGTCATTCAGTCAGTTAGTCAGCCAGTCGGTCAGTCTCCTTCAGTCAGTCTGTCAGTCAGTCACTCCAGTCCAGTCAGTCAATAAGGAAGTCAAGCTGTCAACTAGTCATTCAGTCAGTCAGTCAGGCAGTCAGCCTCAGTTAGTCAGTCAGACAATCAGTCTCATTAAGTCAGTCAGTCAGTCAGTCTCATTCAGTCAGTCTGTCAGTCGATCAGTCCAGTCCAGTCAGTCAAGCAATAAGTCAGGCAGTCAGTCAGTCGGTCAGTATCAGTCACACAGTGAGTCAGTCTCGGTCAGTCAGTGAGTCAGTCAGTATCAGTCAATCAGTGAGTCAGTCAGTCTGTCAGTCAGGCAGTCTCAATAAGCATTAAGACTTCATGCAACAGAGTTCCGATAGCCTAATGGCTATACCGTTGGGCTTCCAAACGAGTGGCCCTGGGATCGAGTCACAGCCGGAACGAATATCTCCAATGTATATGTTTCTTTTCTAATTTGATTTTTTTTTCAATTTCTTTTGCAAATATTGATTATTAATGTAGGGAGGAAAATTTTGAGTCAGTTTAATTATTCGACCAGTAGATTTCAAAGTGTTTGAATCGTTAATTACCAAGGTGCATTTTTTGTTTTTATTATATTTAAGACTCCGATCGGCAAAGCTCCGATAGCCTAATGGATAGACCGTTGGCTTCCAAGCGCGTGGTACTGGGTTCGAGTCCCGGCCGGAACGAAAGTCTTCAATGTATATATTTCTTTTCTAATTTGAAAATTCTTTTTTTTTCAATTTCTTTCTTTTGCAAATATCGATTTTTTATGTACGGAAGAAAATTCTGAGTCAGTTTAATCATTCCACCTTTAGATTTCAAAGATTTTAGATCAATAATTACCAAGGTGCATTTTTTGTTTTATTATAATTAAGACACCGACCAACAGAGATCCGATAGTTTATTGGCGAGAGCGTTGGGCTTCCATGCGTGTCGGTCAGTCTCGGTCAGTCAGTCAGTCTGTCAGTCGGTCAGTCCATTCCAGTCAGTCAGCCAAGCAGTCAGTCAGTCAATCAGTCACTCAAGCAGTCAGTCAGTCAGTTAGTCATTCAGTCAGTCAGTCAAGAAGTCAGTCATTCAGTCTCAGTCAGTCACTCAGTCAACTAGGCAGTCAGTCAGTTAGTCATTCAGTCAGTCAGTTAGTCATTCAGTCAGTCAGTTAGTCATTCAGTCAGTCAGTCAAGCAGTCAGTCATTTAGTCTCAGTCAGTCAGTCATTCAGTCAGTCAGTCAATCAGGCAGTCAGTCAGTCAGTCAGCCTCATTCAGTCAGTCAGGCAGTCAAGCAGTCAGTCAGTCAGTCTCAGTCAGTCAGTCTGTCAGTCAGTCAGTCGGTCAGTCCCGTCCAGTCAGTCAAGTCAGTCAGTTAGTCAGTCAAGCTGTCAGTCAGGGAGTCAAGCAGTCAGTCTGTCATTTAGTCATTCAATCAGTCAATCAAGCAGTCTGTCATTTACTCTCAGTCAGTCAGTCATTCAGTCAGCCAGTCGGTCAGTCCAGTTCAGTCATTCAGTTAGTCAGTCAAGCAGTCAGTCAAGCAGTCTCAGTCTGTCAGTTAGTCAGTCAGTCAGTCAGTCCAATCCAGTCTTAGTCAGTCAGTCAGTCAGTCAGTATCAGTCAGTCAGTCAGTCAGTCTGTCAGTCTGTCAGTCAGGCAGTCTTTGTCAGGCAGTAAGACTCCGTCCGACAGAACTCCGAAAGCTAATGGCTAAACCGTTGGTCTTCCAAGCGAGTGGCCTGGGTTCGAGTCCCAGCCGGAACGAATATCTTCAGTGTATATATTTCTTTTCTAATTTGAAAACTCTTTTTTTTTTTCAGTCAGGCAGTCTCAGTAAGGCAGTAAAACTCCGACCAACAGAGTTCCGATAGCCTAATGGCTATACCGGTGAGCTTTCAAACGAGTGGCCCTGGGATCGAGTCCCAGCCGGATTGAATATCTTCACTGTATATATTTCTTTTCTAATTTGATTTTTTTTTTCAATTTCTTTTGCAAATATTGTCAGTCAAGCAGTCAATCATTTAGTCTCAGTCAGTCAGTCATTCAGTCAGACAGTCAGTCAGTCTGTCAGTCTCCTTCAATCAGTCTTTCAGTCAGTCAGTCGGTCAGTCCAGTCCAGTCAGTCAATTAGGAACTCAAGCGGTCAACCAGTCATTCAGTCAGTCAGTCAGGCAGTCAGCCTCAGTCAGTCAATCAGACAACAGAGTTCCGATTGCCTAATGGCTATACCGGTGAGCTTTCAAACGAGTGGACCTGGGATCGAGTCCCAGCCGGAACGAATATCTTCACTGTATATATTTCTTTTCTAATTTGATTTTTTTTTTCAATTTCTTTTGCAAATATTGTCAGTCAAGCAGTCAATCATTTAGTCTCAGTCAGTCAGTCATTCAGTCAGACAGTCAGTCAGTCTGTCAGTCTCCTTCAATCAGTCTTTCAGTCAGTCAGTCGGTCAGTCCAGTCCAGTCAGTCAATTAGTAACTCAAGCGGTCAACCAGTCATTCAGTCAGTCAGTCAGGCAGTCAGCCTCAGTCAGTCAATCAGACAATCAGTCTAATTCTGTCAGTCAGTCAGTCAGTGTCATTCAGTCAGTCTGTCAGTCGATCAGTCCAGTCCAGTCAATCAAGCAATCAGTCAGGCAGTCAGTCAGTCAGTTAGTCAGTCCAGTCCAGTCAGTCAGTTAGTCAGTATCAGTCATTCAGTCAGTCAGTCAGTATCAGTCAGTCAGTATCAGTCAGTCAGTGAGTCAGTCAGTCTATCAGTTAGGCAGTCTCAGTAAGCAGTAAGACATTGACCGACAGAGTTCCGATAGCCTAATGGCTATACCTTTGGGCTTCCAAACGAGTGGCAATGGGATCGAGTCCCAGCCGGAACGAATACCTTCAATGTATATATTTCTTTTCTAATTTGATTTTTTTTTCAATTTCTTTTGCAAATATTGATTATTAATGTAGGGAGGAAAATTATGAGTCAGTTTATTTATTCGACCAGTAGATTTCAAAGTGTTTGAATCAATAATTACAAAGGTGCATTTTTTGTTTTTATTATATTTAAGACTCCGATTGACAGACGTCCGATAGCCTAGTAGGAGAGCGTTGGGCTTCCATGCGAGTGGCCCTGGGTTCGAGTCCCAGCCGGCAAGAAAATCTTCAATGCGTATTTTTTTTTCGAATTTGATAATTCTTTGTTTTTTTAATTTTTCTCTTTAGCGAAGTCAGTCAGTCCGTCCGTCCATCAGTCAGTCAGTCCAGTCAGTCCGTCAGTCAGTTAGTCATTCAGTCAGTCAGTCAAGCAGTCAGTCAATCAGTCTCATTCAGTCAGTCCGTCAGTCAGTCAGTCTCATTCTGTCAGTCGGTCAGTCCAGTCCAGTCAGTCAGTCAGTCCAGTCAGTCTGTCACTCAGTCAGTTAGTCAGTCAGTCTGTCGGTCTCCTTCAGTCAGTCTGTCAGTCAGTCAGTCGGTCAGTCCAGTCCAGTCAGTCAATTAGGAAGTCAAGCAGTCAACCAGGTATTCAGTCAGTCAGTCAGCCTCAATCAGTTAGTCATTCAGTCAGTCAGTCAGCCTCAGTCAGTTAGTCATTCAGTCAGTCAATCAAGCAGTCAGTCATTTAGTCTCAGTCAGTCAGTCAGCCCATTTCACTCAGTCCAATCAGTCACTCAGTCAGTCAGACAGTCAGTCAGTTAGTCAATCTGTCTCATTCAGTCAGTCTCATTCTCTCAGTCGGTCAGTCCAGTCCAGTCAGTCATTCAGTCAGTCAGTCAGTCAGGCAGTCAGTCAGTTAGTCAGTATCAATCATTCAGTCAGTCGGTCAGTATCAGTCAGTCAGTGAGTCAGTTAGTGAGTCATTCAGTCTGTCAGTCAGGCAGTCTCAGTAAGGCAGTAAGACTCCGACCGACAGAGCTCTGATAGTTTAATGGCTAGACCGCTGGGCTTCCAAGCGAGTGGCCCTGGGTTCGAATCCTAGCCGGAAAGAAAATCTTCAATGCATATTTTTTTTTCTAATTTGATTTTTTTTTCAATTTCTTTTGCAAATATTGATTATTAATGTAGGGAGGAAAATTCTGCGTCAGTTTAATTATTCGACCAGTAGATTTCAAAGTGTTTGAATCAATAATTACCAAGGTGCATTTTTTGTTTTTATTATATTTAAGACTCCGCTCGACAAAGCTCCGATAGCCTAATGGCTATACCGTTGGACTTCCAAGCGAGTGGCCCTGGGGTCGAGTCCCAGCAGGAAAGAATATGTTCAATGTATGTATTTCTTTTCTAATTTAAAAATTCTCTTTTTTTTCAATTTCTTTTCCAAATATTGATTATTTATGTAGGGAGGAAAATTCTGAGTCAGTTTAATTATTCGACCAGTAGATTTCAAAGTGTTTGAATCAATAATTACAAAGTTGCATTTTTTGTTTTTATTATATTTAAGACTCCGATTGACAGACGTCCGATAGCCTATTAGGAGAGCGTTGGGTTTCCATGCGAGTGGCCCTTGGTTCGAGTCCCAGCCCGGAAAAAAATCTTCCTTGCTTTTTTTTTCGAATTTGATAATTCTTTTTTTTTTACTTTTTTTCTCTTTTGCGAAGTCAGTCAGTCAGTCCGTCCATCAGTCAGTCAGTCCAGTCAGTCCGTCAGTCAGTCAGTCTCAGTCAGTTAGTCATTCAGTCAGTCAGTCAAGCAGTCAGTCATTTAGTCTTAGTCAGTCAGTCATTCAGTCAGTCAGTCAGCCGATTTCAGTCAGTCCAGTCACTCACTCAGTCACTCAGTCAGTCAGGCAGTCAGTCAGTCAGTCAATCAGTCTCATTCAGTCAGTCCGTCAGTCAGTCATTCTCATTCTGTCAGTCGGTCAGTTCAGTCCAGTCAGTCATTCAGTCAGTCAGTCAGTCAATTCAGTCAGTCCGTCAGTCAGTTAGTCCAGTCAGTCCGTCACTCAGTCAGTTAGTCAGTCAGTCTTTCAGTCTCCTTCAGTCAGTCTGTCAGTCAGTCGGTCAGTCCAGTCCAGTCAGTCATTTAAGAAGTCAAGCAGTCAACCAGTCATTCAGTCAGGCAGTCAGCCTCAGTCAGTCAGTCAGACAAGCAGTCTCATTCAGTCAGTCAGTCAGTCTCATTCAGTCAGTCTGTCAGTCGATCAGTCCAGTCCAGTCAGTCAAGCAATCAGTCAGGCAGTCAGTCAGTCAGTTAGTCAGTCCAGTCAGTCAGGCAGTCAGTCAGTTAGTCAGTATCAGTCATTCAGTCAGTCGGTCAGTATCAGTCAGTCAGTGAGTCAGTCAGTCAGTTTCACTAAGCAGTAAGACTTCGACCAACAGAGTTCCGATAGCCTAATGGCTATAAATTTGGGCTTCCAAACGAGTGGCCCTGGGATCGCGTCCCAGCTGGAACGAATATCTTCAATGTATATATTTCTTTTCTAATTTGATTTTTTTTTCAATTTCTTTCGCAAATATTGATTATTAATGTAGGGAGGAAAATTCTGAGTCAGTTTAATTATTCGACCAGTAGATTTCAAAGTGTTTGAATCAATAATTACCAAGGTGCATTTTTTGTTTTTATTATATTTAAGACTCCGATAGTTAGAGCTCCGATAGCCTAATGGCTAGACAGTTGTTCTTCCAAGCGAGTGGCTTTGAGTTCGAGTCCCATCCTGAACGAAAATCTTCAAAGTATTTATTTCTTTTATAATTTGAAAATTCTTTTTTTTTTTTTTTTGAAATTCTTTTGCAAATATTGATTGTTTATGTAGAGAGGAAAGTTCTGAGTCAGTTTAATTATTCGACCAGTAGATTTCAAAGTGTTTGAATCAATAATTACCAAGGTGCATTTTTTGTTTTTATTATATTTAAGACTTCAATCGACAGAGCTCCGATAGTCTAATGGCTAGACCGTTGGGTTCCAAGCGCGTGGTACTGGGTTCGAGTCCCGGCCGGAAAGAATATCTTCAATGTATGTATTTCTTTTCTAATTTGAAATTTTTTTTTTCAATTTCTTTTGCAAATATTCATTATTTATGTAGGGAGGAAAATTCTGAGTCAGTTTAATTATTCGACCAGTAGATTTCAAAGTGTTTGAATCAATAATTACAAAGGTGCATTTTTTGTTTTTATTATATTTAAGACTCCGATTGACAGACGTCCGATAGCCTATTAGGAGAGCGTTGGGCTTCCATGCGAGTGGCCCTGGGTTCGAGTCTCAGCCGGGAAGAGAATCTTCAATGCGTATTTTTTTTTTCGAATTTGATAATACTTTTTTTTTAACTTTTCTCTTTTGCGAAGTCAGTCAGTCATGCAGTCAGTCTCAGTCAGTTAGTCATTCAGTCAGTCAGTCAAGCAGTCAGTCATTTAGTCTTCGTCAGTCAGTCATTCAGTCAGTCAGTCAGCTGATTTCAGTCAGTCCAGTCACTCACTCAGTCACTCAGTCAGTCAGGCAGTCAGTCAGTCAGTCAATCAGTCCAGTCAGTCAGTCCTTCAGTCAGTAAGTCCGTCACTCATTCAGTTAGTCAGTCAGTCTGTCAGTCTGTCAGTCAGTCGGTCAGTCCAGTCCAGTCAGTGAATTAGGAAGTCAAGCAGTCAACCAGTCATTCAGTCAGTCAGTCACTCAGTCTCATTCAGTCAGTCTGTCAGTCGATCAGTACAGTCCAGTCAGTCAGTCAGGCAGGCAGTCAGTCAGTCTGCCAGTCAGGCAGTCTCAGAAAGGTAGTAAGACTCCGACCGACACAGCTCCGATAGTTTAATTTCTAGACCGCTGGGCTTCCAGGCGAGTGGCCCTGGGTTCGAGTCCCAGCCGGAAAGAAATTCTCCAATGCATATTTTTTTTTTCTAATTTGATAATTCTTTTTTTAAAACTTTTCTCTTTTAGTCAGTCAGTCAGGCAGTCAGTCTCGGTCAGTCAGTAAGTCAGTCAGTATCAGTCAGTCAGTGAGTCAGTCAGTCTGTCAGTCAGGCAGTCTCACTAAGGCAGTAAAACTCCGACCAACAGAGTTCCGATAGCCTAATGGCTATACCGGTGAGCTTTCAAACGAGTGGCCCTGGGATCGAGTCCCAGCCGGAACGAATATCTTCACTGTATATATTTCTTTTCTAATTTGATTTTTTTTTTCAATTTCTTTTGCAAATATTGATTATTAATGTAGGGAGGAAAATTCTGAGTCAGTTTAATTATTCGACCTGTAGATTTCAAAGTGTTTGAATCAATAATTACCAAGGTGCATTTTTTGTTTTTATTATATTTAAGACTCCGCTCGACAAAGCTCCGATAGCCTAATTCCTATACCGTTGGACTTCCAAGCGAGTGGCCCCGGGGTCGAGTCCCAGCCGGAAAGAATATCTTCAATGTATGTATTTCTTTTCTAATTTGAAAATTCTTTTTTTTTCTCAATTTCTTTTGCAAACATTGATTATTTATGTAGGGAGGAAAATTCTGAGTCAGTTTAATTATTCGACCAGTAGATTTCAAAGTGTTTGAATCAATAATTACAAAGGTGCATTTTTTGTTTTTATTATATTTAAAACTCCGATTGACAGACGTCCGATAGCCTATTAGGAGAGCGTTGGGCTTCCATGCGAGTGGCCCTGGATTCGAGTCCCAGCCGGGAAGAAAATCTTAAATGTGTATTTTTTTTCGAATTTGATAGTTCTTTTTTTTTAAATTTTTCTCTTTTGCGAAGTCAGTCAGTCAGTCCGTCCATCAGTCTGTCAGTAGAGTCAGTCCGTCAGTCAGTCAGTCAGTCAAGCAGTCAGTCATTTAGTCTCAGTCAGTCAGTCAGTCAGCCCATTTCAGTCAGTCCAGTCACTCACTCAGTCAGTCAGTCAGTCAATCAGGCTCATTCTGTCAGTCGGTCAGTCAAGTCCAGTCAGTCATTCAGTCAGTCCAGTCAGTCAGTCCGTCAGTCAGTCAGTCGGTCAGTCCAGTCCAGTCAGTCAATTAGGAAGTCAAGCAGTCAACCAGTCATTCAGTCAGTCAGTCAGCCTCAGTCAGTCAGTCAGACAATCAGTCTCATTCAGTCAGTCAGTCAGTCCCGTCCAGTTAGTCAAGCAATCAGTCAGGCAGTCAGTCAGTCAGTCAGTTAGTCAGTCCAGTCCAGTCAGTCAGTCAGTCAGGCAGTCAGTCAGTTAGTCAGTATCAGTCATTCAGTCAGTCGGTCAGTATCAGTCAGTCAGTGAGTCAGTTAGTGAGTCATTCAGTCTGTCAGTCAGGCAGTCTCAGTAAGGCAGTAAGACTCCGACCGACAGAGCTCCGATTGTTTAATGGCTATACCGCTGGGCTTCCAAGCGAGTGGCCCTGGGTTCGAGTCCCAGCTGGAAAGAAAATCTTCAATGCATATTTTTTTTCTAATTTGATAATTCTTTTTTTTAAACTTTTCTCACTTGCGAAGTCAGTCAGTCGGTCAGTCAGGCAGTCTCAGTAAGCAGTAAGACTTCGACCGACAGGGAGGAAAATTCTGAATCAGTTTAATTATTCGACATGTAGATTTCAAAGTGTTTGAATCAATAATTACTAACGTGCATTTTTTGTTTTGATAATATTTAAGACACCGGTCGGCAGAGCTCCGATAGCCTAATGGCTAGACCTTTGGGCTTCCAAGCGAGCGGCCCTGGGTTCGAGTCCCAGCCTGAAGGAAAATCTGCAATATATAATATTAGTTTTTAATTTGAAATTTTTTTTTTTTAAATTTTTCTCTTTTGCGAAGTCAGTCAGTCTCAGTCATTCAGTCAGTCATTTAGTCTCAGTCAGTCTGTCAGCCCAGTCCAGTCAGTCAATTTAGTCAGTTAGTCATTCAGTCAATCAGTCTCAGTCATTCAGCCAGTCAGTCTCGGTCAGTCAGTCAGGCAGTAATACTCTGACCGATAGAGGTCCGATAGCCTAATGGCTAGACCGCTGGGTTTCCAAGCGAGTGGCCTTGGGTTCGAGTCCCGTCATGAACGAAAATCTTCAATGAATATTTTTCGTTTCTAATTTGATTTTTTTTTTTTTTTTTAATTTTTCTCTTTTGCGAATATTGATTATTTATGTAGGGAGGAAAATTCTGAGTCGGTTTAATTATTCGACCTGTAGATTTCAAAGTGCTTGAATCAATAATTACAAAGGTGCATTTTTTGTTTTTATTATATTTAAGACTCCGATTGGCAGACGTCCGATTAGCCTATTAGGAGAGCGTTGGGCTTCCATGCTTGTGGCCCTGGGTTCGAGTCCCAGCCGGAAAGAGAAATCTTCAATGCGTATTTTTTTAATTTTTCTCTTTTACGAAGTCAGTCAGTCAATCATTTAGTCTCCGTCTGTCAGTCCAGTCCAGTCAGTCAATCAGTCTTATTCAATCAGTCAGTCAAGGTCAGGCAGTAAGACTGTGGCCGATAGAGTTCCAATAGCCTAATGGCTAGACCGTTGGGCTTCCAAGCGAGTGGCCATGGGTTCGAATCCCAGCCGGAACGAATATCTTCAATGTATATATTTCTTTTCTGATTTTAATTTTTTTTTCAATTTCGTTTGCAAATATTGATCATTAATGTAGGGAGGAAAATTATGAGTCAGTTTAATTATTCGACCTGTAGATTTCAAGGTGTTTAAATCAATAATTTTAAAGGTGCTTTTTTGTTTCAATTATAATTAAGACACCGACCGACAGAGATCCGATAGCCTATTGGCGAGAGCGTTGGGCTTCTAAGCGAGTGGCCCTAGGATCGAGTCCCAGCCGGAAAGAAAATCTTCAATGTATATTTTTAGTTTCTAATTTGAAAATTCTTTTTTTTTTTTTTTAAATTTTTCTCTTTTGCGAATATTGATTATTTATGTAGGGAGAAAAATTCCGAGTCGGTTTAGTTATTCGACCTGTAGATTTCAAAGTGTTTGAAGCAATAATTACCAAGGTGATTTTTTTTTTTTATTATATTTAAGACTATGATTGACAGAGATCCGATAGCCTATTGGCGAGAGCGTTGGGCTGCCATGCGAGTGGCCCTGGTTTCGAGTTCCAGCCGGAAAGAAAATCTTCAAGGGGTATTTTATTTTCGAATTTGATAATTCTTTTTTTTTTAAATTTTTTTCTTTTGCGAAGTCAGTCAGTCAGTCCGTCAGGCAGACAGTAGTGATTTAACGGGCCAATGCAATCAGCCAGACTCGATCCCGCGACCTTCTGGTTTCAGGCCCCGGGCCTTACCGGTTTAGCTTTCCCGGCTTCGTCAGACGTCGTATTAAAAACTCCAAATACAAAAAAGTGCACATTTCATAGTACTGAGTTACTTTTAATTAAATCTGCATCTAGAATGATTAGGTAGAATCGGAGTTTGATACCTCATCCAAGTCGATGTTTCCCGTTGAAGAAAAAAAAATTAAGGACAAAATCTGATAGACAAAAAATAGAAGTTTAAATTTATTTTCTTGAGAGCCGGCTAATAAACGATGCATGAAGCCATTGCACTCAGACGGGATCGAAACGGAGACCTTTCGGTTACACGTCCGGTGGCTTACCGGTTGAGCCATCATGTCTTCATCAGGTGCCGTATTATAAATGTACATTTTAGAGCATTGCTTTAATTATAATAAAATCTGTATTTAGAATAATTAAGTAGAATCAGAGTTTAATACCTCATCCAAATTGATGTTTCCCATTGAAGAAAAAAATAAATAAAAAAAACGTGATAGCTAAAACAATAAATTTCTTTACTAGTGAGCCGGCTAATAATTGTTGCAAACGGACAATGCAATCAGCCGGTATCGAACCCGCAACCTACACAGGTTCAGGCCCGGCGCCATGCCGTTTACGCCATTGCGGCCTTGTCACGCGCCGGATAAAAAATTCGCACAAAAAATGCACCTTACTTGTCACTCTTTTAATTTTAATATAAATCCGCATTAAAAAGAATCAGTTGGAACCAGAGTTTAATACCTCATACAAATCGATGTTTCCGTTTGAAGAAAAAAAATTTCATGGTTAAATAAATAAAAATTTCAATTTCTTTTCAAATGAGCCGGCTAATAAAAGATGTAAGAAGCCAATGCACTCTGGCGGGATCGAACCCGAGACCTTTCGATTACGCGCCCGGCGCCTTACCGGTTAACCCGTTCCCGCTTCGTCAGGAACCGTATTAAAACTTATACATAAAAAAAATGGTTACGTGTTGGGGGGGGGGTTACATTTTTGTTTACTTGTTGTAAATGTGTATTTTATTAACTTCTGCACAACTACTTTTACGATTACTCTTCATCGCAAATTAGGAAGAAGTGTGCCGCCATACTGTTAGGAACTGAAGTGAAGAGAATTCCCAGTGAATGTAATAATTGTGATGCACGATAAATCATCAGAACACTGTAAAGTTAAATTGAATTTAGTCGGGGTTTGAAAAAGGTGCTGTATTGCATAGATACTTTGGCTCTGTAGTTTTCTTGTAGTTTTTGTGATATAAGTGTTTCTTAATGAAGATAAGGTGATCTTATTGGATTCTAGCGCCCTACCTTGATTAATGCAATTCTGACAAAGTAATTAATAGTTGGAATTTGAGTCTGTATTCATCAATACGAAAACATGAAATTTTACGTAAAAAGCGTTTGAAGTTCAACTCTAAAAATTTGCTTTAAGAAAAGTAAGTTTGCTGTGCTCTCCAGTGAATAATATTAGGACAAAAAAATCTGTCATTATTTTCCAAAGAAGATGAAGTACTTTAAAGGCCTAGAAGCGAAAAAAAAAATACAAATCTTGTATTGTAGCACTCTTCTTCGAAGCTTCCCTGAGTGATATTCCTGTTTTGTCTTTGAATCAGGGGGATTGCGTTACTTAAACCTCAACAATTTCTTTTGTCTCGACGAAAAAAATAAGCGTTTTTGCAGGTAAATGAAATATAATTCAGGAAATCTTATGAAACAAACTAGAACTAAATCTTAATTATTTATAAACAAAAACCATATTAATTGTGTAATGGCTCAAATGAGTATCAGACGCATTTGATACCACTGAAGTAGAAAAATGCGAATTAGTATAAACACAAAACTTTCCTTTTTTAACGAATAGACGAATATTATGCAGTTATTAATATTAATTTGTTGAGAAATTTTGGAAAAAGGATTCATTCAAAATTATTTCTGTTTTATAGCAAACATTCATCCGCAGAAAAAATACTGCCTCCATCTATGTCTTACAAATGGATTACAATTTATCTCGACAGTCTTCAAGATAACATAAAAGACTTGTGCGTTACTTACCTTTTACTCATCAGGGGATGAGGGAAAGCAATCGTCCTTTCCCTCGTCCCAGGGCTTCTGCTCCGCTAGATTTTATTTCAAAAGAAAATACATACTAATCACATATTTAAGCAGAAAACAGTAATACAATAAATTCCTTTGACCTTGGTCCCTATTTTAAGTATTACAATTTTTGATTTCTCGACACCAAATTCATGAACTTATTTTAAAACAGCAGTTCCTTTTCATACACAGTAGCTTTTGCGCTCGGCGATTACTCTAAGCTAACAGGAAGACGCTTGAAAAGACATCAGTGAATATTTCATAATCAGTCGGAAGGGCCTTTGCAGAACATGGATACAAGTTTTGTGGGGCTCTTTGGATGTTTTCTTTCCATCAGCAAAAATAAAAGAAACGGCGGGTGTGCCTCGGCACAAGATGTTTCAAACCACGACTAAGCGATCACTGCTGGTCCTCATAGTTGAATGTCAATCTTTCGACGGACCAGAGGCAGGGATGTTACATGCAACTGGTTACAGTGCAGCCGAAAAACGTTTTCAGGGTGGAACTCTTTCATCATCATCAGACACTAAAGAAGAAAAAAAAACCATTAATACGAGGAAAAACAAAAGTTATCTTTGAATAGTATTTTAAGCTTGCATTATACACCTAGTAGACTTTTTTAATAGTAGTCGTCTTCCTTACCACGGTGGCAGACTATTTTTTAGCGCTCTGCGACGCAGCTCAAAAACTCGAAAAGGGTCTGCAAGATAAACCGACATTAGATCAATCAAATCAATTAAATTTAGTATTTTTCCCGTCTTTCAACTCAAATGTAAATGAGGTCTTCCAACAACAAGCATCAAGTTACATGAGCTACACTAAACATCAATAGAAAAATCGGTACTTTGTAAGCAGCTGGATATCTCAACAACGTCCTGGTAAACGCATCTAGATTTGGTTGCGAGTTCTGCAGTAAGGCCAAGTATCTTGATCAGGAGTAACATAACTAATTTTAAAAAGACATATGGATGAACACCCGCTTCTTAAAGACTGCTTAAATTTCTCCGCTGATAATAGTAACTAACTAGGCGTGTGAGTGCGTGTAGGCGTGTGTGTATGTGTGCAGTCATATATGTATGTGTATAAACGTGTTTAGGCATGTGTGTTTGTAGTGTGTGTGCTGGCGTGTATGTGTGCAGGCGTGTGTGCGAGTGTGTGAAGATGTGTGGTGAGCAGGCGTGCGTGTATGCAGATGTGTTTGCGCATTTGTGATAATGTTTGTGTGTGTGTGTGACGAGCAGGCGTGCATGTATGCAGGCATGTGTGCGCATTTGTGTAGGTGTTTGTATGTGTGAAGATGTGTTTGTGTAGACGTGTGTTGGCGTGCCTGACATTTAACGTTTCGTTTTTTTAATGAACTTTTAAACAAAACCTGGAATTAAAGAAGACAAGACAAGAAAAAAGAGAAAGATAAATCACCAAAAAATTAAAATTAACCCATAAAACGTAAAATAATCCACAATTTAAGAAAAAATGTAATTAAATAAAAAGTGAAAAGCTAGATTAAAATAGCCCGCAAGCTGTGAAACATTTAAAGAGACCTTCATGAAAATAAGATAAATAAATACCTTGGTGCTGAACAGTAAAGAAAGACAGAACAACGTAAGTAGTAGCACAAACTTGCAAATAACAGCAGACACGTGTTTCGGCGTTATAGGGAAAGCCTTTTTCATTGCAAAAAATAATGAGCTTATGGATGAAAATACATCCGAAAAAAGCTTTTATCGGATGTCTTTTCATTTTCTTCAGGCGTTCCCTCTAACGCCGAAACACGTGTCTGCTGTTATTTGCAAATTTGTGCTTCTGCTTACGTTGTTTTGTCTTTCTTTACTTCATGAAAGTGTTGAATAATCTGTCAAATAAAGAAATTATAATAGAATTTATTGTGAAGTTGTAAAATACTCGAAAACAATATAATTTAAAACATAGTATTTTATTATCCAAGAAGTTTTCTTTGCAACAGAGAGGATGCAAGGATTGCAATAACCGCCCAATTCTCGCAAAATGAACATAGAACCTTAATGGTCAGAAAATAACTTGACGTAAAATTAGGCTAGCCATTATTGTTCCTTAAAAACACAAAACAGCGTTGTTTCAATTGAAAATTTTCTGATTTGAAGTTCTCAATTCTAAAAATACAGACAAAGTAATGATATCAATGCAAAAAGATGTGATATCTCATCAAAAACAACCCTGTTGCAAAAAAATCCCCGCCAAGAAAACCTTTAACTTTTCCATACAAAAAAGAAAACCTGCATCCTAAACCCTAAAACTCTCAGCCATAAAAAGTTATGATATCTAGTTTGCTCGCCAAGTATCTGCCAAACTATCATCCTCCCTCTTGTCCTCTTTCATCACAGCTACTTCCATTAGAACCTCCTCCCACCTTCAACTCCTCAGAAATATGGATAGATTTTTTAAATTGTTTATCTTGTTTGGCGGGAAGCTTTTTACTCACCAAGCAACCACTTCACTTTGAAAGGCTTCCCGACAAACAAGATAAACAATTTAAAAGATCTATCCATATTTCTGAGGTGGGAAGAGTTTCTAATGGAAGTAGCTGAGATGAAAGAGAAGAAGAGGGAGGATGATAGACTGGCAGATATGTGACGGGCAAACTAGATATCATAAATTTTTAAGGCTGAGGGTTTTGGGGTTTAGGATGCAGGTTTTCTTTTTTGTGCGGAAAAGTTAAAGGTTTTCTTGGCGGGGAAATTTTTTCAATAGGATTGTTTTTCATGATATATATATATATATATATATATATATATATATATATATATATATATATATATATATATATATACAGGGGTCATAGCGTATTCTGACGGTCAAAAAGTAGGAAAAGTAGGATATTTTTGCAAGAAATTAGGAAAAGTCGGACACTTTTACCAAAAAGTAGGAAAATGTAGGACCAGTATTTTAATGCAAAAATAGGAAATTTTCAAAACAATTAAAAAGTAATTGAACAATATTTTTCATGAAAAAACTTCCTTTCATATTTTTAACTTGCCAGTACATATCTTACATGCAAAATATATAAATAAATGAACAAACAAACAAAGTACAAACATAATTATACTTAACTGGAATATGATATACACCTTTTTTTAGGTCAACTCAACTTCTTATTCGAGTTATTAAAACTTACATTTCTTTGAAGTTCCCCCCCCCCCAAACTATCATTTGTAAGCATGAAATCAAAAAATGTGTACAATACTGATGTAGAAGCAATATTAGATTGTTGACTGCAAAAACTTCAAATTATAAGTAAAACTTACAACTTTTTAGAGCTGTTGGTGCATAAAGCTTTGTTATTTTAATGTTACGATTTTTTAAAATTCTAATAAAACATCATTCATAAGCATGGAATCAAAAGACATGTACAATACGTATGTCGAAGCAATATTAGATTGCTGACCCCCGAAACTTGTAACGTTTTAGAGCTGTTAGTACACAAGGCTTTGCTATTTTAATTTCTTATTTTTAAAGGCTACATCCTTAGTTGACTGCCTTATCCTAGAGCTCAGTTACGTTTCCTCTAAAATTATTCTTTTAAATGAAAATTGTATTAATTTTAAATTGTAAATTTCCTTTTTTAAATACTAATATGTAATTTTAACTAAATACTTCTAAAATGCTTAAAAGCATGCAAGTAATTTATTTAAAAAAAAGAAGAAGAGGAAGAAATATAGTAGTTTGCCCACTGTAATAGGAAATTTGAGTTTGTTTCAAAGCAGTTTACATATTACCGGTAGAATTTGATATGAAAAACATTATTATCCAGCATCGCAGGTTGTCAGGCAGTATCTTGAACATAATACGAACAAATATGCAAAGTTATATCACTGAGCAAGAACAAATAAGATATGGGTGCCCCCCTGCAAAATTAAGGGCGCACCACCCTAAATATCACAAAAAAACCTACATAGGAAGCCCCCCTCCGCCAAAAAAAACCCTTAAAACATATCCCCTCCCCCCAAAAAAAAATTCAAATTCACAATCTGCGCCATGACCCCTCTAGGTGGACACCCCGGGTTAAGAATAAATACTTGAACCATATGCTATTCTATTTCTCAGAACCCACTCCACCCCCCTTTTTTTTGAGACTTTGTGCAATACACTAGTAGCAACCAGGGCTGCGGAGTCGGAAGGAAAATGGCCAACTCCGACCCCGACTCCGACTCCCGGATTTTGAAACGCCCGACTCCAACTTTGACTCCGGATTTTTTAAAAATTGTATTTTTTCAAATCCCTCTCTCCCTTCAGGGGAAGGGGGAAAACCTCTAAACAGAGATTGAAGTATTAATTCCTTTTTAAGAAAATTTCGCATTTTGTTTTTTATTGTAAACCGAAGACGCATACAACGTCAGAAATTCAATTTAAAAATCAAATTTTCCAATAGTTACGAGTTAAAAAGTGAGATGACTTAAAAATCCCTTTTAAAAAAATTGAAAAGGATTATCTGTAATTTGCTCCCCTTTAATGTTTAACAAATAGACATTGATCAAATCGTGTGCTTTCAATTTTTGAAGGGAAAACAAAAACCTTTTTTTCTAAATCCAAGTTCTTGAGAGGGGGTTTTTTGCCTAGGGTGACACCCATCTGATAGATGGTAACCAAAGTTAATTTCAGAGTTTATAAAAAAATATAAATACTTTAATTCTGAAAATTTTCGCGAATATATTTTAAATTATATTTCATCAATAAAATTGCAACGAAAATAGGGCGCATATACATCAGGAGCTAATTTTACACAAAATGCGGCGGTATACAAATTTGTACGAATAGCTTTTACTATACCTATGTTTCTCATTCGCAAAATTTTTAATTTAAATTTTATTTGCTGCTTTAGAGTTAACCTTAATATGAAGATTTTAAGATTAACTGCAATTATTGAGTGTTGTAATCAAGAAATCATTTACACTTATTTTGTTCCATACTTTTTAGTGAGAACCAAGCTTAGAAATAGTCTTAATAAAGAAAAAACCATTAGATTATTTCGTCGGATCTTTTGGATTCGTGCTTTCGCGCCAGAACTTTTTTGAATTTGCCGTTCACCCTTAAACGTTTCAACATTAGCTACGGGCCTCAACTTACTAATTTGTTACGTTTCTTTTACTATTTTACAACTGAGATCGAACAAAACACTATATTTCTATTTTTATTTGTAAGTGATTACTTGAAAATGTTAGGCAACAAAACCGTTTGCTGACAGTTGCTATTAGTTAAGTTAAAAAGTAAGCAAACTAGGGGACGGCTACAGAAAGTTATCTAAGCACTCAAGCTAGCTGACTGCCATAATGGCAGTTATTTTCTCATTAGTATCTTTTCATACATGTAATCGAACCAATTGGAAGTCAGTTTTTAAAAAATGCAAGGAGAGTCAGCGAAAGGGAAAGAAAAAAAGAAGCCCGGAGTCGGAGTCGGCATGTTTTCTAACAACTCCGACTCCGACTCCTTTACCTAAAAATCAGTCCGACTCCGACTCTTCGACTCCGACTCCACAGCCCTGGTAGCAACATTAAATCAAATATACAGTTTTTGCTGCACCACTTCTAGAAAAGTTTTTTTTAAGTCAACAAGAATTGAGTCAACAAGTAATGTCGGTTTACATGCACGGAAACCCGTACGTTGCATCCAAGTTCAAACACGCCATCGCTAAGAGAGATTACGGCAGGTGAAAGGAACATGTTGGTGGACCGTCAAAACTGGTCTAGAGTGATGTTCTCTGACGAATCTGGTTTCAGTGTGACAAGTGATTCTGGTCAGTAACTACTGTGGAGAGAGCGTGGAACACGTTATGCGCAAATATTTTTCTTGTGAACGGTACCGGTACGGCCCAGGCGTGATGGTCTGGGCAGGCATAAAGCACAATGGCAGAACACCGCTTCACATTTTTGAACAAGGAAGCGTTACATTGCAAAGGTATTGCAGAAAAGTTACACTGGATCACGTTTGTCTTTTCAGAGGGGTTGTAGATCCAGGCTTTCCCTTTATGGACGACAATGCACTGCCAAACAGGAGCATTGAAGTATCAGACACACTGCAAAGTGAAAACATTCTCCGTATCATGTCGCCTGCTCACTCTTCCGATTTAAATCCAACGGAACATGCCTGGGATGCTCTTGGCAGACGTGTTGCGCAAAGAACAACCCCTCCCAGAACAGTACACGTACTCAAATCCGCCTCGAGATAGGAGTGAGAAAATATCCCCAACCACTCCTCGGTAGTTTAGTGTGGAGTATGGGAAACATATGCAAAATGTGCACTAGTGACCGTGGTAATCACACATCATACTAAGGACTCCATGTCTCCATTATTCTCATTTAGATCAATTTGTTGTGTTTGTTTAAAAACCATCAAAGTAGGATTTTATTTTATTTTTTAGTTTTTACTTCATCGATGCAATCTTATTTGTTTTATTTTGTATTTATAATGAAAGCACATCCTCCCTACTATGTACTTAGATCTGTTTTTTAATCATTGTCTATTCTTAACTATTCCAAAAAAGGTAATTGTTCCTCAGTCGAGCAATGTATTCCGAGTATATAATAGCTTGCAACCTTACAGGGTTACAAGCTATAAGGCACCACTTTATTGTTCAACAGATGAAGCTGCGGCTCTCGGGTCTTTTTGGAAAGAAAGAATTTATCTAGTAGTTCACCTGAATCCACTAGCTTCAAAAG
This sequence comes from Uloborus diversus, assembly GCF_026930045.1. Classification (NCBI taxonomy): domain Eukaryota; kingdom Metazoa; phylum Arthropoda; class Arachnida; order Araneae; family Uloboridae; genus Uloborus; species Uloborus diversus. The sequence continues at coordinate 495 of NW_026558087.1, read as the reverse complement.
AACAAAGAGCCGATAAAAGAGGCGACTAGGCTTTTTTTATAACTTGACAAATGCAAGGAAACCACTTATAAGTGGCCCATAATACGAATAGCGAGGGTTCACACTTAAAAACCATAATCTTTGGAGAGTATAGAATGACTCTCATAAGCTAAAGCTTGACCTCGAGTTCGGATTTTGTAAAATCAACATGAAGAAAATAATTGACGGAGTTATGGATCTTGTCATGAAAATATGCAAATCTATTGAATCATACAGAAAAATCTCAGCAGCATCTTGCTTCTTCTTCATACAAAAGGGATGCTAAACTACAAAGCAGCATTGCCAAACAAGTAATCGAAAAAGTTTAAGAGAATTACGATGCCAAACGACGTTGAACTTATACAGGGTGTTCCATTTTAACCTGCAAAACCTCTATTTTCAAAACCGTTAGTCCTAGATGCATACTTCAAATTGCATAAATGTTCAAAATCAGTTGCAGAGTTAATATATTGAAAG